>NW_005871117.1:269160-352146 GCF_000147115.1 Myotis lucifugus | reverse complement strand
GGGGTGGAGAGCCACGGGGTGAGGGCAGCAGGCCAGGCAACAAGAGGCTCAACCCCCCCCCCACACACACACACACACAGGCCTGGCTGCTGTCCTCTCCCTCCCAGCCTACCCAGGATGCCCTGCTGGGATGTGGGCTCACTGGGGGTGAGATGCCAGGTCCGGAGCTTGTACTTCTCCTACTGGACTTACTTTGCCCACCTCCTTTCACAGCTGTTGTACTCAATCCTCTCCACAACAGGCCCACTGATGCAGGGGCAGATCTTCCCTGCCTTGGCTCCACCCAGGCGCTCTGTCGTGCACAATATACACATCGGCATATTCTTGGGGGCTTGATTCTAACAGAAGTACAGGAAGTAGGAGACAGTGTGAGCTCTGAGCATGTTTCCAGTCCTATTGTAATAAGACACTTGCAGGCAAACGCAGCCCTACTCACTGATCAGTTAAGCAGCACACGAGTTACCGATGGTCAGAAGCAGAGGTGGGTGTAGGTTTTAGGTGGGCTGGAAATCTAAAAAACTGGGAGAACATTGAGAAAAGTAATGCAAGATGACAAATATAAGGCCCAGAGCTGGGGAATATGGGGTACTGAAGGCTAAGTTTTAAGAACTTCAAGGGTGAAAAGCCTGTGGTCCATGCACGTACCTGAGGGAGGTGTCAAACAGATGGCACTTGAGCTTGGTGAGCCTTGAAAAATGGGCAGAATTTGGAAAGAGCGCATGAAAAGGGCTGTGTGGCTGGAGGAACTGATTTAAGAACGCCGGAGACCGGCAGGGCAGCAATGAGCAGCCCAGTCCACCTGGACAGAAGCTTTGCAAAGCGCAGGCAGGGAGAGGAAGGCTAGGAGCCAGCTCGGCAGACTGGGGAGTGCTTCCGTGCAGGCGAAGGCATCTGAATGGCATTTCACTGCTCACAGGACCCACGGATGTTTTTATTTTTTAAATGTCATTGAGTGACTTGAACAGGTAAATGGCTTACAAAGATGAGCCCGGTTGTATTGTACAAAGAAGGCAATGAAGCAGGAGGCTTTTCACAGGAGTCCCGGCCTGGGTGATACGGGCCTGAACCTAGGTTGTAGCTGTGTGGGACTAAAAGGAAATAACCAATGAGGCGGGCTTTGGTGAGTTAGGGACCAAGAGGGGAAGATTTCCAAGAAGATCACGGTGTCTGCGGAGTATGAGAGGGCTGTACCATTAAGAAAAATGGGAAGGTCAAGGAGGAGAGCAGATTTGAAGGAGAAAATATGGGGATTTTAGACTTTTGGGCTTGAGATGGTGGGAGAACCACGGATTCTGAGGTGCTCACCTGATGCCTGGCGTTTCAGGAGTGGAGCTTTGCCATTTGGTAATCAGAGTATTCACTTATTCACTCATTCAGTATGCACTTATTGGTGACATGTGGCACACCCAGGTCTGTGTTAGATGTCAAAGGCACGTAAAAGATGAAGTTCCCCCTCCCTTTGCAGAATTCAACTGAGTGTATCAGGAGAGAAGAGACGGAGGTGAAACTGGTTGAGTTAGGCGCAGGGTCGGTTGGGTATACAAAAAGCCACCAAGACTGAGAAGTGGTCTGTGACATCTGGCCTCCTGTTGTTTCCAGAATTATTGTTCTGACCGGCCGCCATGTGGCTATCCCGCTAACTCTCTCCCACTCCACTCGTGTTCCTCCCCGAACAGCAGACTCGTCTGAAGAGAACGGTGCTCCCAGAGACCACGACTGTACTGCGGCCAAGGGTCCTCGGGTCAGAGTGGTCTAGACAAAGTGATGCCGGGTCACAGAATGAGAAACCCCAGAGCAAGGCCCCTGACTCCTGGAGGAGGTGGGAGGGTCTGAATCCTAAATGATGGAAGGGGAGGGCTGACCTGGCCCTAGGAGATAACAGCGAAACCCCATCCACTAGAAAGTACCTGATACTGGGCTAATCTTCTTCAACCCATAAAACCTCAGCTACACAGAGGAGGTAGCCTTCCCAGTAGCAGCAGCATTAAAACTGGGGTGACCCATGGGGAAGCTCCCTGACTTCCCTTGTGTGACTCCCTCCGCCTGGAATGGCTCCACCAAGAGGCCAGCATTGGAAAGGGAAGTGGAAGCAAGGAGGGCCGCAGGGGTGGGCAGTCAGGAGGAGCACCGGGGTCCAGGGAGGCGTGGGCCACACTTCAAGGTGTCCAAGTGCATCTAACCGGCCAAATTCTAAGTGGAAGGCCTGGTCTTAGCAGCGAACTGACTAGAGCTGTTGTTGCACCTTAAACTAAACAGGGGTGGCCTCATGTATGACATGTTTAAGTTCTATCACTGAAGGATGTTTCAATGTCCTCGCTTCATAATATCCCTTCTTGATCTTTGTATGTGAATGTGTACAATACATACATTTTTAAAAGGTAATTAATTTTAGGCCTTTTGGAGCCAAGCAGGGCCATCTGAAATCCAGAGGGCTTGATTTTCTTCTTACCTGCCGGCCAGGCAGTGTGTCCGCACACTTTTAAGAAGCTGTCCACTGCACAGCTTCACAGCCCGCCTGGAAACGCGGCATTCCCCCCTGAAGCAGTCCTGACCTCTGTGTCCCCATGGCTGCCTTTGGTCTCTCCAGGAGTTTTCTCTACCTTCTACACCTAAAGTGAAACCAGGAAGAACCAGAAGAAGAAAGAAAAGCGTTATTGTATGTCAACTATCATTTAAGATTTTTAAGAAAAGAAGAAGTAGCAATCAAATTAATTTTGCCACTTATTCCCACATCATACAATATGATGCTGGTGCTGTGGTTAGCATGAAGGTTTTTAGTCATTTCCATAAATAGTCACACCTCCTATTAGTGGACAGGTAGCCCATCTGGCAAGGAGAGCTGGTCACTTCTTGGTCAATGAAACGATACTTTGCCAAGTGCCGAATGAGGCCCACATGCGTCCAGGCAAGGCTCTGAGGCCGCAGTGAAGGTCCCTGTCACTTCTGTGACCCAGTCCCAAGCCCTCGGAAGATTCCACACCAAAGAACCCTGCCCTCCTTGCTGCCGAGGGAAACTTGCTCAACCATGTAAAGCTCAGCTCCTAATGGGAGACAGAAAGGGACTTTAGGTAGGAAGTAGGCCCCCATTATTTTTTGATTATAAAATATTTCAACAACCAAAAATACTGAGGATGAATACCCATACACTCCCTACCCAGCTCGAGCAAACTCTACTATTTTACTCTTCCTCTTCAGATCTTCTTATTTAAAAAGTCAGATCCTGCTGCTGCCCATGAGGCTTCTATTGTGGCATAAGGACAGAGAGGGTAACCCAAAGAGCTTCCTGCGACAAAGCGCCTAGAAAATGTTGAGGACAATTGATCAAACATATTTTTAATGCATAGCTGAGCTTGCAAGAGGGTCAGGCCAACCTGCAGGGGCCGGACGCCAAGGGGACGGGCACCAGAGCCTTCAGCATCGGCAGCTGCTCTAGCTGCCTAAGGTTGGGCGTGTGGAAGGATGGGGCTTGTGTTAGGAAGCTTGATCTTCAATGCCCACACAGGGAGGGAGACAGGAGCCTTTGACCTTGCTAGGGGGTGTTCGAACTAAGAGACATAAAATTGCTCTAAAAGCAATGCTCTCAGCTACAGGGGAAATGAGACAAGTTTGCACAGGAAGAAAAGGGTCTGTCTATCTTAGCCTAGATGCTGGGGAGGAAAGTCTCCCTGGAGAATTCTGAACTGTGGTCTAGGACTCATGGGCTTTGGACTGTACATACATGCTACCCTCCTATTTGGGGAACTCGGAAAACTGCCACTGTGCTGATCATCTCCCTAGATTGCCCGGCATAAGCAGGCTAAGTATCTCTGTGTAGGACTGATGTCAGAGGGGCGAGTCCCCAGGGGGCGCCTCGAGCCCTGAGCCAAGGGGGTTCTTGTCTTCACGTAGGAAAGAGTTCAAGACGTGAGCCAGACCGGAGGTTAACGTGGAAGGGTAGGTTTTGTTGAGCAAAGAGGATAAGCAAGAAAAGCCACTCCCCAGAGAGAACAGCTGACTCTCCTCCTGAGACAGGAAAGAGGGGCCCCAACCAGCTTTGTGAGAGGTCGAGCTCGTACCCCTGTAGATTCTGTGGAAAAGTGCTGTTATGGGGAAATAGTGGAAACACATTGGAGTTAACTTTAATCTTCACGTGATATATCTCGTGGCCAGTTTTCCTTTTATGTTACTGGGGTAACAAGAAGATGTGGGGGGGGAGCTATTAACCGATCATTGCAGGCATTTTCTTTTCTCCGAAAGTGGCAGCTCATGGGCTGCTTGGGACTCAGGTCAGCCGAGTTCCGTGCCAGGCAGCACAGACCAGGCCCCTGACTTTGCCTTTAGTGCATTTATGTAGTTCTCATGCCCCTCTCCTCCTTTAGGACCAACCCATAAGCCAGGCTTCACAGAGAAAAACCCGGCTGAAGATAAACTCATAGTCCAGGACGTCGTACACTTGAAGAAACAACCCACCCCTTGGCCCGGATTTCCCCCGACTCCGACTGTGATTCTCCCGCTATCCACTACCCTCTGCCCCTGTCAAGCAACAGCTGTCGGCCCTGAGAACCTGTGCCCCTCCCCTGTCCTATTAACTCCCCAAGAGTAACCAGGAAATTCTTGATAATTCCCATGCATCATTTTATACTTAAGCTATACTGTGTGACTCCATAAATAACATGGACATGTGTTTGTGCCCTCAAACATATTGGTAAAGGGGATGTTACCTGGGCCACGCAGCAGGCTGAGTCCAGAGGCAAGGAGCGGCGCCCGCTCCCCTGGCCCAGCACAGCCTGCCCGTCGCCAGCTCTGCAAGTCCATGTCCGAGACGGAGGGAGAGGGCCTCCCCCCGCAGCCGGGAGGGCCTGCGCCGTCTTTGGGAAGCCTACGTCCCAAAGCAGCTTTCCAGTACACTTCTGAATTTAAAAACATTTGAAATGTTTTCATTTTCAAAAGAGTCTGTTTTAGAAGACCAGTTTGTAGAAGGCAGGTGCCCTTTTCGGCCTAACAGCGAGCACAGCACTTCCTATCAATATAACTTGATTAGGATGTAACTTTACTAGCTGAACAGATTCCAGGTTGGTTTCAGGAAGTAACTCCCAAGAACTCTCATCCTGCCTCAGGCTACCTGCACATTTTATTTTGTAGTGTGGTTTTTTCAGCGCTGCTTGTAAAAGACTTTTTTAATAAAATGAATTGGTAGGCAAGGCCCTCGGCGGTTCCCGGGTCTGTCTTGCTTCAACAGTGTTTGGACGGAACAGACCAGGGACATCCCTTCTTCCAGCCTCCGACTGCCCTCCAACCTCTTTTCCAGTCACCACCTTCGGAACCACCTCAGCCTCCTCAGCCTCTGAGACCAGCCAACACTGTTTTTCTACCTTAACTCATTGCCAAACAACCATGAGCTCCCAGATTCATCAGTTATTCCACGGAGGTGCAGGCTGCGGTCAGCCTGCACCTGCGGGCCTGCCCACCTACCTCTGGGCTTCTATTTTGACCACGACATGTGGCTCTGCAGGGCCTGGGCACTTCTTCCCTGGTTGGTACAGAAGCGCGAGGGCACTGAGCGTCTCTTAAAGAGGCAAAACCTGCGCGGTGGCCGCATTCTCCTCCAGGACGTGCAGGAGCCTTCCCCAGATGAGTGGGTAACACTCAGGACGCCATGGAAGCCGCCGTGGCCTTGGAGAAGAACCTGAACCAGGCCCTTTGGAGCTGCAGGCCTGGGTTCTACCCGCACAGACCTCAGCTCTGTGACTTCCTGGAGAACTACTGCCTGGGTGAGCAGGTGAAACTCATCTAGAAGATGGGCGGCACCTGACTCACCTCCGCAGGCTGGCGGGCCCCCAGGCTGGGCTGGGCGAGTATCTCTTAGAAAGGCTCACCCTCAGGCACGACTAGGAGCCTTTGGAGCCCAGAGGCCTTTGAAGGCCCCTCTGCATCCCCCTGGAGTCTGGCGTTTGCCTGAGCCTCGCCTGAGCCTATTAGGCCTCCTTCTAACCACCCTGAAGCCCTCTCCCATGCCTGGGCCCAGACGGGAACAATAAATCTTTCTATAGCCTCCCAAAAATAAAAAATGAATTTTATACATTTTAATATGAAAAAAAAGAACTCTCCTGTGTGTCAGGAAGAGAATTCTTTATTGTGCCTAAACTTCCCAGTAGTGTCATTAAGAAGTCATTTTAGCTGTCAGCTTTAAGAAATTGGCATTAATTGGCCATTGCAGGCTGTTCCCAGTCTCCTCCCAGCAGGGCTCACCTTCAGCAACCCAAACATATATTCCCAAGCGTCACTGCAGAGGACAGTTTGAACTCTGCCTCATCCTGGGTTCCCTTTGGCGGAAGCAGTCCCACCCTGGGGGCTGGGAGCTCAGAGAGCGGGTGGAAGGCCCCAGTCCAGGCTGAAGGGCTGCCCACCTGCAAAGGGCCGTGGATGACCATCTGGGGAAGGAGTGGGTCCAGGGCTCCTTTGTGATTCCCTCAGACTAGTTCCGTGTAGTGGGGAGCTGCTCCTGGAATCCCAGCCAGGAATGGGACTGGAGTGAGGGACATGGTATTGGGGCCATGCAGCCCAGCCCATTGCCAGCGCCCACCTGGGATCTCCCCGCCTCACTTGGCCATGGAACAGGTGCAGTGGCTGGGAAGCTGGCATCTTCCTCCAGGATTCTCTCCTGGCGCCTGGTTCTGACATTCGAAGCCAAGCATCACATCCCCCTAAGACGCCTTGTGTCTCATCTTCAGGGTCTGTGCAAGGCCCTCCCAGGACAGTGGCAGGGGCTGGGGGGCGCTGCTCAGCTCCTGCGCAGGGCAAGCACTTGGCCTGCTCGGTCAGTTCAGGCTCACAGCACATTTTGTAGGATTTTCGGGTCGACCTACTCCTGACCTTACACTTTCCAGATAGGTAGACTGGCCCAGGATCTCCCCCTGGGGACTTCTTGTGCCATTTAACTCGCCTGAGGATCCCCGAGATTGCTCCGCCGGGGTCCCTGGCCTCTGGGGGTGAGAGTCAGGAACCAGCCGCAGTTTTACGGTTGATTCGCTGCCGCTGCTTCTATACCGTGTTGCTGCTGACCACTGACCCCAAACAGTGAGACACTTGTGCCCACAGATAGGATGGTGTTCTTGATGGTTCAGATCCTCACTGAAGGCACAAGCGGTATCAGAATCCCATGTGCTCAGCTGCTCCGCCTTGTCCTGGGGCTTAGCCGCGGGCCATGACAACGCCTCCCTGGATACCTTTCTTTGTGACAGCCCTCAGCTGCAAAGGCCTACAGCTGCGAACAACACCAAGGAACTTGCCTCCCCACAGGCGCGCACACCTGAGCTTCCCTAATCTCGGGACCTGGGGTTTTGTCTGCGACCTGTTACCGGGTATGGTCCAGGCTGCCCATTCATCTCACAGGGACACAGCTAAGGGGGATTTCCCCGGAGGCTTCTCCCCAAGCAAACACCCTGACTACACACAGAAGTAGCAGGACTCGTAAAAACTGCAGCTTTATTGATTACATTTTAAAAAATGCATCGATTCCACCAGACAGCCGACTACGTGTCTATTTCTAGCAGTCCCTTCTAGTTAAAGTCTAAAAAACTGTTCTTGAAAATAAACCCTCAAAAGGAGGTTTTTAAAGGAGCTTTTCACTCTCACAGTCAATGATGTCCCCTTGGGAAATGGACCGCCTCCAATTCCTGTGTCTGGGGCTGGGGCTGGGGCTGGAGGGGTGAAAGGGAAGAGGGGGTATCATGCGTTGCAAGTTCTAAAACCAGAGGGCTTCTTGTGAGGTGACATTTTGAGTCCTGGTGTCACTGTCCTAACTGAAAGATGCCTCTCTGTCTGCAGATTAGGCCTCATTTAGTAGTACAGGGGGTCATGGCATAGCAAAGGCCCGCAGCCCTCTCTGGCCCTCCCCTAATGGTGCATGTCGGTCCTGCCGATACCGATGTAATTAAGCTAGTTATTGATAACAGGAGGGGAGCAAGGGGAAGGCCAGACACCGGCAAAACATTGCGGGGAGAGGGCTGGACAGAGGGAAGATGGACGCATACCCAGTGAAGTTGGGGTGACTTAGGGAAGATAGTTGTCTGTCAGTCACACCTGGGGACAGAGATGGTTGGCCAGAATGGGCGTGGCCACTGCAAGCGCGGGAAGATTTGAGAGATTTAATCCATGAACAAAGGAATTTGCTCTCTTGTGCTTCCGGGGCTCTCAGGACTCTAGTTGCTTGGGGCATGTTCTCCTGCATTCGCCCACGTGGCCACTGGTGGTGTGGACCCCACACACAAAGGACTAATGGAACGTAATAGCCTGAGTCCAAGCTGAAGGGCTGGAGGCTGGACTGGTTCCGGCTCCAACATGGAAAGGAAACTCTGGACACAGGCTGCTTCGAGCTCGACTGACACCCCAGGTGCACGTCTTCCGTGACTGGATTGAGGGAAATGGGACTTTAGAACCCCGATAATGTAATTCCATGACAATAAAGCTTTCTACCGTATCTCATCCTCCCGTGGGGGCCTCCACAAATGCTTATTCCAGCGGAACCCCAAGAACCCCACCTCCACCAATAACACTGCCTCCGTGTTGGGAGCGGACTTAGGCAAGGTTGGCTGTATCAGGCCTCCAACCATGTCATTCGCCAGCACAGACACTGCCCTGCGGGCCCACCCTCGGGGCAGGGCATATGAACTGGAAAGGAGCTGTCCCTGCCCTAAGGACGTCCCACAGTGAAGGGGGGCCTCAGACCCCCTGGTGCTCACCAGGACTGGCTCCGGGTCCTGCTTGGTTCTCTTTCCTCTGGCTCCCACTTTCTTCGGCAAAGCTATGTCCTTTGCTGGATCGGCACATCCGCCTGCTCTTCAGACACCGTCCTCCCCCCAGGCCTGGCCCAGTCTCCAGGTCTGGTTTGAGGATGTCCACTTCTCAACCTCCCAGCAGGCATGCTAGGAAGGGAGTCAAGAGCACAGACTCTAGCTGTATGACCTTAAAAGCAAGTTTCTCAACTTCTCTGTGCCTCAGTTTTTCCATCTGTAAATGGGGAATAATAATACTTACCAAATCGGATTGCAAGTTAATTTCGATGAAGTACTTAGGGAAGTACCTGGCACATGGATAGGGACCATGTAACTGTGGTCATTGCCTTTGTTACTGCTTCCTCGGGACACCATAGCTTTTCACCCACCCCTTCTAGTTGCTCATGCATGGCTGTGACAGAAAACTAGTTTGAGGATCTCTGATCTGATACACAGAAACCAGAGACGCGCTCACCCCTACCAAGGATCCCACATTGTCCAGCAGAACAGAGGCCTATTCTTCTTGCTCATATTGTAAGGCCGAATCCGAGCCGCCCTGCTTTGGTTGTCAGAGGTAAACTGGTATTTTCTTTTCTGTCTGCTAGGACAGTTACTCTAGCAGGCCACATGCAGAGCAGCACTGTTCATCTCGTCTTTATCATTGTGGACCCTGAGAGAGAAGGTGCCTATAAGAAGGGCTCCCGCTGGCTAACTGGGCTCAAATGTAAAAAACAGCCCAGCAGTCATTTCTACACGGGCCTCTCACGCCTGCTTCTGCATGTGTTTCTGCCATCTGAGCCTGGGGCACCAGGGAGAGGGGCTGGCGGTACAGGGTCACCCACCCCAAGATGCTTATGTTCTGCTCGATGTATGGGAATCGTCTATATTTTTGTAATTTATGTACCTTGTGGGCGTACGTGACATTTCTCAGCAATACAGATTCCAAAAGAGCAGCTAACGGGTTACTTGGGCAGTTTACATAACCATTGATTGCTATACAATATTTCTTGTGTGCAGAGTCAGAGCTCAAGAGTCACCCCTGATTCTATGAACAGGTTGTGGTGGCCAGGCAGACGTGCCACTCGATCTCCTTCAAGAGGACCTGCTGTGGGTACAGAGTTCCCCACAGACTGACAGCTTTGGGCTCCAGAGGCCATTCCCCTGGGGCTGCTCCGGCTGCTGCGGGCAGCGACTGAGCAAGGCAGCGGGAGCACGGGCTCACTCCTGCCAATATGGGGCTCTTCTGAAGAGCAGCTTTTGCTCAGAGCCTTTGGCCTGGCTGAGATTTTCTCCGAATTGTACTGCAGCTTTGAGGATCTTCCTCCTCAGTCCTGCCTTCCTGCTTTCCCCCGCAGGAGTCGAATCTAACTCCAGCTCCAAGGCTTCCCTCATGCCCACCCGCCCCCATTGTCCTTCACGGGCATTTCCCCAATAAACCTCTTGTATGTCTAATCCCATGTTGGCATCTGCTTTGCAGGGGAACCGGCTGTGTTCTAAGGCTTTTCCCTTAGAACATCCTTTGAAAAATGGAGGCCACTCTCAATGTGTGGTTTCCTGTATCTTTTCATATTACATATTTTGAGCATTCTTCCCTGCTACTACATGTTCTTCAAAGCGGGCCTGTAAAACAGCCGCCTGTCGCATGTAATGAATGCACCATTATCTTATCCGAAGACTTTTGGATTCATGCTGTGCATGTGTTACGCCTGAACTGCCCAGCATGCTTTGAATATCCTTCCTTCCACTTGGGAAACCCCCACACTGGTGGGCCCCGCCTCCCAAGCTACAAACCCACATTCTCTCAGGCCCCCTCGCAGGTGGGAGCATGGATGACCCTCCCGGTTCCACGTGCAGAAAACCTAACTTAGAAAGAGCAGTGCGTTGTGTGGGGCACGTTTTCTGCCATTGGCGTTGGCGGTGACAGAGATGCTGGGCTTCCCAGGCAGTGGTCCTGCCTGTTAGGTCCGCGCCTGCAGGAACCAGGCCAAGCGACGACGACGTGAGAGTTTAAGACATGTTATTGCATTCTCTCACAGCCGGCTGAGCCCAGTGTGTGGGGGTCAGCCCCGCGGGAGTGTGTTCTCTCCTATAGGGCCTGGGTCAGGGCTGGGCCAGCCTGCGGGGGGCGCTGCTGAACAACAGGACGTCCTTGGGAGATAGCAGGATGTCCTGTTCAGGGACGCACAGCACAGCTCGGTCAGGCAGAGGGGGCGCCTGAGTCAGCCAGGGATTGTATCATATCCTCTGCAGGTGCAGGCCGTGTGCTTCGAGCTATGAAAAAAAATTACAATAATATTTCAGAAAACCCGTCCAAGCGGGAGAGGCCAGGGGTAGTGTATCCTAACACCGCCTGTTCCTCATCTTTCAGAGACATTCGCTTATGGTTGTAAGGAAGTAGCTGCCCCACTTATATCCTTCCTTCCTTTTGGGAAATTCCCTACATAAAAACCAGAGGTGAGTGTTCAAAGTGACCTCTATCATTGGGTCCAGAACAATGGTTGCAGCGTTTTGACTCCTGATGAAGTGCCCCAAAGTGATGGACAGGTGACAGGTCCGTCTCTGAGAGGCCAAAGGTGAAACGGTCCCCAAAGATGGGCTGCCAGGAGCACTGGTTTTATAAGCTCTGTGAACTTGGCCCCGAAGCCTGGTCCTCTCTCTTACAGGGCAAGCAACCAGCCTATTTCCTTTAACACTGCGAGGCTTCACTGTAGAATTAGATAAATGCTTTTAAGAGCAGAAAAGCTATGGAAAACTAAGTCACCAATATTAAATAAGTGATGGTTCCTTCGTGCCAATAAATACTCTGCTTGTAGCTGTGAAAGGAACGAGGCAGATCCACATGTTACGATACAGAAAAACCTCTGTGGCTTTGGGTGGGGAAAGATTGGGTCGGTGGGTTGTGGCTTTGTTTAGGTAAAAATAGGAAGGGGGTGCAAATCTGTTTTCTGCTTGTGTAGACACAAACTGTCCCAGTGGTTCCATGAAGGAAGGGCAACTGAGGACGGATAAAAGTCGCTCCTTTCTAAGCATTAGTGTGAGAAGTTCAAACGCACCAGCCTGCTGTTCGGGGATGAAAAGCCAGGCTCACTGTCCAGATCTAAAGCTACAACATTCTGCCATGTGCATCAGCTGTATCTTGCTGAAGCATTTCAAAGGACTTTAGACACTGCACCTCTGAAGAGTTGAGCATGCATTGCCACATATTCCCCTACACAATGCCAATAGCACCCTAACACCCTAACCAATTCCCTAGTATCATTCCAGTCTAACTCCATATTCAAATCTCAATTGTTTCCCAAATGTCTCTTACAATGTTGTTCTTGTATTTGGTTATATAAATCTCTTGCCCTAACTGGTTTGGCTCGTTGGCCTGAGAACTAGGGTCCTGGGTTCGAATTCCGGTCAAGGGCATGCACCTTGGTTGCCAGCTCCAACCCCAGTAGGGGGCATTCAAAAGGCAGCTGATCGATGTTTCTCTCTCATTGATGTTTCTATCTCTCTCCCTTCCACTCTGTAAAAATCAATAAAAAATATATTTAAATCTCTTAAGATGTTTTTAAGTAAATAGTTTTATTATATACCAGTGGCCCGATGCACAGATTCGGGAAAGGAAATTAACTAGAAGAAATATTTTAATATCACTATTCGTCCTTTCTCTATAATAGAAGTGTCAGGGATGAAAGAAAATTAGTAAAATGTATATGAAAATAATATATAAATTGAATAAGAAATAAACTGCTATCAAGTTTGCCATCTCCAAGTTTTACTAACCATTCGCTATAAGCAGAATCCTTTGATCTCATATTTGTTTTAAGAGACAACTGTCTGAAACATCCTCAAATACTACAGTACTTTAAACTCATTTGTACTATGGCTGATCGCATAGAATGCTGTACAATACTGAGACATTGTCGAAAATCCCCTCCAAGAAGAACTTTCCCACCAAATGCAACATTCAAATTCATAATTTCTCTTAGTAATCTGTCTATGGTGTTTATAGCATGACTGGATGCCATGGTGCATTCATCAATAATGAAAAATTGGGCCTTTTTAATGGTCTTAGCAACTTCACTCTTTATATTGAGTCTATAATTTGAAGCTTCATTTAATGGAATTTATATTGGGAATGAAAGGGTCTTCCACCGAGAGGTAAATTTGCAGCAATTCCTGTAGATCAGTGGTTCTCAACCTTCCTAATGCCGCGACCCTTTAATACAGTTCCTTATGTTGTGGTGACCCCCAACCATAAAATTACTTTCGTTACTACTTCATAACTGTAATTTTGCTACTGTTATGAATCATAATGTAAATATCTGATATGCAGGATGTATTTTCATTGTTACAAATTGAACATAATTAAAGCATAGTGATTAATCACAAAAGCAATATGTAATTATATATTGTGAAATATTTATTTCTAATTACAAATAAATGAAATTTTGTCTTGAACCATGGTGTTGCATGGGTAACAGTCTTAATATAACAACAGTAATCTACATTGCTACATTTTGCGACAGTATGCGTAAAAAGCCAATGTCAGTGTGAAGGTTGAGATTGCTTCTTTCTCACCAGATCAGAAATTCTCGGGGCAGTCTTTGCAAGAGCACAACCAAGATCATCTTCCACAACAAGTCTACTTCTGTATTTAGACTTGATAACCAACAAGCTGGAAAACCCTGTTTCACAAAGATATGTTGTTGGAAATGGAAGAAGGCGCAACACAGTCTCAGACAGAACAGGATATGACTGCAAACACTTGATCCAGAATTTTGTAATTGGCAGTGTAGAGAAATCAGTTCTCGCTGCATCGTTGTTAATAAGTTCAATGAACTCCTCTTGTGCTGTCTCAGGAACATCTTCAACTTTGACTGTGAATGGGCTTCTGGCAAGTGCAAATGGGGTGTCAGGTAGATTTGGAAAGTATGATGAAATTTCGTCTGCAAGCATGTGCAAGTGTTCTTTCACAGAAATTATCATCGTAATC
Source organism: Myotis lucifugus (assembly GCF_000147115.1). Classification (NCBI taxonomy): domain Eukaryota; kingdom Metazoa; phylum Chordata; class Mammalia; order Chiroptera; family Vespertilionidae; genus Myotis; species Myotis lucifugus. The sequence continues at coordinate 338,409 of NW_005871117.1, read as the reverse complement.
CTTTTGTCTGGTTCAATGTCATTTCTAAAAGAAAACAGATAAGGTAGGCAACATGTAAATTTTATTTTCATCCAATTTTTTTTGCCAAAGCTGAAGTTTCATTTGGAATGATTGGATCTTTGCAGACAAATGAGGCATGTTGCATTTGGTCCTTGCAGTGGTAAATTTAACTCATTCAAGATGGCAAAGATAGCAGCCAAGTAAGCTATTTTCTGCAGTTCACTTTTATCGCTGAAAAGTGCTTCGAACTACGGTCTTGCTTTCTGATTTAAAAATGTTTTGAGTTCAACACAAAGCTCAAAAACACATTTTAAAGTTTTTCCTCTCGACAACCATCTCACTTCAGTGTGAAATAGCAGAGCCTTGTTCGGCGCATCCAACTTGTTGCACAGTTGCAAAAACAGTTGACTGTTTAAAGTGCTCACCTTTACAAAATTGACACAACTTATGACACTTTTCATTACTTCTTGTAACTCTTGTGGCAGCGTCTTTGTTGCTAACATTTGCTGATGAATCATACAGTGAGTTCCGATGACTTTTGGTGACTCATTCAGTACCAAACGTTGAAATGCAGATCAACATCCTAGCATAGCTGGAGCACCATCTGTGCAAACACCACACACCTTTTCCCAAGAGATCTTATGCTCTTTCAGAAATGAACCAACTGTGTCAAGTACATCACGTGCAGCAGTTGTCGTTTCAAGAGGTTTGCAAAAAAACTCTTTAAAGTCGCCATCATTACTATACCTCACGTAAACCAGTAACTGTGAACAGTTTGCAACATCAGTAGATTCACCAAGCTGGATACTGAATATTGGAAGTGGAGCAGATTTAATTTCCTGGATTACCTGATCAAGAATATCAGCAGGCATGTCCTCTATTCTTCTGCGGACAGTGTTGTAAGATAAGGAAATTGCACTCAATTTCGTAACAAATTCGTCTCCGATCATAACTTGAACAATGTCTTTGGCCGCTGGCAACAGTAAGTCCTCAGCAATGGTGTGAGGTTTCATAGCTCTGGTGATTCTGAGTGCCACCAGATATGAAGCTTCAACGGCTGCTACGTTTTGTTTGTGGTACTTGCCACCAGTGTCAAGTCTGGCTTTCTTGAGTCCATCAGCTTTGCTTCTAAAATAGTTGGTATCCCATGCCCTAGCCAGTTTGGCTCAGTGGATAGAGCGTCAGCCTGTGGACTCAAGGGTCCCAGGTTCAATTCCGGTCAAGGGCATGTACCTTGGTTGCAGGCACATCCCTAGTAGGGGGTGTGCAGGAGGCAGCTGATCGATGTTTCTCTCTCATCAATGTTTCTAACTCTCTATCCCTCTCCCTTCCTCTCTGTAAACAATCAATAAAATATATTTAAAAAATAAAATGAAATAAAATAAAATAGTTGGTATCCTTGCCGGCAAAGCTTGGATGCTTGCTATCAAAATGGCGTTTTAGTTTGTTCGGCTTCATAGATTCGGCTGATAGAACTTCACAACAAATAATACATTGCGGTTTCTCAATTTCTGCTGTAATTATTGAGGTAAAACCATACTGTAAAAAATCCTCACTATATTTTCTTAACGTTCTTCTCTACATGATCCATTGTCATGGGATGGTTTGCTAATGAAAATAATATATAACAATAGCTCTAATAATACAAAAGATGATACATGGCATAGTTTAGTCAATACAGTTCTTTAAAGTTTCCTATGATTTACCATTCTGTGTTGTTTTTTTACATACCTGTTACTATCACAAGGGGGCAGTATTCACATCAACCACAGCTGAATATAAAAAGACCGATCAGCATCCAGATTAAGTTCCCATGGTACAGATTTTTTTTTTGCAGTAGTTGATGATTTTACAGTACATGATTTTACATTTACCCAGTAATTATAATTCATGAAGTGTCGTTTTACCTCCAATACTGCTGCTTTCAACACAGTAGCTGCTTTTAACAGAGTAGCTGCTTTCAACACAGCAGCTGCTTTCTACACAGTAGCTGTTCTCTACACATGTGTGACTGGTCTGCATAAGTACATTATGGCACCAACCCTGTCACACCTGTATTTGTACAGGGTGTATGTGATGGGGTTGGCGTGATGATGTCATCACGCCAGGTACTCGTATGTGGGCGTATCTGCATGTGGGCGGATCCGCCTGGAGACGGATAGAGGAGCGGTGTCTCGGTTCCTAAGACCATCGAAAATATGTGTTTTCCGATGGTCTTAGGCGACCCCTGTGAAAGGGTCGTTCGATCCACAGGTTGAGAACCGCTGCTATAGATGCTGTGGGTAAAACAGTATCACCATGACCTCCAATGTAATGTATTAAAACTTTATACAGATATGTCTTTCCACTGCCGCCTGGACCATCCAAGAAAAAGCATTTGGGGTGTACAGTTTGATCTTCGATGGCTGAAGTTACAGTCTGAAAAGCTGCCAACTGTTCATTTAGAGAATTGATCAAAACCTCTGCCTATTGTCACTCATACGATTCATCATATGTATTTGCATTCATTAATAAAGGATAGTCCAGAAGTTTGAAATGCGAACATTTCATTCCATGCAATGTGAATACTTCTTTAATTTTGTTAAGGGCATGCATTTCACAGTTCACACAGGCACCTTCTCTTCAGTGTAATTTCCAATAAAAATCTTCAATAAAATGAGATTTATTCTCATCCCATAATTCGTCTGCATCAGAAAGACATCCAAACACGCATATATATGCAAAAAGTTGCCATAGTTGTTTGGGCATATTAAGGATGACGGAATCATCATATCTTTCCAGATAGTGTCATCGATTAATAATCTTCCATTTTAGCAGCTTCACAAAAAGTATCATAAATTACACCTCCTACAGTTCGCAGATCAGCAAAACTTATTGCACCTTTAACATGCAGAAGCAAAAGTCTAAGGTAGTATCATTCTGGTTCTCTAAAGCTCACAGTGAACACTTTACCTAATACTTTATTCCCGCCCTTTTGGCGTTTTCTCCACAAAGAATTATTAAACACACAATGCTGTGGAATCTCCCACAGAATGTCAGATGGAAACATGCGTGCGGTTGGCGCCAGTGAGAGCTTTATATGTATTGTGCATGTGCAAGTCAACGTTTATTTTTAAACTAGAGGCCCGGTGCACAAAAATTTGTGCACTCGGGGGGGGAAGGAGGGGCCCCTCAGCCCGGCCTGTGCCCTCTCACAGTCTGGGACCCCTCGGGAGATAACGACCTGCTGGCTTAGGCCTGCTCCTGGGTGGCAGAGGGCAGGCCCAATCCCTAGGTGGTCGGGCTCAGAGCAGGGCTGATTGGGGAGTTGGGGCGCCGCCCCCTGTCATGCACAGAGCAGGACGGATTGGGAGGTTGCGATGCCACCCTCAGTCACACTCAGGGTAGGGCTGATTGGGGGGTTGGGGCACCGCCCCCTATCACACTCAAAGCAGGGTCAATGGGGAGGTTGCGGCGCCACCCCCTGTGACGCACAGAGCAGGGCCAATCAGGGGGTTGGGGCACTGCCCCCTGTCATGCACAGAGCAGGGCCCATCAGGGGGGTTGGGGCTCCGTACCCTGTCACGCACAGAGCAGGGCCAATCAGGAGGTTGGGGAGCTCCCCCCTGTCATGCACAGAGCAGGGCCCATCAGGGGGTTGAGGAGCTCCCCCCTGTCACAGAGTAGGGCCGATAGGGGAGTTAGGGCACCGCCCCCTGTCACACACACAGCAGGGTGGATCAGGGGGTTGGGGCGCCGCCACTGTCACACTCAGGGCAGGGCCAAATGGGGAGGTTATGGCTCTACCCCATCACACACAGAGCAGGGCCATGTGGGGGGGGGGGGTTGGGGCGCCACCCTCTATCACCCACAGAGCAGGGCCGATCAGGGGTTGGGGCGCCGCCACTCTCACACTCAGGGCAGGGCCGATGGGGAGGTTATGGCTCTACCCTGTCACACACAAGAGCAGGGCTGTGGGGGTGGGGGGTTGGGTGTGGGCGGGGTCACGCTGATCCGGTGCCAGGAGACCTCGCGGCTCCGCTGATCCCGGTGCTGGGAGGCATATTACCCTTTTACTATATAGGATAGAGGCCTGGGGGCCGCTGGTTTGCCCTGAAGGGTGTCCCTGGATCAGGGTGGGGGGTCCCCCACTGGGGTGCCCTGGCCAGTCTAGGGTGAGGAGCTGAGGGGCTGCTTTTCAGGGCTGGCAATTGACTGAAAGCTCCCCAACCACTCCTTTTTTTTCTTTCTTTTTTTTTTTTCTTTTTTTTATTTTTTTATTTTTTATTTTTATTTTTTTTAATTTTATTTTTTATTGCTTAAAGCATTACAAAGGGTATTACATATGTGTCCTTTTTTTTCCCTGCCCTTGACAATACCCCGGCTTCCCCTACCCCCCAGTGTCTTATGTCCATTGGTTATGCTCATATGCATGCATACAAGTCCTTCGGTTGATCTCTTACCCCCCTCCCTCCTGCCACCCAACCCTCCCCGGCCTTCCTGCTGCAGTTTGACAATCTGTGTGAGGCAGCTCTGCCTCTGTATCTATTATTGTTCAAAAGTTTATAATGGTCTCTATTTTCCATGAATGAGAGATCATGTGGTATTTTTCCTTCATTGACTGGCTTATTTCACTTAGCATAATGCTCTCCAGCTCCATCCATGCCGTTGCAAATTGTAAGAGTTCCTTCTTTTTTACAGCAGCATAGTATTCCATCATGTAGATGTACCATAATTTTCTAATCCATTCATCTACTGATGGGCACTTAGGCTGTTTCCAGATCTTAGCTATGGTGAATTGTGCTGCTATGAACATATGGGTGCATATATACTTCCTGATTGGTGTTTCTGGTTTCTTGGGATATATTCCTAGAAGTGGGATCACAGGGTCAAATGGGAGTTCCATTTTTAGTTTTTTGAGGAAACTCCATACTGTCTTCCATAGTGGCTGCACCAGTCTGCATTCCCACCAGCAGTGCACAAGTGTTCCTTTTTCTCCACATCCTCTCCAGCACTTGTCGTTTGTTGATTTGTTGATGATAGCCAGTCTGACAGGTGTGAGATGGTACCTCATTGTTGTTTTGATTTGCATCTCTCGGATTTTTTTTTTTTTTAATTCTGGGCCAGCTTTAGCTCTGGCTCTAGCTCTGAGGCTTCCGCTGCTATAATCGAAACAATGTATAACTCTAGCTCTGAGATCCCGGCTGGCTGAAAGCTGGTTTCTGGAGTTTTGTTTAGCTTCTATATTTGCAACATAGTTTCTTAGAGTTGTAGCTCAGAGGCCGGCAAGTCAGGTGGGGAACGTTGCAGTCTGCAGTCATGGAGCAAGCAAGCCTCATGTTCGCTTCCAGCTGCCTGGCTGCCGGCCGCCATCTTGGCTGACAGTTAATTTGCATAAGGATATGCTGATTAGCCAATGGGAAGGGTAGCGGTTGTACGCTAATTACCATGTTTCTCTTTTATTAGTGTAGATTGCCAGTGCGCATCATATGTACCAGCCGATCGGTCGAACTGCCTGTCGGTCAGTCACTTAGCCTTTTATATAAAAAAATAGCATTTAAGAGACCAGGTGATTGTCTTGTAGAATATCCATTGTAGATTTGCCTGGTTGTTTCTGCATTCCCTGAATTTGCTATTAACAAGCAGCTGGATTTTATGGCTTGACGAGATCCAGGGGAAGCATTTGGGGCAAGGATACCCCATAGTGATGCTGTGTCCTTATCTCATGTTGCATCTTCATCATAATATCTGGTGGTTTCATCCTGAGAGATTGAATATGCTAATAGACATCAGCCAGGCCATACACAGAACTAGGACTTGGACCCACAATCTGCAGGCAAGCAAACCCTGAAACCATCGGCCCCAAATGGCCAAGAGTTGAACATACCCGCCAGCCTCCTTAATGTTTTCCTGGCTTCCAGCTTAGCAGGACAAACAGAAAAAAAAGACAAATCTGCCCCCTAACCAGTCACATAGGATGCCCCCTACTAACTCATCTGCCTCCGGCTGCCCCAGGCCATGAGACTCTGACCAGAGCCTCCGGAAGCTTTGCTTTCCCCCCATCTACAGCTTCTCCCCCCCACCCCCCCCCCGCCTGCCTCAAGTCTCTGCCAAAGGAAGTGCAGGGGCTGACCCCTCTGTCACAGCAATCTGGGAATGAATAGCCTTTGCTTGTTCTTGAGTGGCCTTATTCCTACAATTATTGCCTTTCCCCAATGTGATCACAGTGAAGGTGCAAACAGACCGCTCACTCTCACATTGTCAGTGCTCTGCATACCATTTGCGTGTTTGGCCATGTTACCTATATTAATTTTGCAAGAAAAAGGTGGTTTACTTTTTCATCTAGAATTTGTTTTGATCTTAAATAAGTGCTGCCAACCAACTATGCAATTTGAAGCCAAATTTTGCATATCTGGCCCAATGAATCAAAATGGCGGTATTGTTTTTACATGACAAGGTTCGGCCCTCTTTTCATTAGAATATGTAGTTAATGAAATTGTCTCATACAAATGAGTTTCATTGTAATTTGAATGAAAGAAGGCTACAGTCAAATACCATTAAAAAAGAACTTTCCCCCTGGGAAATGTGAGTACAGAGCATCTGCACGGGCAGCCCTGGCATTGCCCGAGGACCGCAGCCTCAGGGCCCGGAGGAGGCAGCAGCGCACACTCTCTCCCTCACTCCCATGATACCAGGTATTGTTCCTTCCTCCAAATTCCTTCCCTCATGCCTCAAGGTCTCAGCCAACACAGCAGGCTCAGAAGCTTATATAAGAATCAAGTGGACGCTTATCTGCTGCCTTCCCTCAGGAAATTGCACCTCCTGTAATCTCGGGGTGTACAGGACCGCACCACACACAGAAACACTACCCACAGCCCAAAGCAGGGCCGAGTCTTCTCTTTGTGCCCCCACATACGGGCACAAAGCAGGGCTTCCAGTCTGGCTCAACATAAAAGATCTTTAAAACAATTTTCTTTCCTTTTTTTAAAAAAACACGCTCCCCATTGTCAATTGTCTATGAAAAACAGGGAATGCCACTAGTTCACACAGCACCAGGGACACCCCCGATGCAAACTCCCAACCCACCCCAACACCTGTCCCGCCTCGGCCTCCTCTGAGGGCTGTGTAGCATTTTAACAGCATCTCCTGCCTCTCTGTCGGGAAGTTGGCTCCCTGTGATGGGATCTGAACTCCAGCCCACCTTGCACGGGCTTGTATTTTCCGGCTGCTGGGCTGTTCACCTGGTGGCACGCTGCGCTTTTGATCTCAACTATGACAGCTTCATTTGCCACCACGGTGGTAAGTGCAATATGAAGAAAAAGCGACACCAGCATGTGGGCTTATGTGAGAAAAGTCCGTCACAGAACATTGCGTGCACTCCTTCGGGGGGAGAAATGGGGCATTCACATTCCAGTCAGCTGGCATCTGCGTCACGCAGAAGTAGGAATAAACTGACAAAAACGTGTTCTTTCTGGGATGAGGGGTGGAAACGGTATGTTCTACTCTTGAAGCAGAAAAATGAAAAACTCCTGATCACCAGAACCTTCCAGAGAGACATCTTCCCAGGCAAGGAGGCCCTTTAGTCCCACCCACTGAACTCGGGAAATGCTTTAGCCACCCACCCCCACTCCCTCAGTGACGTTCCACGCCTCCTTTCACGGAACAGCCAAGGCAGGCCACCTCCTTGTCCCAGGGAGCCATCTGGGGCCTGCAGTGTTGAAACCACAACCAAGAATCCAAGAGGCCTTTGAAAACTCCAGCACTTTCCACACACACACACTCTGTGGGCTCCTGGCTTCTTTTCATCCCTACACTGTTTTCCATAGATTGGCTCAGTTGTCATAGCCAGTATCTCCACTGCCTTAAGAGCACTGAGTGTGTCCTGTGGGATGTCTTCACCGTCAGAGCCCATGCGCTTGACATAGGCGTCCTGACTGCAGCTCCTGGAATGCTCTCCAGGGCTCTGAACTCAGCACAAGAGGGTGTGTGCTTGCTCCACCAACTGGCTACTGTAGAGAGATCAGGAAAGGTTATGGGAGAGGGCAATCCCTGCAGGACCTGAGGGCGCCTGCACAAGTGCCTTCTGAACCTCTTCTGCGGCCAGGACAGTTGAGTCTCGCTGCCTTGGGGGACTGCAGTTGTTCGCTCCCTGCATTGGTCTTGGTGCCCCCTTGCTGCATTGGCTGCTGTCGTCTGGCATGTTCAGCAATATTTTTGCTTGCTCAGCTAGTTCTTTCCCTGGGGACTTGGATGCTCTCGTGATGATAGCCATTATGAGCCTCCAATCCAGGGCTGCACACAAACCCAGTCAATATCTGGGTATAATTGATAGATTGCCGACTCCGTTCCTGCTTGTGAGAGACACCATAAAGGCCTTCAACCTCTTCAAGCATGATCAGCACTGACAACCACCTTCTTTGCGGATCTGAGAACAATGAGCACGTGCATGTGATGACACAACTTGGATCGCAGTAGCCTGGCTTCCTGGGCTCCTTCCTGTGCAGTGGCTGGGCACACCGACCTTTGCTGACTCGGTAGTTGGATGTAAGCAGTAACCTTGACCTCTATGTGAATACCTGCAATATCGACAGCATCACGTAAGCCACTATGACACAGCATAGAAGTCACACCTGTTACGGGACTGAAGGAGGGGCTCCAGTCTGAAGTACTGCTTTCACATTCAGGCCTGTCCCCTCCCACTCTGCCTCAGACTGGGCCCTCTGCCTCAGACTGTTGGGGAGACAAGTACACAGACTGTAAGAGACCCAAAGAAGTTCTTCTAATGGGCTTCCATCCCATGTTCTTCTGCATTTGTAGACATTTTATTGGTCCCGTCCCTCCATTTTTAAGGGCCAGTTACCTGGGCTTTGACTGGAAATAAAGCCTGCCTTCTGACCTTCAAGGATATGTACACAGATACACTCTTTTCATATTCAACTCTGACATTTTTTTGTTTTAAACAATTGTATTCCCCACAAATGAGGATAACCTCAAGTAGCAGCCTCCTAGAGCAACACCTGCTCAGTCCAGACCCTGTCAACATGTAGAAATAATAGATTATTTAGGATATTAAAAAAATGTAATTCTAAAAAATACATTCATTTTTAAGAAAAAATGGAATTGCTTAGAAATTATAAAATGTTACCAAAAGCACTTTATTTCAAACACAAAAATGTAAGTACAAGTTACTGTACTTCAAGAATAATGTAAACTTCTAAATTGCAAAAGTTAAACATATAATACCTTCGGCCCCTGTGAGACTGAAATGGCCCCTGTGAGGCTGAGACGGCCCCTGTGAGGCTGAGACGGCCCCTGTGAGGCTGAGACGGTCCCTGGGAGGCTGAGACGGTCCCTGTGAGGCCAAACACAGGGACACATCGTGGATGGAAATAGCTACGATTTCCATGTGTATGACCTGGCAACAAAAAGCGTACACCTATGGATGAGGACAGTGGGGGGGTAAAGGCAGAGGGGGTAAAGGGGAACAACTGTAATAATCTGAACAATAAAGATTTATTTAAAAAACATATAATATCTTTATTCTAATTATTAGCAGATAATTTTAATAACAATAAACTGTTAGTAAAAAAAGAGCCACTGTCATTTCCAGCAAAATACCTTCTAATTTCAGGTTTCTCATTTTTGTTGTGTCCATGGAGAACTGACACCAGCATGCACTGCTGCTGACCCTGAAGGAGCTTTGGATTCTGCTCTTTTTTACTGTGATGTGTTCTGAGCTGCATACCAGATGCCAGTCACATCCCACAATGTGCTGCCAAAGCATCCAGTCAGCAAGTGGGCACCCAGGACCCTGCCAGTCCCACCTTTTATCCTCACAATCACTTATTCTAAACATCTCTGTCCATCTTTGACTCAAGTAGGCATAAAGTAGCTAGCTTAGATGGTTAACTTCCTCAGAGCAGGTAGCATCTGAGAGAAGCTAAAGAGAGCAACTTCAAAGTAAATACAATTGTGCTTTTATCCTGTAAACAAAGAGGGGCCATGTGCTAACCTGACAAGCTCAGGGAAGGCCTGCGTGGTGACCTTGCCAACTCAGAGGCCTAAAGTAACCACGAAGGATGGTCTGGAATTAAAACTTTTTAACTAAAAGCAGTTTATGGCAGGTAGATGCCGTAGGCCAGTATCTTCCCTGACAAAGGCCAATTTTTACCTTAACTGAGCCTATCTATTGTCTTTTTACTTCTATGATAACATGTCTTTGGAATGTCAAAGTAATTTTCCTTTTTCTGTTCCCCTCAAAGCACAGGCACCGCTCTGTGGAGACCACAAATCCCCTCATTGTTATTGACTTAATTGTTGACTGTTAACTACCCTGCACCCACCTAAGTAAAAGAAGTATGTGTCTATCATTTTACTTTTCATCCAATCCCAAAGGTTTTTCTGCTTTGCATTTTCCCGCTTCCCTAATCTATCACCAGTGAATTTCATGTAACCTACTTGCATCCGCTCTTTTGATTATCCTATATAATATCCTATATAATAAAAGGCTAATATGCAAATCGACCAGATGGCAGAACGACCGTCACTATGATGCGCACTGACTACCAGGAGGCAGATGCTCAATGCAGGAGCTGCCCCCTGGTGGTCAGTGTGCTTCCACAAGGGCAGCACCATTTAGCCAGAAGCTGGGCTCACGGCTGGCAAGTGCAGCAGCAATGGCGGGAGCCACTTTCACCTTCGCTGCAGGTGGGCAGTAAGGAGCAAGGGGTCCCGGACTGTGAGAGGGATGTCCAAGTGCCAGCTTAGCAGACATCCCCCGAGGGGTCCTGGACTGCAAGAGGGCGCAGGCGGGGCTGAGGTACCCCACCCCCCGCACGAAATTTCGTGCACCAGGCCTCTAGTAATGTTAAAATAAGGTGCAAAACTATCATTCTCTGGAGCATTATCTCAATCCGTTAAGATTTTGCTTCTTGCAATTGTAGACAATTTGACTCAAATAAACTCACAAAAATTCTCTGTTGATTTGAATGTTTCTTATGTTGACTTTCACTTAGCATAGTCATCAGGATTCCAAAGAAACTTACCCAGGACCACCCTGTGGACCCGGGCCCAGTGGGTGCTAGCATCCAGCAAAAGGCTCATTGAGCCTGCTGGCTCCCCGTCACTTTGCGTGAACTTGGGTGAGTTGTCTCCAGGATCCCGGACCTTCCCTTGCTTGTGGTAGAGGGTCTGACTTTATTTGAGCTGTACTCTTAAACCCTCGATGTAGAACTAAGGTTAAGGGTTGACAGAACCCAGGCTAAGGTAGATAGGAGGAAAAATGGGTGACTGGTTTTTAACTTTGGCTTTTCTATTGGAAATGCTTTCTGAGAGTCTGAGCAAAAATCTTCGCTGTATAAATGAGAGCTCATTCAGCTCCAAAGATAAAGGGGATGTCCTCCTCCAACCTGAATCTCAGGTATTCCTTTCCATTCTTCTCTCTGTAAGAATCAATAAAAAAAATTTAAAAAAAAAAAACACAATAAGAAATGTTAAAGATGGTCTCTGAACTCTTCGGAAGCTAATAAATGCCTACACCCTATTCTTCCCCCTTCTATAGCTCCTCTACCATATCTGTGCTCTCTGAGCCTCCTTGTTTGGACTTGCCCTTTCCCTCCCTCTTGCTTCCCTTCTATCTCCTCCACTACCACTCCCTGCTGACTGAAGGGAAAATCAGAATAGGAATTCTACTGGCTCCCTTTGAAGAAAAGCTGGTCTCAGCTAGAGAGGAACCAGCAATTGTTCTCAGTCTTATCCAGGACCCTGATGGGTTCTCAAAGAAATTTAACTGTTGAAACATGTAATCCTGGCTCTTCTGTTAGGATGGCCAGTGATGCGGATGGTGAACGAATCCACCAAGAAGAAGAAATGTGTCTTAACTCTCCAAGGGAGGAAAGGGCCAGGCACTGATAGAGCAATACCAGCTTGAGGAAAGGGGCTTGGGCTTTGAAAGAGTCAGCAGTTGCTGTTGCGGAACAATAAGGGAGGGAGGAGGTTGTGTTAAATTAGCGATTCAACTGTGACTAGATGCCGAGGGTTATCTTGAAAAGTTACAGTTGTTTGGTTTCCAGGAGGTGGTCAAGCAGATACACCGAGGACTTGCGATATCAGCATTTTCCCAGGCCTGTAACTTAGGCTTAGGACAGAAGTTATGAAGCGTTCAAAGGGGAGGTCTTTCTGAAGGGGTGCAGGAACCAAGACGGGGAGGAGGAATCCTCATTCAACTCCTCACTAACCAGAGGCTACTTAGTGGGCATCATCCTGAGGCCGCTCAGCAGCAGGGAGGAGGGAGAGAGAGTGCAGCCTGACGAGGCCACTGTGTGAGCAGAGGAGCCAACAGCCTCGGGGTTTCATTACCAGGTGCTGCTAACAAACTGGGGGGAGCCCCCTCACAAAGAAAAGGAGAGGCCTGGTTTCTGTCCTTTCACTTACCCATTGCCATCAATATACCTTCCGGTTTCTGGGAGCCAATGCAACAGGATTCCAAATAAGCTCCACAAGAAAAGCCTGTGAAGAAGTCTGTCCACTGTGAGGGTGACAGGAAACTGAAGTCGGATTTAAAAACAGACACAAACAGAAACCAGCAGGGCTGCTCTGAGGACTACAAGAAGGCATTTCCCCTTCTCCTTATTAATAGTTTGGGAGAAGTTAAAATTACCATAAAAAAGGGAGAGCTTATAATTCCATGTACGAGCCCCTGTAATTCTCCCATCTTTCCAATAAATAAACCAAGTAGAAAAAACGGAGATTTGTACAAAATCTCGGAGCTAAAAATGGGAGTTATTCCCAGACATCCTGCAGTTCCACATCCATATACCCTGTTATCAGCCATTCCTGTGACTGCCAATATTTTTTAGTAATAAACTTGTAACCGGATCATCAATGGGTCCAGGCTACCTCTCACTATGTGAGCCAATTCAGCAGAGACAGGGTTAAATTATAGATGAGCGTTTATTCCAATAGTGCCTGCAGTATGGGAGAGCAGCAGGTCATCCACAAAAACCTGCTCTGCCCCCCACTATAGGCCAGTTGCTTATATTGGGTAGAAGGACAATTACTTGGGGAAGTAGGCAAAAGGGTATGCCAAATGGGCAGTTTACAGGTAATGCAGGCTGGGCTTTTGCAAAGGCCTGCGGGTATGCAAAGGGCTGGGGGGGTTTGGTTTCTGCAAGTAGGTTGTTAATCTTTCCATGGTACTAGGCAGATCCCAGGTGTGGAGGAGGGGTCGCATTTCCGGGTGAGCTCCAAGGTCCTTGGATGCAACACCCAGCCAGGTTAGAATGTGCCTTCTTCAATCAGAACAAAACAATCACGGTTAACAGAGCACGATTAATGTTTCTTAAATTCTAGTTGGTCCCCATCATTCTATTTCTGCCCCTGTCATTAGTGTTCCTGGAGATACAAACTTCCCTGTCACTCATGGGAACAAGGTTCCTACGATACCTTTAGAAAATGAGTCTTCTAAGATTCGCACAAGAGAATGAGATGTGGTAAAGGCTTTATTTGCATGGAGTTACATTCCTCGGGTTCCAAAGTCCCCTGCCCCTTAAACCAGTCCTGAGAAAGGTGTGGCTGGGCTTCCAGTAGAGCCAAAGGAGGGCCGGTGTCCAGAGTGTCTGTTCCACATTGGAGGCAGGTCACGGTAGCATCCAAGCTCATTAAAGTCCGTTAGTTCATTGTGTGGAGCCCCACATGGCCGTGGACCACACGGACTTGGGAGTGCAGCCCCTGCAACAGGAGTCATAGGAGTGTAGGCAAGAGAAAAGAGCGTGGTCCTTTGTCTAGAAATTTAAATATTCATGTTTTGCATGCTGGCAGTGGCCACGCCCTCCTGGCTACTGACTCGCTTCCAGGTGTGATTGACAGACAGGTAAGCACCTTTCCACATCACTCAGACCTTACCGGGTATGCATCTAAACTGCCTTTGTCCAATCCCTTCCCCCATTGGTCAGCGGGGAAATAGACTTGGAAAATATTAAACTAGCAAAGCTGTATGGCATGCATATATTATTTTAGTCTTCCCTTTTGCTCCTTTTCTGTTCAACAATAACCAGATTATTACAATGGTATAAGGCAGTGATGGCGAATCTTTTGAGCTCGGCATGTCAGCATTTTGAAAAACCCTAACTTAACTTTGGTGCCGTGTCACATATAGAAATTTTTTGATATTTGCAACCATAGTAAAACAATGATTTATATTTTTGATATTTATTTTATATATTTAAATGCCATTTAACAAAGAAAAATCAACCAAAAAAATGAGTTTGCATGTCACCTCTGACACGCATGTCATAGGTTCACCATCACTGGTATAAGGGTAGCTGTGCCTTTGGTGTAGCTCACAACTTTAGAATGTTGTGGAAACAGCAAGGCTTCTTAATTTTCAAAGGCAGCCCATAAAGAATGGAAAATACCAGAACCTGGCGACCGAACCTGGCTTGGGAACCTAGCAAGAGAACATGGCTACAGAACCTGGCTGGAGATCCTGGACAGAACTTGGCTGGAGAACCTAGACAGAACTTGGCTGGAGATCCTGGAGGGAGTACCTCGCTATGCTGATGAACTGAACCCTGTCTCTGTGTCCTTCTTTCTTCGCCGACTCCATCAATACCTTTGGGAACCCCTGGACCTGCTGGAGCTGGACCCCAACACCCGGTGAGGCTGGGACGGCCCCGGTGAGGTTAAATTGGCCCCCGTGAGGTCGAGACGGCCCTGGTGAGGTTGAGATGGCCCCGGTGAGGCTACGACGGCCCCAATGAGGTTGAAATGGCCCTGGTGAGGTTGAGACGGCCCCAGTGAGCTTGCGAAGGCCCCGGTGAAGGTGAAATGTCCCCGGTGAGGTTGAAACGGCCCCTGTGAGGTTGAGGCAGACCCTGTGAGGCTGAGATGGCCCCGGTGAGGTTGAATCAGCCCCGGTGAGGTCGAGACGGCCCCAGTGAGGTCGAGATGGCCCCGGTGAGGTTGCAACTGCCCCGATGAGGTTGAAACGGCCCCGGTGAGGCTGAGACGGCCCCAGTGAGGCTGACATGGCCCCGGTGAGGTTGAGACGGCCCCTGTGAGGCTGGGACGGCCCTGGTGAGGCTGAGACAGCCCCGATGAGGCTGGGACGGCCCCTGGGAAGCTGAGAAAAATACCACATAAACTCACTCATTTATGGATAATAAGGACCATTATAGACTGATGAACAAAAATGGGTGAGGCTGAGATGGCCCCGGTGAGGTTGAAACGACCTCTTTGAGGTTGAGACGCCCGTTTGAGGCTGAGACCGGCCCCGGTGAGGCTGGGACAGCCCTGGTGAGGTTGAATCGGCTCCAGTGAGGTCGAGATGGCACCGGTGAGGTCAAGACGGCCCCAGTGAAGTTGAGACGCCCCTGGTGAGCTTGCAAACAGCCCCGGTGAGCTTGCAATGGCCCCAGTGAAGGTGAAACAGCCCTGGTGAGGTTGAAAGCCCTGGTGAGGTTGAAACGGCCCCTGTGAGGCTGAGACAGCCCCTGTGAGGCTGAGACAGCCCTTGTGAGGCTGGGACGGCCCCTGTGAGACTGAGACAGCCCCTGGGAAGCTGAGAAAAATACATTATCTCACTCATTTATGAATAATAAGGGCCATTATAGACTGATGAACAAAAATGGATACAGAGGCAGAGCATCATTGAGCAGAATGTCAAACTACAGTGGGAACCCTGGGGAGGGTTGAGGAGGGGTAGGAGATCAACCGAAGGACTTATATGCATGCATATGAGAATAACTAATGGACACAAGACACTGGGGGGTGGGGGAAGCCGGGGGAATGTCAAGGGGTGGGAAGGAGACATGTGTAATACTCTTTGTAATACTTTAAGAAATAAAAAAAGAAAAAGGAATGGAAAATAGGTTGCAGAATGATTACACGTCATACAGAAATTAAAACAATTGGCAATTATCAAAATTCCAGGACATTCTAAAGAGGCCACCACGGAAGCAAAATGAAATAATTTAGCTTATTTTGCAGTAGACCTGTTTTACCATTCCCAAGGGAAATGGACAGAGGTTCCATATACCCAAGGCTTTATGGCTCTCAGAGGTGACCCTAAGCTATGTGCTGCCTATAAACTAGAAATATATTCCCAGATGAATAAGCACTACAAAAATGGGTGAATGGATTTGTCAGCCCATTGTTAACATTTGGGTGGCAACCCAATTATTGAGGTTGAATAAATAAGTAAATAAATAAGTGCTGTCCTTGTTTTACAATGCAGTCTTTACAGGGCCACAGGTGTGGTTTGAGAACATCCAAAACCCAATAAATCCGTTACCCTCCTCCATGAGCTCCCCTACTCATCTCAAGAGGTTATAGATAATTGACTTTAAGAAACCAAAGTCCTAGGACTTTGAAATGCAAATAGCTGGACTTCATCAAGAACTCTTATGTGGGACATCTTTTAAAATGGAAACAGCCTAAGTGCCCATCAGTAGATGAATGGATTAGAAAACTGTGGTACATCTACATGATGGAATACTATGCTGCTGTAAAAAAGAAGGAACTCTTACCATTTGCAACAGCATGGATGGAACTGGAGAGCATTATGCTAAGTGAAATAAGCCAGTCAATGAAGGAAAAATACCACATGATCTCACTCATTCATGGATAATAAAGACCATTACAAACTTTTGAACAATAATAGATACAGAGGCAGAGCTGCCTCAAACTGATTGTCAAACTGCAGTGGGAAGCCCAGGGAGGTTTGGGGGGCAGGAGGGAGGGAGGTAAGAGATCAACCGAAGGCCTTGTATGCATGCATATAAGCATAACCAATGGAAATAAGCCCCTGGGGGGTAAGGGAGGCCAGGGGATTGTCAAGGGCGGGGGGGGGGGGGAGGACACATATGTAATACCCTTTGTAATACTTTTAGCAATAAAAAAAAGAAAAAAAAGGAACTCTTATGTGGGACATCTTTTAAAATGTGAATGCTGCAGAACCAAGATGGCAGCATAAGGTATAGACCTGTGCGTGCTGCCTCCCACAACAACACTGAAACTACCAACTATTAGACAAACAGCTATCATTCAGAACCATGGGAAAGCTGCCAAGTGGAAGTTCTACAACTGGAAGGAAAGAAAGAAGTGCATTGAGACGCCAAGAACAAAGGTACGGAGTCGAACGCCAGGCGGGCTGCAACTGCATGCATGGTTTTTTTCAATCGGAAGGGGTTATAAACTCTCAAATCCACTGAGCTTGTTTGGGGCAGGATTCTGAGGCCCCAGACCCCTATGGGGAGAGGTGGGACGGCCTTCCTATGGGGAGAGGTGGGACGGCCTTGCAGTGGGTTGGAAAGCAAGGGTGGCTCTCTTGCGGAGCTGCTCGCCGGCACTTGGGGACGCAGAGTCACAATTGCTGCTTGCTCTGCCCTGGTGATTCCTTGAGACCCCGCCCTACTCAATTTACATCCCCGCCCAACCTGTGCCAGTGGCACAAAAGGAACACCTGCGCTTTTGCAGCGTAATCCAACAAACTGCAGATTTCAACTCCTCGCACCCATAAGGGACACACTCAAGAAGCAGACTCAGGTTCGGAGGAAGGTGGAGCCGGACCCAGTTGGGCCGGTGACATGGAACCGCTGTACCAGCAAATGCACAAGCAGGTCCACCAGATCCAGTCTCACATGGGACACCAGGAGATGGCAGACAAGCAGTCTGTGCACTTAGTAGAAAACGAAACCAAAGCAAGCATACCAGATATTCAGCCAACTAGAAAACCTGGAGATTTTGTCCAGCAAGGAGCCTCCCAACAAAAGACAGAATGCCAAACTTCGTGTTGACCAGTTAAAGTATGATGTCCAGCACCTGCAGACGGCTCTCAGAAACTTTGAGCAGGAGAGACAGCAAGAGGAGCTTCTGATTCGCACCTTCACCCCCAACGTGGGATGCGGCACCCCCTGCGATGCTGCAGTGCCCCCTGCGAGGCTGCGATGGCCCCTGTGAGGCTGTGATGGTCCCTGTGAGGCTGAGACAGTCCCTGTGAGGCTGGGACGGTCCCAGTGAGGCTGAAATGGCTCCTGTGAGGCTGAGACGGTCCCAGTGAGGCTGAAATGGCCCCTGTGAGGCTGAGACGGTCCCAGTGAGGCTGAAATGGCCCCTGTGAGGCTGAGACGGCCCCTGTGAGGCTGAGACGGTCCCTGTGAGGCTGAGACAGTCCCTGTGAGGCTGAGACAGTCCCAGTGAGGCTGAAACGGCCCCTGCGAGGCTGCGACGGTCCCTGCAAGGCTGCAATGGCCCCTGGGAAGCCGGTGGAACCACGCGAGCCGCCCAGACGGCTTCATCAACAGCCCGCGAACCAGCACGCAGCCCTAAGCACAACTATCACCCCAAGGGCGAGAGGGGCGAGAGCAGCTGTAGTGTTGCTTTCTCCTCACTTTTGGTAACGAAATCCTCATTTTAAACATGAGGACACACTATTTTAAAAAGCCGTTACGTGTCACCGTACCCTTTCTGAGTAGAGCGTGAACTAGTCGTGAGACCTTTCCAAACACAGGGACAGGTCGCGGATGGAAATAGCTACATTTTCTATGTGTATGACCTTTGACCTGGCAACAAAAAGCATACACCTATGGATGAGGACAGTGGGGGGGTAAGGGCACAGGGTGGGGTGGGAACTGGGTGGAGGGGAGCTATGGGGGGGAAAGGGGGAACATCTGTAATAATCTGAACAATAAAGATTTATTAAAAAAAAAAAAAGAAGTAGGGTAAGTAAATAGAAAACTAAATGTGCCAAGCTGGCAGTTTAGAAAAATTAATTCAGTCAAACTACTTGTAGTTAAGGGGCAGTACAATCCCCTAACTAATAAGGATGAGTCCAAGATTTGACTCATGTGCATAAAACCAGCGGGGAATGAAGTATGGCAGCAATCATCTCAGAATCTATAGTTTAAATTTAACCCTGCTGTTTGGCTTCTGCACTTATTTCTTTTTTTAACAATAAAAACGTTATTTTTAAAAAATGCGAATGTTGGAAGGTGATTCTTTTCAAAAGAAAAAAACTTAGCCATCTAAGCAAATCAATTTAACTCATTTCAGCAATTCCTTTCTAAATTAGTAAATTTGATAAATTTATTATACCTCTAGATATTTTGAAATAACATGAAATACTAAAACATTGATTGTGCAGATGAGTCTTGGGTTCACCTGCTTTGGGCTTTTGCTGCAGAGAGGCTGTGGGGGAAACTTGGAGCTATTGATATAAATACCTAATGCTTTGTTAGAGGTGTGTTTCTTGAAAGTGCCAATTGAGAAATGTATGTTTATAAAGATTATGAGCCCTAACCGGTTTGGCTCAGTGGATAGAGCATCGGCCTGCGGACTCAAGGGTCCCAGGTTCGATTCCGGTCAAGGGCATGTACCTTGGTTGCCGGCACATCACCAGTAGGGGGTGTGCAGGAGGCGGCTGATCGGTGTTTCTCTCTCACCGATGTTTCTCTCTATCCCTCTCCCTTCCTCTCTGTAAAAAATCAATAAAATATATTTTAAAAAAAAAGATTATGAAATTTTTTCATAAAAGTCAATCTAGGGAATACTGGTTGCTTAGATTTTTGGTTATCATTGGAAATTGAAGTTTCTAAAAATTAGAAATTCTAATTAAATTGGAAAAAAGTTATATAGTTTTGGTAATAGAAGGCATGAGGTATAGAAATTCATTTTTGAGGGAAAAGGAAGAAAGTGAGTTGTGTTAAGGATACTTATTTCTGAATGGGTAAGAAGGTTTGTGAAAATTGCAGAAAGGTTTGTAAAAGGTTGTGAAGACTATAAAAGTTTGTGAAAGTTTTAAGTTTATAAAGAAAGAAACCCAGCCTGGCTCTCTCCTGTTGCTTAATTCCTTAGATAGTAGCCAAGTCTTTCTTTGTCGCCACTGCTCATTCATAGCCCTTGACACTTTCATTGAAAGTCTCAACAGGAGAAACCAAGATGGCAGCATAGGTAAACACCGGAAATTGCTGCCTCCCACAACAACTTCAAAAATACAACGAAAAGACAAACGGACATCATCCAGAACTACAGGAAGGCTGGCTGAGTGGAAATTCTACAACTAGAAGGAAAGAGAAAAGCACATTGAGACCCAGAGGAACTGCGGAAGTAAAGTGCAGAAGTACAGAGGCTCGAGCGTGTGCAGAAAGGGGCTGGCACCTGAGGACGTGGCTGTCTTTTTGAATCGGGAGGGAGTCACAAGCTCCTGACTGCTCTGAACTCCAGTTCTTGGAAGTCTCTGGGGACCCAGGACTCATACGGGGAGAAACTGGACTGTCTGGCAGCAGGCAGAACTTGGAACTTGAGGGCGACTTTCCCTCAGAGGTGCTTACAGCAATTACCGGGACACTGAGACGCGGGGCCCCTTAGGGCAGGGCTGAGGATCAGCCATAGCTGCTTGCTCCGCCCTGTTGATTCCCTGAGACCCTGCCCCACCCAGGCTTCGCAGAGGCTTTTGCATATGAATGCCCTTTGCAATCTGAAAAGTACCTAACAAATTGCAGCTGGGCCAGACAGACCCAGAACTTCCAAGAGAAGGCCCAAGGCCCCACAGCAGCTTGCATTGCTTCACAGCTGGGCCTCATCTGGGCACCTCCAAACCCCCCAAAAAGGAAGGGGAATCTGCAGATCTCTTCGTAGCTCCTGCTAAGTAGCCTCAGGCAGAGGCTAAATTAGCACCTCCTTAGATCCAAGAGCCAGTGTACCCAGTGGTCAGAGTGGGACCATCCAGATTACAACTCCTCAGATCCATAAGGGACACACTCAGGGGGCAGACTCAGTGAGCACTAAAGCCCCACTGAAGCAAGTCTTGCCCCAGAAGGGTGTCTTCAGCACAGAAGTTCTCCCACTGCAGACACAGCTGATTCTCACAGCCAATTGGCCTGGAGGTCAATTCATCCCAGTGATAACTACCACAATCAAGGCTTAACTACAACAAGACCACAAGAAGACTGTGCACAAAGCCCACAAAGGGGTGCACCAAGAGTGTCCACCTCAGGTCATTGGGGAGGCTGAGCCACTGGACCTTATAGGACACCTAGCACACAAAGCCACTCTACCAACTCAGGGAAGCATAAAAAATGCAGAGACAAAGAAACAGGTCACAAATAACAGAAATGGAGGAAAGCAAATGACTGGATATAGAGTTTAAAACCACGGTTATAAGGTTTTTCAAGAATTTTCTGGAAACCGCCGATAAATTTAGTGAGACCCTGGAGGATATGAAAAAAGACCAACTAGAAATTAAGCATGCACTGACTGAAATAATAATATACAGAGATCCAACAGCAGACAAGAGGATCCCAAGAATCAAGTCAAAGATGTGAAATATGAAGAAACAAAAAATACCCAACCGGAAAAGCAAAAAGAAAAAAGAATCCAAAAATATGAAGATAGTGTAAGGAGCTCTGGGACAACTTCAAGCGTACCAACATCCGAATTATAGGGGTGCCAGAAGAAGAGAGAGGGAAAAATATTGAAAACCTATTTGAAGAAATAATGACAGAAAACTTCCCCTACCTGGTGAAAGAAATAGACTTACAGTCCAGGAAGCATAGAGAACTCCAAACAAAAGGAATCCAAAGAGGACCACACCAAGACACATCATAATTAAAATGCCAAGAGCAAAAGACAAAGAGAGAATCTTAAAAGCAGCAAGAGAAAAAAAAAGTCAGTTACCTACAAGGGAGTACCCATACGACTGTCAGCTGATTTCTCAACAGAAACTTTGCAGGCCAGAAGAGAGTGGCAAGAAATATTCAAAGTGATGAATACCAAGAACCTACAACCAAGATTACTTTATCCAGCAAAGCTATCATTCAGAATTGAAGGTCAGATAAAGAGCTTCACAGATAAGAAAAAGCTAAAGGATAAAGAAAAAGCTAACTCCTTGTTCATCACCACAAAACCAGCATTATATGAAATGCTGAAAGGTATTCTTTAAGAAGAGGAAGAAGAAAAAGGTAAAGATAAAAATTATGAACAGCAAATACATATCTATCAACAAGTGAATCTAAAAATCAAGTGAATAAAAAATCTGATGAACAGAGTAAACTGGTGAATATAATAGAACCAGGGGCATGGAAAGGGAGTGGACTGACAATTCTTGGGGGGAAGGGGGAAGGAGTGTGGGGGATGCGGGAAGAGACTGAACAAAAATCGTACACCTATGGATGAGGACAGTGGGAGGGGTAAGGGCAGAGGGTGGGGTGGGAACTGGATGGAGGAGAGCTATGGGGGGGGGGAACAACTGTAATAATCTGAATAATAAAGATTTAATAAAACAAACAAACAAACAAACAAAAGTCTCAACAGATCTATCTGTTTGGCATTTAGAACTTCGCTCCCCTTTTCTAGTCTTCTTAAAAGATGTGAAAAGCAAATAAGAAAATCTTGTGCCTTCTCTACAAAAATTAGGAACTGAAATTATGTGTATGGTCTTTATGTGTTTGTCTACATATATATGTAACTAGTGCCCTGGTGCATGGATTCATGCACATTAAAAGAAAATTAATTAGAAGGTGGCTGGCAGGGTGGTACTGGGCAAGAAGGGCCGGACACGCCCTGGAGACAATCTCCCATGGTCCCTCCCTGGCTGGCTGCACCTGGGGCAGCGCTGAGGCTCAAAGGGCATCTGTGGAGTGAGTGGGGTCCCTCTGGCAGGTGGGGTCCCTCAGCCTGGCCTGCAGGGATTGGGCCGAAACCAGCTCTCTGACATCCCCCAAGGGGTCCCAGATTGCAAGAGGATGGTTCTCGAGTGATGCACCCCAGAATCAGGCTCTCTCCTCTCTGGTTCAGGAGTGTGTCCCCTGAGAACCGCCGTTGCCAAGTCACTGCAGCTTGGCAGCTGCTGCGTAGAGTGTCTGCCCCCTGGTGGTCAGTGTGCATCATAGCTACTGGTCAGATGGTGGAATAGTCGCTTAGCCTTTTATATATATAGATGTGTTTTCTGTCTCTGGATGGCATTACTAGGGTGTGATATTTTAGTGGCCTAAAGAGATTAAATACTTATCTAGGTTAAGCAGGATCCTGTGGTCTGGACAAAATATTTAATATTAAAACCAGTTTAAGTTTGATTCATGTCTTTTAGAGTTATTACCATAAAATACATTTGTTTTACCTAGATTGACAAGGAATTTATGATATAATCTTTTGGTTAAGTATATTTGACAACTTCCTCAAAGTTTAAGTTTTAAGAGACTTTTTTTAACTAAAAGATGACTTTGAGTTATTCCAATGGGCCTTGGAATACCTCAAGGATTTATTCTCTGTCCTTATAAAAGAAAAGCTTTTAAACTAATTAGGCCTATTTAAAATGTTTGAAATTACATGGGAAGCTTCGCCAAAATAATGATAATAAAATAAAATTGTTCTATTTGTATACATATATTTTTATTAAAGTGGGTGTTATAAACATTTCATCCTGCCCTAGGGAGGAACTTGCAAAGATTCAAAGCCAAGTTCAAACAGGGAGCTCCCAGGGGTAGCAAGTGTCCTGCCAGCGACACCAGGCAAGCCAAACGTGATGTTCCCTGTGGGGGCATCCAGCAGTGGTACTTTGGACATTGGGAGTTTATGAATTATTGCCAGTGCTCAATGTACACTTCCAATAAGCCATGTGCAGCATGTTAAAGTCTTGCATATTATCTGTTCTTTATATATTGAAATTCTGTATTGAATCTAAATATATACATGGACTTTATATTATTCTCTGTCATTCTACAGTAATTATTTACCAAGAAATTGTTGTCTTGAAATGTTATGTCTTACAAAAAAGCAAGGTGTTTTTTTATCAATTGCATTATAATCAAACTTATAACTATGCCACTTTAAGTTTTGTCATTTATAGACAGTCATTGTTTTACTCTGATGCATTTGCAGATATGTTACATCTTTAGAAAAATACATGAAAAGGACTCTGACCTGCTCTAAATTAGACGTTTCTAAGCAGGTCATATCTTTGACCTAGATGGAGATTTATAGAACTCTAAGGAATAACTGAATTCATGAAAATACTGGCAAATAATCAGAATAAACAAAAAAATTGGTTATGGGACTAAATGAACTGAGAATATTCTTATGATCCTGTTTTAAGTATTGATTTTTAAATTTTTTTGTTTTCCAACTGTAAGGAAACTAAAAGGAGACATTCTGCTTTATTATCAATGGCTCATTAACAAGGGACTGATAAATTAGTAACATTCATTTCACAGTGTGGTCCCAGCAGATGAAGGTTCCAAAGACCCCAACTTACAACCGGGAGATGTTCATCACTTATTAAAGACTCTCTCCAACAGTGTTGGAAGAGACCTTATCAGGTGCCTAACTGCAAATGGACATCTGCCCCTGTCTCTAATACTACCCTCTACCTACCTACCGGAGATGAAAGACTCTTCAAGGATGAAAAGCCCAAACATCAGACAGCCATCCAGAGACACTGACAAGGCCTGTATACCTACAAATTAATGTTGCTAATAATTACTATTATTATTATTATTATTATACTTGTTCTTTAGCCTTTTCTCAAACCCACCTCATGGTCAGATTATAAAAACTAAAAAGGTATGTGTTATGCCCTCAAAACTATAAGTGAATGTTATATTAGATGCAAAATATATAAAAGTGAGACAGGTAACAAAACCTGGATCACAATAGCTTGTAGATTAGAAATAATCTAGCAGCGGTTCTCAATCTGTGGGTCGCGAACAATGAAAATACATCCTGCATATCAGATATTTACATTACGATTCATAACAGTAGCAAAATTACAGTTATGAAGTAGCAACAAAAATAATTTTATGGCTGGGGGTCGCAACATGAGGAACTGTATTAAAGGGTTGCGGCATTAGGAAGGTTGAGAACCACTGAGAATGTTTTTCTTAATAAAGACCCATAAGACCTAACTGCCTCCCATTTACCTGCCATTCACTTTGGAGGAAAAAAAATTTGGCCTTGACTTCCATCCAATGTTATGGTCTTGCCCCATCCCCAGTGATCCATTGCTCAGCAAGACAAACACTAACACTGAGATTTCCTAGGAATGAGCCTTCCTAGCACTGTGGGACCTGGTTATCCAACCAAAAGGTTGATCATCATTGCATCCTTTGAATTGATTTATGGCCAAAAGGGATACGTATGGACAAAAAGGGGACACATGCTAACCTGACAAGCTCAGGGAAGGCCTGTGTGGTGGCCTTGCAAACTCAGAGACCTAAAGTAACCACAAGGATGGTCTGAAATTAAAACTTTTTAACTAAAAGCAGGTTATAGCAGGTAGTCATGTCCTACGCTGGCATCTTCCCGGACAAAGGTCAATCTTTACCTTAAGTGAACCTGTCTAATGTCTTTTTGCATCTGTAATAACATATCTTTGGAATGTCAAAGTAATTTTCCTTTTTCCGGACCCCTCAAAGCCAGACACCACTCTGTGGAGACCACAAATCCCCTCATTGTTATTGAGTTAATTGTTGACTGTTAACTATCCCACACCCACCTACTAGTATGTAAAAGATGTGTCTATCATTTTACTTTCCATCCAATCCCAGAGGCTTCCCCGCTTTGCTTTCTCCCATTTCCCTCATCTATCACCAGTGGATTTCATGCAACCGCTTGCATCTCCTCTTTTGAGTGTGATGTATAAAACAAGGTGCAAACTTGCCATTCTTTGGAGCAATATCTCAATCTGTTGACATTTTGCTTCCCGGCAATTGTCGACAATTTGGGTCAAATAAATTCACAAAAATTCTCTATGGGTTTGAATGTTTCTTATGTTGACAATCCTAAAGGTAAATGGCAAAAAAGGGGGTGGGGGTGGAGGACTCAGGCAATTTACTCTAACGGCGTAAAGCCTCAATGTCTTTATCTGTAAACTATAATCTCCACATAGAAGTTTCTATAAAGTTAAATAAGTCTATAAACACAACTACAAACTTCATCCAAATGGCCATCTGCTGAGAACTGGTTAATTAATTTATTGGCTGTTTTTTTGTTTTCTTGTGTCAACTCGGCTAGGCTGCAGTCCCCAGTACGGAATTAGACGCTACGCTAGGTGTTGCTGTCAAGGGATTCAGCAGATGCAATAAGAGCCCCTAATGAGACATTACGATAATCTCAGGGAGCATCCTGGATAACGTAGGTGGGCCTGGTTCAATCAGTTGAAAGGCATCAGACGCAGAAGCCTTAAAAGCTGAAGCTTCCGTGAAAAAAAAGAAATTGCGCCTGTGAACAGCAGTCTCACCCGTTCCTGTGAAACCCATCCTGCTCACACTCTGCCCCTCTGGTCTGCCTCAGAAAACCTTGCCTGTGAGTTCCACCTGCCTGTGGTCTTCCGTTCTGACCACTGGCCCTGTGGGTTTCAGGCTTGCTTAGCCAGCACCCACAATCCATAAGCAAATTGCTTGTAATAAATATGTACATTTACGTATATTCTGTACTGGTTCTGCCTCTCTTGTTGAAGCCTGACTGACACCCACAAACTGGAAGGGGAGGCGCCTGAAAGGAATGAGGTATGCATCCTAGGCCCTTCCAGGCCCCACAGAGAGTAACATACTAGTAAAGGAAAATGAAAAGGTAGAAGCCTTACTTCTGGGTTTAAAAGGCAGGTTGATAAATAAACTTAATTTTGTTCCTCTATTAAAACAAAGTAAATAGCCCGGCCAGTGTAGCTCAGTGGCGGAGCATTAACTCATGCACCCAGAGGTCGCCTGTTCGATTCCCGGTCAGGGCACATGCCTGGGTTGCGGGCTCGATCCCCAGTGTGGGGGCATGCAGAAGGCAGCAGGTCAATGTTTCTCTCTCATTGATGTTTCTATCTCTCTCTCCTTCTCCCTTCCCATCTCTGAAATCAATAATAATAAAAAGTAAATATAGGAAGAGGATTTCTTTTAAAAATACATCAATCTAGAAATAAGGGGAGAGCAGAGAGGCAACAACTGCGAAGTTATTTTAGAAGCCGAAAGCAGGTGGACCCATGGCAGCACAGTGGAGAGCAGCGATGCCATCGATGTCCAGTGCATTCCGACCCCCACGGTCCAGCAGAACAGAGGCCCATTCCTCTTGCTGGCCTTGTCGGGCCGAATCCGAGCCGCCCTGCTTTCATTGTTGGAGGTAAACTGGCATTTTCTTTCCTGGCTGCTTGGACAGTTACACACAGGAGTTACTCTTGCAGGCCACGTGCAGAGCAGCACTGCTCATCTCGTCTTTATCACTGTGGACCCTGAGAGAGAAGGTGCCTACAAGAAGGGCTCCCGCTGGCTAACTGGGCTCAAATGTAAAAAACAGCCTAGCAGGCATTTCTACACGGGCCTCTCACGCCACCTGCCCCTCGGAGAGGAGGGTGCACAGAACTACCACCCCCTGCACTGTGTTTCTGCCATATGAGCCAGCCTTACTAAGGGGTTCCTGGAATCCTATTTCAACCAATAGGACTGAGGTTTCCCCCATCCAATCAGAGCTGCACAGCTATATCCCCATCAGCTTCTTCACTGACCAATCAGAGCAGCTTCAATCAGGACAGTCAGTGCCTTTTGGAGCAAACTACAAGGAATTTGAGTTCTCATTTGCATGAGGATGGGCCAATCAGGGATCAGGAGTGGGTTTTCCTGTCTATCTAAGTCAGGTCCCCTCTGGTCTGAAACTGCACTTGCCCTTTCTGAAGACTGAAGACTAGCCTCCCTAGTTGAGCTGAAACACTGCAACACTGAAGCTGTCCGCCCAGAGCAGAGCGGAGCAGACCAGCACAGGAGCAGGGCGGAGCAGAGCTGTCTGGCTGGAGAGGGGCCCAGCCCCTAGTTCTGAAATCCTGTCTTACAATTTTCGTGAGAAAGCTTCCCAGCTTGTGCCAAGTTGAAGGAAATGGAGTAGCCCTGGAATTTGGAACGGAGGAAATCTGTTTCACAGGCCTTCCTGAATTCCATATTTAAGCTCTCCCTCCACTGACCGAACTTCTGCCAGACAGTGAGGCCCTGGTCCTTGGAGAGCGCTGCCACCTGAACTCATGTGTGACGCCCCCTGGTCCCAGGACTCCTACAAGTCCTTGCTCACTGACCCCCAGAGGGGCTCTTATAAACTCCTAGGGAGGCTGAGCTTCACTCTGACCCACAGGTCGCACTCCTTTTTCTGGCCAATTTCATCTAAAGGGGCAAAGGAGTTCTTCCCCCACGTGGCTAAATTTGTGCTTGATGCCTGGTGTTTTCAAAACTGAACTGTTTCAAGATATCTCCAGTGGGGGGTAAAAACAGGAAACAAAGACATCAATAAACCACAAGTCAGTAAGCAACTACTTGGTGGAAAATGGGAGAATTCAACTGGGCTGAGCATAAGGTGGCTTTCTAAGGTAGTGTTGTGCTCCTTAAAGACAACATCCATCTTATTCTTTGGAACATACATTTATACTATAGATGTCCTTCTGTATGTGTGACACATTTCACAGGTTAAAACACACATAAACTCGTAATAGCAAGAACTGCAGGGGCAACACTGAGAGGCTGGAGACCATGTTCCAGAAGGCGTGAGCAGAGGAGAGCACAGGAAGGGACAGCGAGGACACTCACAGGCTAGACTCCCAGGAGAAGGGAGTCTCAGAGAAGGCCAGCTGCCCAAGGCCCAGACTCGGAGCCTTTCCCCTGCAACAGGACGGTCACTCCCAGGCCAGCCCAGCTTCCCCAGGGGGAGTTCCGCTGCCTCTGAGCCCCACCCTGTGCTTCCTCGGTTGGCATCCGTGACCCAGGTGGCCCTCCACCCTGTCAACTCACTGCGAGCAGAAGCTCAGCTTCCTAGCACCAAACTTCAGTTGGCCACTCTGCTCAGCCTCAGAGCTTTTTCTCAGCCAAGAAGAGGCTCGAGGCTTTGGGCAGTGCTTAGCTCCTAACCCAGACTCCTTCCGTTTCTGTTCCTAAGCATCCGGCCTCAAGCTCCCCCCCAGCCTCCCGCAAGCCTCGTGCATCAGAGCTTCTGGAACTGGGGTTTGCTCAGCCTCTGCAGGGCTCGGGGAGGTTGGCACAGGCGTCAGCACAAGAAGGGGCCTTGGAGATCACCCAGTCTGTGCTGTCTTTGAAGGCCCGGACACCGAGGCCAGGAGCAACCGACCAAGGCCTCATGGCTGGAGCTGTCAGCTCTGCCTTTCCAGAAAGACCTGAGCCTGCATGTGACAGGCACCGAACTGGGGGAGACTCAGGGAACAGTGCCCCCCACCCCACCCCCACCTGGTCTCAGTGGCTCAGAGCAGAGCAGGAATCCCCTCCCAGGGCTGCTGGCAGTGTGCCCAGGCTGCCCTGCACGGCCTTGGAGCATCCCCAAAGTGTGTGGGCTCAGCAACTTGACTGGCCCTCCCTCCATTTTTAAAAGGTGGAATGAATTTTGCCTTGTAATTATAAAAGAAAACCAAGTTTCCCATAGAAAATTTGGAAAATACATCTAAAGGAAATAAAATTACTCATAATGTGCCGGGGTCGTTCTCAAGCATCTAGAAGGATTCAGGAATCTGAAGGGACTGCGAGTAAATTAATAGAGACTAGACACTAGACATGAAATATAAATTTGGAAGACATTTTGGGGGAGCCAGAGGAAGCTTAGCTTTAGTAACTAAGTTCCTCGAATCTCTGCACCCAGGGCTTTTTATTCCCACATTTTGTCCTCTAGCAAAGCAGATATACATATCAAAGGTAAAGTTTGGTAAACAGATGATCAGGTTGGGGGAACTGCCCTCAGCTGTCAGTCAGCAGGCTATCATATGTGCAGATCTTCAGGTCTGGGGAAATGCTTTCAGCTATTCCAGCAGCAGGTAATATGATTCAGCCCTGCTGAAGCCTCAAGTTCCATCAACCTTTTGATGAACTCCTTGCATTTATTATGACATGCTGGAATTAGCCTCCAGCAATAATGCCCCAAGTGCAAACTGTTAAGGTTTGGGCAACATGACTGAGCTCTTTAAAAGAACCCATTCCTGAAACAAGCAGCGTTCCCTGCATACATTTACCCTGTAGGTGACAAAATTGTCGCAGCAACTGCCCCCTGAGAACGGCGCTGCGTCTGTGGCTGGATGCATGTGGGTAGGGCTGTGCCCTGGGTCCCAGCCAGCGGACCACAGGTGAGGCTGAGTGCAGGTCCACGATGGAACCTGCAAGAAAGGACCAGCGGTTGGCCTGTCCCCACAGCAGCAAGAGGCTTTTCCAGGCCCCCAAGCTCCTCCACACAAGAGAAGAGGAGGGCTCCTCAGTGCCCCAGGCCTCGGAGCCTTTACTGTGGCAGCCCTGGCATCCTGGCTACTTCTCCCAGCCTCCCCGCCCCTGGAACACAGACTGCTCCAGAGAGCCCTGCAGTGCTGGGGGCATTGTCACAGCCCCGCCAGGCTGCCCCCCTCACTCCAGGCTGGGCCTTCCTCCTGCAGACAAGGCCTTGACTGGGAACATTATGGGGTCCCTTCCCCTTTGCTTTCCAGGGCCCAAACCTGCAGACCTGAATGTAAGCACCTGAGGGCAGGATCTGAGTCTTGCAATCAGCCACCTGGTTGCAGCCGCACCCACGCTGTGCTGGACAGATGGGCGGATGGAAGGACGCACGGATGGTCGCATGGGAGGGGAGGAGGGAGTCAGAGAGAGGCTGATGCGGCAGGAAAAGGGGCTACTGATTACACTGGAGCTGGAAAGAGCCCACACATCAGCTGGTTCCTGCTGCCGGGGACGAAGGAATTTAGGAAGAAGCAGGAAAAGACGGGAAACAGTAAGTACAGGCGCCTTCATCACAAGTTACAGAAATTGACCTTTATTTATTGTACTAAAGTCTGTTTTGCTTTTGATACAAAGTAAGGTTTCATTACAGAAAATCCCAGTCTGTCGGAACAGTACCTGTGCACACTGTACCATCACAGTCCCACTGTCTGCAGCTCAGAGCAACGCCCCGAGAGCGCGTAAGACTCGAGACAGCCTCGTGTCTCGGCTGTCTGAGCTAGAAACTTGTACCTGTAAAACGAAGGGCAGCATTGAGGACCCAGACGTGTCTCTCTTTGAACAACTGTGCAAGAAAATATATCCCTTTTTTAAAAATGTCAGTATGGCTACACTATCATCTAGTGTCTAGAATTACAAAGGATAAAATGAAATCAAGGATTTCTTGCTAGTAAAATGAAATGTTAGGAACAGTATTAAAATATAGTCCTACCCCAGTGACACACGGAGCCCAGTACAGTACCTATTAACAACAGGACGCACAGTTTAGGGAGGAACCACATCAAATCTGCAGCCAGAGATACCCAGCGTCAGAAGTGCAAAAAAAAGAAAAGACAGAAGTCCCAACGAAGACATCTTCAAGGAGCACTGGGCATGCCGGGAGCGCTGCAGCCAAGACTAAAGGATCCTGCCTGCTTTTTAGATTTCGACAGTGACAACACTAACCACTAGGCTCCCCCGAAGACTCTCAACTCAAAGTTTGAAACATTTTCCATGTCCAAAGGAGCTGACGTGTCCGCTCCCTCTACAGTTTGAGAAGTACCCTGCAAACATTGCACTGAGAACGGCTGTCTCTATTTACAGAACCTACAGAGGACAACGGCATGCATCGGCTGAGCCTCCTGCCAGAACCAGTCGTCGGCGAGAGCCCGGGAGGCTCCGAAGGACAGAGAGAGGCGGAAACGATCAAGGCAGGTGGAGGAGAGATGAGAGGGCGTGCAGGCGGGAGGGAAAGTCTGAGACGAGTCTGTGAGATGCCAGTGTCGCCTGCCCTGGTGTGGGCAGGGAAACCACTGCCGCTGGCGAGTCGGCCCCACGAAGGCACTGGTTCTGCCACCACCGATGTCCAAGCATCTGCCATGGCGATGTCCTTCCGGGAGACGCCACCGAGGAGTAGAGGTTTTCAGAGCTCTGGTCCCACCACGAACCTTCCAGAGCAGAGCAGCCCATTGAGGTTCCAGAGTTGTTTCGCTGAAAACAGGAACAAAACCAAAACACGAAAGCAACACGGGATGGACAGGGGCAGGGGCTGGGCACCAACAACATGGGCCGTTCAAGTAAACAGAAACAACCAAATACTTAGAAAGGCTTGTAAACTTGTGATGTGAAAGGTTCTCTGCAGCATCGCGGATCGCGGCCTCGGAAGGCTGGTGTGGAACCTCTAGCAGGAGTCCTGGGTGGTTACTGTTTTTGTCTTAAAGCACACGTGTGAGGAAGACAGTCTGTGCATCTGCGGCCCACTGCCTGGGGCCCTGCTGGTGGACCCTCCTCCGGTGCTCATAGTCAGAGAAGCTGAGCCAGGACGGACGCTGGTGACAAGCTGCCTCTGTTCCCAGCACAGCGGCCTACGGCGGGCAGGCTGGAATCCACAGGACTTTGCTCTGCTCTTGGCTGACCAAGGCCACGATCTGATCGCAAATGCTCGACAGGGCTCCTCCCTGGACGACCCCTGCAACAGAGGAAGACCCCAGGTTCGAGGCAAATAAATACACCCTCTATCTACTCTTTCTGTTTCTCCGCCTATTTTGAGCTCCTGCCTCTCTGCCGTCCACTCTCTTCCATCAGCAAGAAATTGGGGAAGAAAAGGAGTTGAATACAAATCACTTTGGCTTTTTATCTGTCTCTCTGGTCCACTGTTCAGCAGGATGCTGGAAGCATGGGCTTAAATGGAGGTGGGTGTCAAACTTTGCCAAGCTTCCCCAGCCCGTCACAGGGTAACCAGATGTAACCCTGGGCATGACATGCGAGTAGGCCTGGTGCCCAGTCTTGCCCCTGGGGAGCCCAGCACATCGGAAAGCGTGTTATGAAGGTCTGATCCGCAGCAAAATTGTGCAGGAAACAGGGGTTAGGAGCTGGGCATCCCATGGACCAGAGAGGATTCCCAGCAAAGACGTGATGTTTCCATGTATGTTCCAGCCCTGCTCACAGGCTTTCAACACCACGGGCCCTGAGACACCAGCCAGGGCGTTCAGTGTGCTCCACAGAACACGCAGTGGACGGAGCGTGTCCCAGGTGCCCGCCGCTGGCATGACCAGGACTTGCTGGGGAGCGCTAGAAACTGCTATAGACATGTGACAGAATCTGTGTCTGTTGAATCTAATAAAGAAGCAAGGCCTGTATTTTATAAGTTTGGAGTTTTAAATCTTCATTTCTCTAGTAACTGTTAAAGTATTTGACTGAAATACTAGTCTGTGGTGGACTGGAAATTCACACACACACACACATACACGGGGAAGCCCCAAGGTTGGTTCTGAGAACAACTACTGCACGCGAAGCACAGATCCCAGCAGCCTCCACACTACGCCAATCACTGCCACACCTCTCTGCGCCCACACCCCACTAACCCCCCACAAATGACTAACGTTGTGGAAGAGGCTGAAAGCCACAGGGTCAGCGACAGCCAGCAGCTGGGCCAGGCCTGTGGCTGTTTGCTTCGCTTCAAAGACCAGGGATGGTAAGGTCGCAGCTTTTCTTCACCAAACCTCAAGGCAAAACTGACCTGCCTGCAGGTGCTGGGAGCACAGGGTCAGAGCCGCCCTGTGCTGCCACCCGGGAACCTGGAAGCTGTGCTACAGGCTGTGAGACAGACCTGCCACTGCACACGTGACAGACCTGGGTGGACAGGCCAGACCATGCCTGAGGCCAAATCAGGGAGCTTTACCCCTCAACCTATTGAATTCCTGACACTGCCCTGCGCCTGCCATCAGAGCATCTGAAATGAGTGTTGGCAAGGGCATCACCGGCCCCCAGCAAGCATGGCTGTGCCACTTCTAATTCTCTTCGGGACACCCGATTCCCAGCCACCTGCTGCTCTCCGAGCGATGCACACCTACCTGTGAAGTACCGACTGTACTCCTGCTCAATCTTCTGAGCCGTCTCAAACTGCTCTTTGGAATGCCTCTGTGTCACCTTGTCCTTCAGGTACACGGGGTCTCTCTGCTCCCTGTGGGGACACGCAGGGAACCGAGTGAGCCTCGCACTTCCCTGACCCCCCGCCTCTTCCGTTCCTTTGTCCAGAGTAACAGGATCCCCGTGTGCTCCCTTTGGAAGCACAGCCACAGCCTGTAGGCTCCATGGGGAGCTCTGGGCAGAGGTGGAGGGGGGCACCCCCGTGCACGCACATAACGAGCAGACACCCCAGCGGCCCCCGAGAGCAGGTACCAGACACTTGGAAGCACAAACAGGCAAAAGGGAGGGGCCTTGATGAGCTGTTAGCCCAGCTGGAGGTCGGGGAGCAGAGGCTCACCCACGACACAGCCTGCTTCTGGCGGAGCTGGGCGCCCAGGCCCGCTAGCTCCTGTGTCCTGTGAGCACCAGCTGAGAGGCAGGAGAGGGAATGGGGACAGGGCGGGAGAGGAGCTCTGCAGACAAAGCTGGACCTACTCAGAGCTAGGGCAGCACCCAAACAGGGCAGAGGGGGGCGGGCAGGGAGGAGCTGAGCCAGGCTAACACTGCCCGGCTCTGGACGTGTCAGCAGCTTGAGGCGGAAGAGTCGTTCTCACATGTGCTGCCTATTCCAAGGCCGACAGGCTGGTCTCATTCTCCCACTCCCACCCGACGCCCCAGCACCACCACCCTGGCCGTGGGAGCAGCAGCCCAGCCAGGCCCCAGGCCGGGCCCAGGAGCCCCCACCTACTTGATGTGCTTGGCGCTCTTGTAGTGGATGAAGATGACGATGGGGTAGATGTGCATGTGGTGCAGCCGCTCGATGGCGTGGGGGGCGACGTCCAGCAGACAGTGCCAGTTCTGCGGGGGGCGGGCGGAGAGTGAGCGCCGGGGCCGGGCCTGGGGGCCGGGCCTCGGAAACACCGCAGCCCTTCTGGGGACACTTCCGCTTCCTCTGCCACCGATGGGGCCCACCTGTCCCCTCACAGGCTCTTCCTCGCTCCACAAGTGAACACCGAGTTCTACCCGCGGCCATCTCTCATGAAGACAAGGCATGACAAACCGTGGGAAGCTAAAGCTAACCCCAAACTCTCCCCCCACAGCTGTCGGCGCTGTGGGGTCAAGGCTGGGAGCCAGTGCCCAGCGGGGGCTGCAAACTTCCTTTCCTGCCTTTGCCCAGATATGGGGAACTCTTTAAGTGCTACCCCATCTTGCCCTCTGATGAGCAGGGCCTGTGGTGGACGGGAGTGTCTGTCTTTGGGAGACTGAGACTGAAATGCACTTACAGCTCTAAGAGGCCCGGGAAGGCAGGGCCTCAGGAGCACCCACAGCCTCGAAGGTGCCTTTCCCACACGCCCTGAGATGTCCACTTTCCCTCATGCAAGTGGAGCCCAGAACTTTCTAGAACCTAAAGACCCACAGCAAGGGCTGCTGGCCCACCCAGGGGCAGGGTCCTGACGGAAGCCATGGGCCCTGTCCCAGCAAAGGCACAGGAAAGCTCTGCATCCAGTTCAGCAGACGTGTGTGGGACCCAGCTGCAGACCTCCCTGGAAGAGGCACCCGTGCACAGGGTAACTCCTGCACCCCTCCTCGCACCCCCTATACATGGTGACTCCTGCACCCCTCCCTCGCACCCCCTACACAGGGTGACTCCTGCACCCTCCCTCGCACCCCCTACACAGGGTGACTCCTGCACCCCTCCCTCGCACCCCCTACACAGGGTGACTCCTGCACCCTCCCCTATACCCCATGCACAGAGTGACTCCTGCACCCTCCCCTACACCCCCTACACAGGGTGACTCCTGCACCCTCCCCTACACCCCCTACACAGGGTGACTCCTGCACCTTCCCCTACACCCCCTACACAGGGTGACTCCTGCACCCTCCCCTACACCCCCTACACAGGGTGACCCCTGCACTCTCTCTTACACCCCTACACATGGTGACTCCTGCACCCTCCCCTACACCCCCTACACAGGGTGACCCCTGCACCCCTCTCCCTGACCGGCTTCCTCTTCATGAAAGTGGAAGCACAGAGCAGCCATGGGTGAGCCCCAAGCAGGCTCATCGGACTGAAGGGCATGGGTGAGGGTCTGGGGCTGCACGGGGCAGCACCAAAGGCTCCAACAGGTGCAAACCCTCGGTCTGAAGCAGCAGGTACCTTTTCTGTGATCTCCTTTATGGAAGCCACCGTGGTCACGTCGAAATGGCCGCTCCTGCGCTTGTAGTCGACAAACAGGCAGTCTTTGACACCTCGCTCAATGGCCTGCTGGGAGGCCTTCATCACCTCTGTAAGCAGACACAGGCTCAGGAGGCAGCACCGCGGAGCACCCTGCGAGGAGCTCTGCAGAGGGGCCCTAGCACCCAGTCCTGCCGTCCTCTCTCCAGAGAAAGCCGCAAGCTACTCCCCGTCTAACCCCGGTCAGAAGGGCTTGGAAACACTGGGATCTGGCCCAGGAGATTGAGGGAAGGGGCACAGGGACGAGCATGGGGGGCCCTTACCCAGGGGGCATCTGCAGAACTTGCTGGGCTCCTTGTTCACCAGCATTTCCTTCACCACGTCCAGCAACGGCCCCAGGATCAGGACGGGCCTCAGGGAGGTACAGTCTACTTTCTGGACCCGCTGGTAGGCAAGGCTCACCGAATCTGAGGGGGGAGAGGGGCAGTGTCATGGTAACCGCCTGGGGCGAGGGAGGGAGAGGAGCTGGGGACACCGTGGTCCCGTTCTTGCTAACTCCAGGCAGGCTCACCCCTACACTCCACAAACCCAGCGCCAGGCAGTGTGGCCAGCTCACCCGAGTCTGCCTGGAACTTGCCCAGTCTTAGCACTGGAGTCCCACGTCCCGGGCACAGCAGGGCACAGTCATGCTGGAGTCCAGCACAACTCCCCCATCGGTGAACACCCGAGTCATTTCAGCACCTCGGCTGCTGAAACCCTTCCTTCTGTGTCGCAGGCCTGCTCACCCACCCCCACTCCTCATTCTCTGCTCTAGGGTTCTGTTGCCCAACAATGCAAGTATCCATAACGCCACCGAGCTGGATACTTAAAAATGGCTATGATGGCAGATTTAATGATATGTGTTTTTACCACAAAAATATCAAATGGCAACTAAAACTAAAATATGCAATTTCTGAAATAAGAACGTGTTGAACACAACAGAAGAGTGCACTGTGAACAGGAAGACGGTCAGGAGAAAGCACCCAGACGGAAGCACGGAGAGAAACAACATGGAAAATGTCGGGGGGAAAGTGTAAAACACGTGGGGAAACGGTCAAAGAAGTAAGACAGAGCCCTGGCCGGTGTTTCTGAGCAGTTAGAGCATTGGTATACGAACCACAGAGTCACGGGTTCGATTCCGGATCAAGGGCATGTACCTGGGTTGCAGGTTCAATCCCTGGCCCTGCTGCTGGTCGGTGGTACAGGAGGCAACCGATTGATGTGTTTCTCTCACATCAATGTTTCTCTCTCCCTCCCCCCTCCCTCCCTCCCTTCTTCTCTTCCACTCTCTCTAAAAATCAATGGAAAAACAATATTCTTGGGAGAGAATTCACCAAATAATAATAATAATAAGATACAGGAGAGGAAAGAAGCGCACAGAAGCAGCTTTAAAGAAACAGGGGTCAGGCATTTTCCAAATGACACAATTTTCCAAACTCTAAATCTATGTGCACTTTTCCGTACATATATTATACTTCAATAAAATGAAAAAAGAATTAGTCACCATGGGTTAAAAAAAAACTACTTACAAGAGACGTTTAAATATAAAGATACAAAAGTTTAAAGTAAAAAGATAGAAAAAGAAGAATTGTGTGAACACGAACCAAAAGAAAGCTGTTATAACAGTAACATCAGACAAAACAGACTTTAAGGCAAGAAACATTCCTGGAGATAAAGATGTACATCTCATGATGATAAAAGGATCAGCTCACCAGGAAGATAACAATTCAAAAGGTGTATGCACCTAAAGACAACTTCAAACAACAACTGATGAACTAAAAGGAAAAACAGACAAATGGCTATTTTTCAGAGATATTAATATATCCACTGAGCACACAACAAATATGCCTGAGATGGTGTCTATGGGAGAAAGGGAATGGGGATATTGAAAGTGGAGATCAAAGAAATAAAGAAGAAAAGAAAAAGAAAACTAAATAAGTGAGAAACCCAAGAGGTCGGCAGATTTTTTCTATTAAGGGCAAGATGGTAAATATTTTAGGTTGTAAAGACCAAAAGGCAAAATCAAGTACCTATAAAGGCTGTCTTTCTTACACTTTACCATGTAAGAACCCAGTCTCAGCAAGCAGGCAGTGGGCTACGCTCGGTCCAGGGGCTGTGGGATGCTAACCCCTATCCTGACTCAGAGTGACAGGGAGCCTGAGGCCTTAATTTAAGACATTAAGAGGGGAGGGAGGGGAGAGAATGAGGGGAAGGAGGAACGGCTGCCTGCCTTCTGCTGCTCACTGCCACCTCCACACCCAGAAGGGCTCCTGTTCTGGGACAGTGGACACATTCCAGGGTCCCAGGAGCAACACACACAAGCACCTCCACTTTATGGGACGAGCACACCCTCTCCTCAAGGGCAACCTGCCAGGGGATGTCTGGCTCCTGATGCAACTCCAGGTCGGGCAGCGCCCAGCCCTGGGAGGATCTTGTAAAAATCATGAATGGACACAGAAGTGAGGCCAGAAAGGGGCAAAGACCTGCAGAGACCAGTGGTCCTTGGCACCACCAAGTAGTGCCTGTCCTTCCCGAGTAACAGGACCTGCGTCACTGGAGGCCAGGATGTGCCAACCAAAACCCTGCCTGTGTCACACTCTCGCACATGAGGGTGGCCACCGAGACGCAGCAGAAGCTGCAGGGTGAGCTGTTCAACAGCCACACTCAGCTGAGACACACTTCGCCTGGCCCCTTCCTCCTTCCTGCTGCCGGGACATGGGCGTGATGGCTGGAGCTGCAATGACAGGTGGTGACCATGGGGAGGCCTTGAGGAAGGAACCCACATGCGACAGACGGTAGACTGAAGACAGTGGCACCACCATGCCAACCCAGACACCTAACTCTAGACGACTTCTGTGCAAAAGCAAAGCAAACCTCTAACTTAGTTAAGTGGTTGCTGTGAGGATTCTGTGGTCAACAGCAAACCCGATCCTGAAAGCCCGTCGGCAGAGTGAGCTCAGCCACCTGCCTTCAAAGAGTGGAATGGAGTCGTTGGAAAAGGCGTCCAAGGCGAGGAGGTCTTTCCCATCTTTGGACCCGCTGCGCTTGTGCTTGTGTTTTCTTCGAAAGAAGGATCTGCGCGCAGCCGCGGACAGCGTCTTGGAGGCGTTGCTGTCATCTTTGACTTCCGACATGCTGAGCCTCCTGGAGAATTCTTGGTCCATCCTGCACCACAGGGAATGGCAGAGCTGGGAAGGGCCCATCTCCCGCCCGCCTGCCCCTGAGGAGGGCGAGGGCTGGAAGTCCAAGCTCCACCCACACTCCTCTGCAGGTCTCCTGGGCACTTCACCCACCCAGGCCACCGAGGGGCCCTGGAACCACTGCTGTGGGCGAGCTCTCAGAGCAGGCAACGTCTATTCAGATGGCGTCCAAGGACCAGGACAGCCTTCGCTGGGAGGCACTGCAGGCCACGCTCCCTGCCACGGGGGAACGGAGCTCTGATGCACGCTGCAGCACAACCGTTACGCTAAGTGAAGAAGCCAGTCAAGGAGACCACGGCTCTATGATCCCTTCCCTACAAAGCCCAGAACAGGAAACCTATAGACAGGGAAAGTAGATGCGTGGTTGCCTAGGGTTACAGGGGGGGCAGGGAAGGCAGAGAGGGACAGCTAACGGGGCCCGGGCTGCTTAGGTGATGAGACTGTTCTAAAATTTGTGGTGATGGTTGCACATATCTGTGAATATACCAAAAGCCACGAATCATACACTTCGAGTAAATTGTACGATATGTGAATTATACCTCAATAAATCTGTTAAACATTTTAAAAAGCTGTCTCCTCAGTTGCCACTGTGCTTCTGTGCAGCTGACCCATGCACGGCAGTGACTTGCACTAGGAGCAGCTTTCAGACAGCGATTTTGGAAGACGAGTCGACCAGAAGCCAAAGTGAGTAGCAGAACGAGTCCTCCGTCTGGGGGAGAGTGCCACAGGCACCCCCCCACACCCCCCTCACCCCCAAGGCCCCCCCCACAAAACACTCACACGTATTTGCTGGGGATCTGCCCGCGCTGGATCTTCTGGGCGTTCTCGTCCAGCTGCCAGGCCATCCAGGACCCAAACGTGCCCTGGGGCAAGGTGTCATCGACATAGAGGATGTCGTCTTTCTTAAAGCTCAGCTCATGCTCCACCTCCGCCAGCCGGTCGTACAGGGCCCTGCGCCAGGCGACGAGGGAGAGGATCAGGAGCCACAGCCTCGACAGCCAAGCCCAGGTATGCTCTGCTCTGAGCTTTCCCAGACCAGGATCAGGACCTGCTGTCTGTCCTCGTCCGAAGAAGGGAGCCGGGCTTTACTAACAGGACAAAGCCGCTGCCTTTCCTCCGAGACCCAGGCGCCCTGGGGGGAGGGGAGGGGCCTCATGCCCATAAGGCAGAGAACTTGCCAAGGACCAAGGCCGTGCCCACCGTCCATGAGAACCTCTCCTTTGGCCTTCCTCCCCGAGTCCAGGCTGGTGGCTCCTACAGCCTGGAAACTCCCCAGGATGGAAACACGTCAGCCCACCACGGAGGGGGCCCTAGAGACGGGGACCCACACCCCATGGCACACAGCTGACCGGTGCTCTGGTTCTTTCTGTGGCCTCAGATTTTAGGAAATAGGAAGGAAGCTATGAGCACCCCCTAGAAACTGCCAGATGCCCGTCCCCCACACATTGCAGGACACTGTGGACACACGGCAGAGGATCGACAGACCTGGGTCGGGGGAAGACGGGGAGAGCAGGGCAGCCCACAGGAAAACGGGGCTCTTCAGTCCCAAGCCCCCCAGGCCCTAAACCCTAAAGGGGGAGCCCACCTGGCCCTGCGAGCCCTCGGGTTTTTCTAAGTCACAAGCATCCCGCCATGGGATGCAGTTTGGGGCCCAAGTAATGACCACGGTCCCACCCTTTGGGGTGAAAACAGAGGCATTTACCAGGAACGGTCTCCGTCAAAAGCCCCTCCCCTGGCCCCGAGTCCCTGGAAGCCCTGGCACCGGCACCTGATGTAAAAGCTGTCGCCAGGCAGGCCCTTGACCTTGGAGAAGTCCTCTGGGCGGTACTGCACCTTCAGGCGGACGCCATCCTTGGGCTTCAGCATCTCCACGTAGACCTCCTCCACCGTCTTGCTGCGCACGTCCAGACTGCCGTACTGCCCAGGGACAGAACCGGGGTCAAAGGGCAGAGGCCAGGGCAGCTTGGGCACCCATGAGGGGCAGATGGTGGGATAAGGTGTAGGTTCAACATCCCTTAAAGGAGAACCTGCCTGCCTCCTCTTTGCTGGCAGGGCTGGCACGTCTGCCTGTGTCCGGTCTGCCCTCCACGCAGGATGGAACCGTGGTACCTCCGCCAAGGAGGGGGTTCTAGAGACAGGGACCTATTCCTCATGGCACACAGCTGAGCGGTGTTTTTATTCCTTCTGTGACCCAGGAGAAACCCTGCTCCGTCCCTCAGCCAGTAACACCGCACTTCGTCTTGCCGACACGACTGGCATTTCTCAAGGCCTACAACCCGGCTCCCACCATGCAGGAGACCAGGAGGGCAGACACCACGCTCAGCAGGTCAGAGTCCTGCTGCCGCAGGAGCCGAGCACTCCGCTCCGACAGACGCCAGGGCTCAAGGGGCCAGCGATCTCCCAGGGGGTCTTAGCAGCTCCGCCCCCTCTTGAGAATGAGGAAGCCTGATGTGCAGACAGAGCGCTCAGAACTCACCTCCAGGATGAGGTCGCCCGGCACCAGGCCGTCGGGGCCCTTGGCAGGACTGTCGTCCTCCACCTCGGCCACAAACACCCCGTGCAGGTTCCCACCACACAGATGCACTCCAAGCTCCAGCTGGGACTTTCTGACAAAGACCACTCGTGGCTCTGGGGGCTTCTTGTTGGCATCTCCCACCATCCTTTCAGGAGAGAAATGGAGTTCCTTCGTCAGGCCCAGGAGGAGGGCAGGGAAAAGGCAAAACAGCGGCCAAGGCCCGACCTGTCTGCTTGCTCCCATGTCTCCTGAGGTCTCAGAACCCAGGAGCCGGGAGGTCCGGCTGCGGGCCCAGTTCTAGTGATCCGCTGAGGCTTGGCAGAGGTGAAAACGGGGCCCTGGTTGCAAAGCCAGTTGGCAACAGAGTGGGCATCAAGCCCCTGCTTCCTGGCCAGCTGCCAGCCGCGTGCCTCAGGCTGGGTGTCGCTCCCACCTGGCGGTACTTGCTTTCCTCACCTCGTTCTGCCCGAGGAAGGTG
Source organism: Myotis lucifugus (assembly GCF_000147115.1). NCBI lineage: Eukaryota > Metazoa > Chordata > Mammalia > Chiroptera > Vespertilionidae > Myotis > Myotis lucifugus. The sequence continues at coordinate 296,198 of NW_005871117.1, read as the reverse complement.
AGAGCCAGTCCCACTGACCAGGACACGGCTCAGGCAGCACATGTTTCCTGAGCAGCTGCTAGGCCCAGGGACAGCGCTGAACTATGGAGAAGGGCCCCGTGCCATCGAGGAAGCCACGGTGCAGTGAGGGAGACTAAGGTGCTGGCAACAGACCGAGTGCAGGACGGGGGGCAGGGGTGGAGCCCGAGGACAGGGACCTCAGGGGAGAAGCCAGGTGATGACCATGTGCTAAGTTCCAACGTGACAGACCCGGTGCCGAGGCCACAGAGCTGGCCTCACGCTGAGTGAGGCCGGGCTTGGCTGAGGCCCCACCATGACAGGGAAACGGTTCCCTGCAGGGCTGCCTGCCCTGGCCCATGAGGCTCTCCCTGTTGCCCCTCCAGCTCCCATGTGCGCCTGCCTCCTCCTGCCCACGGCAAGGCTGACCGCTCCTCTTGATGGCTCTCCACACACGCCCTTTGCACACCTAACCCCTGCTCCTCCTGAACGTCTGACTCAGCTGTCACCATTCCCTGCCACACTCCCGAGGGCTCCCTCGTGGCCTGCACTGCCCCTCCCAATACGTTCGAGAGAAAAAAGGAAAGCAAGGAAGGGCAGGAAGCAGGAGGGGAAGAGGAACGGTGTGCTCCCACCCCAGATCCTGTTGGCTTGCTGTGCGGTCTGCAGCACAGGTGACACCCTGTCCAGTGCCCACACCTCTCAGAGGATGTGCTCAGGCCACGACAACGACCCACCTGGACCACCCCACTCACTGAGGCGCACAGGAGGCAGGCTCACAGCGCACATTTGCTGACCTGGAACTGGGGGCGCTCTGCTTGGTCGGGGGGGTGCCAGGGCCCTCGTCCTGCTCCATCAGCGGGTCAATGCCCGAGGGATACTCCGGGACCGTAGCACTGCTGCCCTGGAGAGTGGAGTGGGTGCTGGCAGGGTCCAGGTGGGAGCTGAGGACACAGGACAGGAAGAATAAGGAGCGGCACTCAGCCTTCCGCAGCCGGAGCCACGCCCTCTCCGGTAGGGACCAGGCTACACGGCACTGTGCATCTCATCCCCCTCGCACAGCTGGACAGTGCTGGGTGGGGGGGCATTTCCTCCCCTTCCCTCCTCTGCCCTGTAACCCACCGCAGGAGGGCAAACACAGGCAGTGCGTGCTCGTGGTCAGGGGCCCTGGGTGTGAACCCCCTCCGGCCACCACGCCCCCAGGGGTGGGCCTCCTGCAGCACCGGGGGACCCAGCCATCCCTTCCCACACCGTTTCAGGAGGAGACATCTTCCCTCTAGTATGTCCTTTTTCCAAAGTCCCGAGCTAGGCACCCTGGTCTCCGGTGGGGAGCCGAGCACCTGCGCACCCAGACAGCCCCTCAAGGCCAGGCCCTCACCTGGACCGGGAGTGGCTGCTGAGCTGGTGCATGTGTGGGTTGTACTGGGCCAGGATGGTGATGGTGTCGCACTGCTGCCCGATGATGAGGCGGGCCTGCTGCTCCGTGGCGCTCCGCAGGTTTATGCCATTGAACTAGGGGACACCAGAGCGGGCGGTGAAGCGGCGGGATGGGGACGCGGGGGCACCGCTTCTCCAGGCAGGGAGGCTCCCGCTCACCTCAAGTAACTGGTCCCCATACTTAAGGCCAGCCTGGTGAGCGATGCTGCCCCCAGTCACCTTGGAGACGTAGACACCGCCCTTCTCTCCACTCACGATGGAGATGCCCAGGGGCTCCGAGCCCTTCTGCAGCTTGACATGGCGCGGCTCCTCCATGTAGGGCCTTGGAAGAGAGACAAGAATTTGGGGACTGGGACCTAACGGAAGGGTTTGGGGAAGGCCTGAGGCGAGGCATGCAATCAGCTATGCAGACAGGGCCAGGGAGCGCCAGGCGCTCCCACGTGGACACAGCCGGATGAGAACACGATGACCCACCTTTGTATGACAGCGATACACATCCCGCAACCTCATGCTACACAAACACAACACCCCAAATGGTACGGAAGCACCCAGACACAAAGACACAAAGAAGGGTCCGTCTGAGCTATACTAGGAAGTACTAGTATCCGCAGGAGGAAAGCACGATTTTCATGTGAGATGAGTTCCCTTACAATGTGCCATGTACAAACGCCCCAGTGGAGTCTACTAGTAAAGATGCCTTCGGAGGAAAAGAAAGGCTTCTGAGGTGACATTCACCCCAGAAGAGGCACATAAAGCATCAGTTTTCTTATTTACCGGAACACAGGGTGATGTAAGATGACCATGGAAATTAAGCTACTGCAAACCCAGCCACTAAAAAGGGAGCGGGAGGCTCAGAGCAAGGCAGCGGCCATGCACTTGCTGGCCCAGGGGAGCTGACCGCGTGCCCAGGGCCCTAGGGGCTCGGCGGGGCCTCTAGTCGGCCAACCTCAGACTCCTCAGGGAGGAGGACCTGGGCCTGGCAGCCACGGGCAGTCTCAGGAGGGATCTGTGCTGGTGACATCTGGAAGGTGCGAAAGGTTAGAAAGGAGAGGGATGCTCGGAGCAGGACACCCACAGACTCCTGGAACACAAGACAGAAAGACAGCCACGTGACTGTGCTTCACGCCGCCCTGAGCTCTTCCTTTCAGGACAAAATCATGGCCAGAGGCCTAGGGAGGGCCAGTAGGAGAGCCATCCCCCGGGGCTGCCCTCCAGCATGTGGGTGAGGGTGGGTCCATGTGGATCCATGTGGTGAAGGAAGGCGGGCGGAGGCCAGGCCGTGAACCACCCACCTCTGCCACCTGAGGTGCAGCAGTCTCTCTTAGAGGCTGAGATAAAAATCCTTCCTGACTGGTCTCTCCTCCCCTCCCAGACTCACCTGCTCTGCAATGCCTTCCTCGACCCTCCGGCTCAGACGGTGAGTCCCGGGCCTGCACCTCCATCACTTTGAGACTCAACACGTATTAGAGAGCCAGGCAGTTAAGTTTTAAGAACCCTTAGTGATGCCCTAGCTTGTCTGACTCAGTGGATAGAGCATCAGCCTATGGACTGAAGGGTCCCGGGTTCAGTTCAGGTCAAGGGCACGTACCTCGGTGGTAGGCTCCTTCCCGGCCCGGGCCCTGGTCGGGGCTCATGCAGGAGGCAACCAATCGATGTGTTTCTCTCACATCAATATTTCTCTCTGTCTTTCCCTCTCTCCTCCATTCTCTCTAAAAATCAGTGGAAAAATATCCTCGGTGAGGATTAACCAAAAACCTTTAGTGAGCAACCACCCCAACACCCTCCTCACACCCCAGCCGAGGAGGATGGCATCAAGGCCCAGGCCAGCCTGTGGGTGTGGAAGAGTGAGTTTCTGGTCCAGGCATCCTCATTCTCCACTGAATACCCTTTCCTCTGTCCCACCTCCAATCAACACATCGATCTCAATAAAGAGCAGGTAACTGAATCACAGTAGCCATACAATAGACGCCATGAAGCCTAACAAATGATGCCAGGATTTACTGACATGGAACGATACCGAGGACAGGCTGCTGGACAACACGTCAGGGAATGCTAGGTGACCCACTCACTGTGGCCTCGGCCTAGGATCAACTCAGTCAAAACTCCGCCTCCCCCTGCTCCTGCCAGGCGCCTTCCCTCGACAGCTCAGGCCCATTTGGGGATGTGCTACCCATCACTGTGCCCGGCACGGACGCCCAGGCCATGCTCACCTGTCCTTTCTCCGCTCCCCGAGGACCACGGGGTTGACTGCAATTCTAGGCAACGTGGAGGCTGAGGTCTGGGACTGGCTACAAGAGGACAGGGTGTCGATGTTGAGGGGTGACTGCGGGGGGGTGCTGCATTCAGAATGCGACAATGAACCTGCCAAAAAAGGTGTGGGTAACACAGGGCTCCATCTTGCATCTCAGCTCTCCCGCAGCCAAGACCCAGAGGGAGACATGATCCAGACACATGGCCCCACGCCGCGGCCACAGCTCGTGGCCTGGACTTCAGACGCTGGCTCCACAGGGCCTTTCCACCCTCACATCGCCAGGCTGAGCTGGACTCGGTGTTTACAGACTGGCTGGACTGAGGAGGCAGTCACAGCCCTGCCCAGACACTCCCCCGCGGGCACAGCCTGAACAGCAGGGGAGGGTGTGCTGGGAAGGCCTCACCTCTCTCGGAGCCCACAACAGACCGGGGGTATCTTGGCGTTGATGGGATTTTAATGCGCTCGGCCTTGAACTGCAAGTTGCTTGAAGACCCTGTGTTCCACAGGGGACAGAACTTTAGGCCTGAGAGTACACACCACCCTCACCCTCTGTGGCCATGACAAAATGCAAAGCAGGGCCCTGCCATTGATCCCCAAGGGGCCTAAATGGGGCTCAGGCAAGAAAAGCAGCTACAGAATACCCAGTATGTGAATGAACTGTGCAGGCTCCGCCTGCTCCCAAACAGAATCACACAAATCTCACTCTGCCTCGGAACAGGGGCAGCAACCCAAGTGGGAGAGGCAGCTGCTCACCTGCTCTCAGAGCCTGGGCACCGCCACAGGGCAAGTGCCAGCCTCCACTCTGGCTGCCTTCCCATAAGTAAAGAGCACTACAGCCTCCCCCAGGATGACCGACAAGCTCAGGGCGGGAGCAGGGCTCCTGGGCTAGGGGTCGCCAGGAACAACCTCATGGCCACTAGGAAAGCCAAGAGCACAACAGACGGCCAAAGGATTGTGCGGTGCAGAGCCACCCTGGGCCCCGGAGGGGAGGAGCCACGGAGAGGCCACCACGAGGCGGGCATAATGCCACAGGTGGAGATGAACAAGGCCGGATTGCCACGGTGACAAGGCAGTGGCGCAGTTACCCAGGCGGGCGCTGGAGGGCAGTGAGTTGGACCCGTGGGAGGCTCTCATCTCCGAGTAGTCGCTGCAGGCCCTGTGGCTCAGGTCCAGGCTCAGGCGTCCCTGGTGCTGGACACTGTGGGAGAACCAGACAGGTGAGGGGCCAAGACTGGACACAGCCCCTGGGAGAAACACAAGTGACAGGCAGCAAGGCCTCCCTCCCTGGGCTGGCAGAAGGGAGGCCTGGAAGCCACTGGCTGTCAGCTGAGGACAGCAGCCTGCCTGCAGCCATGCCAGCGGCACATCTACAAGGGCCCTGCACGAGGGAGAAAGGGCCACACAAATGGAGCAGGAGCGGCCCACCCACCTCAGCCTCAGCCTCAGCCGGGGTCGGGTTCTCTGGAGGAAGGGCTTCTACAGGGAAAAGGGGCTCTGAATCCCGGGGGGGGGCCGGGCGTGGGGAGAGGCCAGATGGGCAGAGGGCTCTGGGGAGGGAACCGGGAGCCTCCCTCAGGAGAACGTGCCTGGGGAGCCAGAGGGCAGAGAGCCCAGACACCTTCCACCAGGCCCAACAATGGCCTTTTAACAGCATAATGAGACTCCATCTCTTCCTGCCTAAAACCCTCCAGTGGTCTCCCCTGCACTCCGAGTAAAACTCCAACTCTGTGTTATGGCTGCAGACCCTGAGGGTTGGTGCCCTGTGACCTGGGCTCACCGCCGACCCACTCTGCCTTTGTCTGGCTCCCCCACTCTGTCCCAAGGGTCACACTGCTGTCAGGTGCCCGAGCACAGCACCAACAGCCCTCCCTACCGGGGACTCGGCCCACGTCCTGTGCAGCTGGCCTACAGCAGCATCCTCCCCACCAGGCGGCCTCCCCACCATCCAATCTAACCCTCCACCGGCTTCCCACTCGGGCTAGCTCGTCGCCTTGTTTACGGTTTTCAGAGCTACTCAGCACCATGTGGTATCATCTGTTCACGTTTTCCTATCTGCCTCCCATACGTGAACACAAACGCCACGAGTAGAAGCTTGTCTATTTAGTTCTCCCTGCATCCCCCTGGAACTAGAACAGTCCATGCCATGCAATAGGTGCTCAATAAAAACTTGTCAAATAATTGAATGAATGAATGAACAAATGAAAGTGACCATTTTTTCAGGCTCAGTTTGCTCATCTATATAAAGCAGAGACATAATAGTCCTTAGCACCTAGGGTTGCTGTGGCAATTAAATGAGATAATGTTTACAAAGGTCTGAGCACAGTGCCTGACACGTGAGCAACGAAGGATTGGCTACCATCACTATCATCTCTCCTTAAATATCTTTTCAAGCTCCACATTGGTGAACCACTGTCCCTGGGGTCCCAGTGCTGCTGAAACCAGCCCCTTCCCAGCTGGGCAAGGGAACCTCTGTCCAGGAGCCTCTCCATGGCCCCGGTGGCTTTATGTCCAGGTGGGCTTGGATGGCTGGGGTGCAAGGAGGTGCGGGAGCCTTCACATACCTGGGATGCAAAACCTGGGGGCCGACCTCTCTGGGGACGGGTGGAGAGCTGCAAGGGCCAACCCTGTGGCTACGCACGGTGTAGATGGGGTTCCTCAGGATGGAGCTCACAGTGGTGCTCGGGGTCATGCTCCGGGGAACGGTGCCTAGAAATGGGCGGGGTGAGAACCGGCTCCCCAAAGCACCCAGCCAGCCCACAGCTATGCAAGCCTTTCTCTTTGCTGCTTCCTGTTTCCCAGGCCACTATGGGGGGAAAGCACCCTGCAAGGCTAGGAAATGTCCCTGACACTGACTAACATCACCCAGACAGGGCAGCGCCTGCTAGCTCTGGGCTGAGGACACACAGCTTCCCCTTGAAATGACTCCATTGTCCCAGGCACTGGTCGGCCCTGGGGCCACAAAGCCCTCCTCTGCCCAGCCCTGCCGGGCTGACTCACCCACAGATGCCTTGCCGGGGTAGAGCGGGGGGTTGCTGTGCCGGCTGGAGTGCCCTGGCGAGTAAGGGGACCACTCCGGGAGCTCTGGGGAGACTTCTCCACTGGCTGAGACCCACTTCTGCTCCTGCAGAACCAGAGGCAAGAGGGAGTGGCTGGAAACAGGGAGACGCATAGGTGTCTACAAGCAACTGTCCCTTGCACACTAGCTCCTCCCACTTGGACACGAAGTGCCGGTCAGGAGATGTCCCTGCTCATTCAAGTTGCCTTCTACACCTGGAGGGGAAGAACTTCCTCCAAAAATGCTCCGGAGGAAAACCACAGAGGAAGGTTCTGTTCTTTCCAATCAACAGGCTGTGTGTGTGCAGAGGTGGGCCGTGCATCAGAGCTGCGTGAGGCTCTGTCTGCAGAGCAGCACGGACCTGTTCCGCTCACAGCAGCTCTCCCTTCCGGAAATGCTGCACCCCCGCCATGCCCAGCCAGCCTGTCCTGCTGCCAGGTAAGAGTCTCTGTGTAACCTTCTCTCCCTGAAGCCCTCAAGGCAGGTCCATGTCACCTGGTTTTGTTGTACAGTTTCAAAAGCTTCTTGCTGAATAAGCAAATTTAATGCTACACCCCAGAACGTGTTTCTCTCTTGGTGTCATATCCCCAGGAACGTGTACATCTACGTGACTCTGCAAAGGAAGGCTGATCCCACTGGCATCCACCTGCCTCCCTCAGGTAGATGCTCAGAGCCAAGGAGCCAGGGCCAAGCACAGGCTGGCGACGGCCAGCTACCCCTGCCGCCCCCACCCTCAGCCCAGGCTGGCCCTACCTCCAGGAACTGAGCAGGGATCACCACTGGCGCGAGCTTCGGCCGGAAGCTGGGCGCAGACTTTGGCCGGCGACGCTTCTGTCCCTGCTCGTCCACCTTCTGGGAGGTGAGGTCCTCATCACAGGACTTCTTGGCGGGCAGGTAGGAGGAGTCCCCGTCCGCTTCAGGGTAGTAGCTGGAAGCAATGCGGACCCTGCCCTTGCGAGGGGGCGAGGCGTGCATGGGTTCCCCAGGGTCCACGTCGCGGGGCAGGGCACCTGGGGGGCTGGTGGACGGGGAGCTGCCCACCAGAGTGGCCTCGGATTCCGAGCTGGTTTCTAGCCTGTGCTGGAACTTAATGGAGTCACTCCTCCGCGGAGGTTTTGGGGGCGTCAGAGGCCCCACCCTCTTGGAGGGCTGGGGGGAATGAGCAGGCCCAGGGCCGGGGAGCAGGTAGTCTATTTTGGGGGGCGTCTGGGGGCGTTTGAAAGTGTTAGGGTCAAAGATGGACTTTCTTTGCTTTGGCTTCTTGTAAACAGAGAGCTTCTCGGGCGCTGCCGCGGAGCTGAGCCCGGCCTTGGGCCAGGTCCCGCCGCTGTGGGGGCCCTCGGGCTCGGCCTTGTCCAGGGGAGCCTCCGTCGCCCCGCAGGAACCAGCCTCAGTCTCGAAGGGCAGCAGTGGCCGCTGGGCACACATGTCCCCCAGCCCATAGCCACGCTCCCCAGAGGCATCCGAGCGAAAGGAGCTCAGGCTACGCTCGGAGGCGCTGGGACACGTGTGGGGGGCGGCTGGGAAGGGTCCCCCAGGGAACGGCTTGTGCAGGAAGGAGCTGCCACCGCCTGGGGGGCCCGGCTCCTTCCTGTCCTCCGGCCTGTCTGTGCAGAAGATGTCCGTCTGTGTGGAGTTGTTGTGCTGCATCAGGTTCCGCTTATTCTGAGCCTGGACCTCTGGGCCGTGGGCTCGGAAACTCAGCATCTTATCAGAGTCCTTGATGTTTTCAAAGATGTTCTGGCCACTCCATGAAGAGCTCTGAGGGAACACCTACGTAGGAACCACGGAGGAGTGAGGAAGAGAGAAGAAGACCACAGAACCTGGGGCTGCCACTGAAACTGCCCCTGCAGGTAGAGCAACGGCCAGAAATGGGCCACACACCCCAGAAAGCAGGCACACACACACACACACACACACACATGCACGCACACACACACGCACACACGCATCCTCTCCCTGACTGGGGGCTTTCTCACAGCCCTGCTCACTGGGACCCACAGGAGAGTCGTACGTGCTCTTGACTTTGAGCACTTTCTGAAATCACCTGTATAATGCCCCGCATACTTTTTAATATTATTAAGTAAAAGAAGATTCATTATTAACAATACATGTCTTTTAGTATTCACGTAATGGAATATCACTCAGCAATAAAAGAGATGAGCTATCAAGCCGTGAAAAGAAATGTAGGAAACTTAAATGCACATCATTAAGTGGAAGCAGCCAACCTGGGAAGGCTACATTCCAACGAGAAGACATTCTAGAAAAGGCAGAACAATGGAGATGATGAAAAGATCAATGGTCTCCAGGGACAGGGCGAGAGAGAAAGGGATGGGCGGTGCAGCCCGGAGGAGCTTCGTTCGTCACGGCAAAGCCACGCTGTGTGACACTGCAGTGGGGGACACATGTCCTTGCACATCTGTCCAAACCCACAGAATGTACGACACCGAGAGTAAGTCCTCATGTAAACCATGGACTTTAGTTAATATTAATGTGCTAACATCGTGGCAAATGAACCCCACGAATGCAAGATGTTACTAACAGGGAAAGCAGAGGGGGGAATATGAGAATTCTCTACACTAGTGCACCTTTCCTGTAAACCTAAAACTACTCCTCAAAAAGTCTGTTATTTTAAAATAAATTTGCAAAACTTTGCTTAATGAAGTAGATGGACCTATTTTTCCAACTTTCTATTAATCAGTATTTTCAATTATGTAGAAGAGTTGATAGAAAAGTACAATGAATACTCATAAACCCACCATTTAGATTTTTTTTTTTAAATATGGAACGCTTCACGAATTTGCGTGTCATCCTTGCGCAGGGGCCATGCTAATCTTCTCTGTATCGTTCCAATTTTTAGTATATGTGCTGCCGAAGCGAGCACCCACCATTTAGATTTAACAATATTTTTAAAAACTGTCTATATCTGTCAATATTGCAGAACATCTGAAAGTAAGTTACAATATTCACCCCTAACAACTTTATCACGTACTTTCCAAAACCAAGGTCATTCTCCTAGGTGACCCCAATACTGTCACTGTACCCACGAAAATCTACAATTCCTTAGGATCAACTAATTATTTTTTTTTTAAATATATTTTATTGATTTTTTACAGAGAGGAAGGGAGAGAGATAGAGAGTTAGAAACATCGATGACTATATCTGTCAATATTGCAGAACATCTGAAAGTAAGTTACAATATTCATCCCTAACAACTTTATCACGTACTTTCCAAAACTAAGGTCATTCTCCTAGGTGACCCCAATACTGTCACTGTACCCACGAAAATCTACAATTCCTTAGGATCAACTAATTATTCAATCCAGATTCAAATGCACCCCACTACCCCCAAAACACCCTTCAGAGCTTTTTTTAACTTTTGTTTTTAAAGCAGATTCTGGTCGGGGCTCATGCACTCCCTGCACGTCGTAAATCAATACCCCCTTTCCAGTGACACAGAGCAGTGGAGCTGGGACTTTGCGAGAGCAGGGAAAGAGCAGGGACGGCGGGCGGGACCCTTACCTTCAGGAGGGAGAGGGTCAGGGAGTCCTGGCAGCTACGCAGCAGAGACTCACACTCATTCAGAGACTTGTTGTCCAGTGCGATGCCATTGATCTAGGGCCAAACAGAGAGCCTGTCAGGCCCGCCGCCAGGACCCGTGCTCTGCCCGCCTGCCAGCCAGGCTGGACAGTGGGCTGGTTCTGTAAGGTCCCCAAGTCTGAAGCTGGCGGAGGAGACAGCCCCGCCCCTACGGCCTGAGGAATCCAGGGAAGGGGCTTCCATGGCACGTGGACCACACAGCCTTGAGCTCACTCTACAAGAAGATGTGTGTCTGACTTGGACCAGGACACCAGGGACAGCCAGCTCTGCTTCCTGCTGTGTCAGGTTGGACCCGAATTGGAACTCCTTCATGCACAAATTGGAAGATAAACACATGAGTCCCCCAGGGGCGGGAGGGAGACTGAAAAACGCAGCCAGGGTGTGGAAGGCCTTTGTAAACTAGAAAGTGCCACGTGAGATGAAGTATCGTCATTGTTCACAAAGAAACACCACCACCGCTTCTGCCTGAACTCCGTCCACATCCCTCTTGGATGTGCTCCAATCTTAGAAAAAGTGTATGAGCAACAAGCAAACAGTCAGACCAGGCTGCACCCCCTCCAGGAACATGACACCCAGCAGCGGGAAGGAACACAGCCCCGTGCAGGCAGAACAGCCAACCACACACTGTACCATTCTACTCATCTACCGTTCTCGAGGTGAAAGAAGCACAGAGATGGAGAACAAACTAGTAGCCAGGGTTTCTGAATGGGGGAGCAGGGTGTGGGTGTCACTATAGAGGGGTAACAGGTAACATGAGGGAGATTGTGGTGATGGAACAGTTCTGCCTTGATTTCTTTTGGTTACTTAAACATGATAAGACGACATAGAATTAAATACACACGCTGTACCAATATCAACTACCTGGTTTTAATATTACAGTTATGTAAGATATAACCATTAGGGAAACTGGGTGAAGGGTATATAGGAACCTCCCTCTACTACTTTTTAAATATTAGTTATGAAATATTATAACTGAATTATAATTATTTATGTAATTATTTCAAGGTCAAAAGCTTAAAAAATATACGCAGAGGGATTATTTTAGAGTGGTGGATTAATTTTCCATATCTTGAAATTTTTCACAATGGCCATATTGCTTTTAACATCTGGAGCCCCCAAATCTGAAAAACACCGGCAAAGCTGTGAGGAGAGGAGCTCCCACGCACACTGCAGGTGGGTTGAAAGGCCAGGGCCTGAGCGGGCACAGGGGAGGGTCGTCTCAAATGTTAAACGCCTATCTGACCCAGCAGTTCCCCGCCCCAGGGATAACCCCGTGGCACACTCTCGGGGGGCCCGTAGAAGGAAGGATGCAGCACGCGCCACGCAGCACGACTTGTAAAGGCAAAGATGCCCCGAGTTTCCACTGGGGGCGCAGCTAACAGCCTGTGCTGCTGCCGCTAAGGAACGGGCAGTTACTGTGAGGACCCAGGACCCAGAACCCAGACACAGCGAGGAAGCAGCGCAGGACACGCGTCACAAGCAAAACAAGGCTAGCAGCTCGGTCTGTGATGATCCCATCTGTGTGTGTGTTTAAGTGGGAGATGCCCATGTTTTGAACATTTCTGGAAGAAAACACAGTGAGTTGTTAACCATGGTTGCCAGCGCTGGGAACTGGTCGGTGGGTGTCCAGAACTGGAGGAGTTCCTGCCACTGTGCCAGTCGCAGACTGGAATTTTTTTGGGGGGGGGAGGGGGGAGACGGGGGGTGCATACGAGTATTGCCTTCACTTTTAAAGAGTTACTGACAAAGACTAAGTGTGCTGCCCTATGACTCAGCCCCTTGCTCACTGCGGGTGTGGTCACCAGGGATCTGCTAAGTCTCCCCACAGTGGCTGCTGCACACAGGTGCGTCCATGCAGGGCTGTTGCAATGGCATAAACTGAGAACAACTCCTATGTCCATCAGTTGTGGGATAATGTAAACTACAGATGGTCAAACAGCTGACCACCACGAGGTGGACAAAAACAGTAAGGACCGACTTAGAAAGATATCCACAATGGCAAATGGCGGATAACATAAGATGGTCCCATTATTGTATTGTAAAAAGCAAACAAAACCCAAACACCCCCATCTGTGCACACGGATCTGTGCGAGCACTTGAGGCCTGGCTGGGAGCACATCCCAAAAGGGGTAGAGATGCCTCCAGGAGCATGATTACAGGGAGAGGGGGCCACCACTTTACACACGTTGGTATCGCTTGAATATTTTACCGCAAAAGAGTCTTACTTTGGTAATAAAAAAAGAAATATTACAAGAAATGGATAAAATATTAAATGAAAAAGATTTCTAAAAACTTATTTTTTTTTAATTGGCCTCACTATGCCTTCATATCCTATATAATAAAAAGCTAATATGCAAATTGACTGAACGGCAAAACAACTGGTCACTATGATGTGCAATGACCACCAGGGGGCAGATGCTCAACGCAAGAGCTGCCCCATGGAGGTCAGTGCACCCCCCTGCTCAGCCAGAAGCCGGGCTCATTGCTGGCAAGTGCAACGGCGGTGGCAGGAGCTTCTCCCGCCTCCGTGGCAGCGCTAAGGATGTCGTCCGACTGCTGGACATCCCTTGAGGGCTCTCAGACTGCAAGAGGGGGGCAGGCTGGGCTGAGGTCCCCTCCGCACCCCAAGTGCACGAATTTCGTGCACCGGGCCACTAGTATAGAATAAAGGTTGTAGAGAAATACAGTGAAAATGTGAACAAAGGTTATCTATTCCTTCCTAAACCTTTTCTGTACTTCTGAATTTTCTAGGAAATAGAAACATACTATTAGAAGGGGGGGAAATCACATTTAAATGTTTACATTTAAAAGAAAAAGGCGAATATAAAAACTGTGTTCATTACGTCTTGTTCATACCTCCCAAATTTGAATCTAACTGTCCATACGCACAGCGGACGGCCCATCCTGGAGACTTACCGCCACAATCCTGTCCCCCACGGCGAGAGACCCCTCTTTGGCGGCGGGGCTTCCGGGCACCACGGCGGCAGCATACACTCCATTCTCCAGACTGATGCCACTGTCTGTCGACCACAGGGCGGACACAGGTGTCCCCAGTTAACCCCGCCCAGGTCGCATGGCCCCTGGTTGTCCCGCCTCATCTTTGGGAGACGCTCTTACAAAGCGCCTGTCCATCCCAGCGCCCACCCAGGCCAGACCACCCAGGTGCTCAGTCACGTGGGCTCTGGGGAGGGACTCAGACAAACAGGACCCAGGACCCAGAGGCCCCACGTCGGGGGAGCACATGGGCTGCATTCAAGCAGCATCAGCACCTCAGCCCTGGGCATGAAGTGCGCCCGAAAACACAAGGAGAGGACCCCTGCCATCTGAAGCATCTGCCCTCGTCATGGGCCGCTACCTTTCTGTCCACTCAGGTTGATGTGCAGGGGCGTGACCACCTTCCCGCCCAGGGACTTCCTCCGCCGCACGACCATGTTGATGGCCCCCTCCCCGTTGAGGAGCGCCTTGAGGGCCTGCTTCTTGTCCTTGTTGATGAGGTCCACGTCGTTGATCCTCAGCAGCCAGTCATTGACCCTGCGGAGGACAGCCCGCTCAGCGCCCACGCAGGCCTTGGGACCAGTGTGCTCAACTGTTCCCATCCGGGGAGCCGAATGCCAGAAAGCAGGTCCTTCCAGGATGGCCAAACGGTTAAGCTCACAGGTGCTGGAGCCAGGCTGCCCGGGGTCAAGTCCTGGCTCCACCACCTACAGCTGAGTGACCTAACCCCTCAGGGCTTCAGTGTCTCCATCTGTAAAATGGGGTAGCACCTACCTCACAGGATTGTAAGGATTAATGAATTATTTAAAGTACTTAAACCAGCAATGAGCACACAGTAAGCACTATTTTCTCATCATTGGTATTTCATGGAATGAGCATGCAACGCACATCATACGCTCTCACACGCGGCCTGAGCCCTTTTCTACCCAGAAACGCAACCGGGATGCATTCATTTAACTGCCGCCTGGCCTCCGGGGCCTTTCACTAAGCCAGGGGGGGCCCACCCTCCCTCATTAGGGGGGGCCCACCCTCCCTCAGAACCTGGGCTTCCTCAACTCTTACCGTAAGCGGCCGTCTGCAATGCTTCCTTTGTCCACCTTAGTGACAAATATGCCGCAGTCCCCGGGCAAACAAGGCTCATTCACACCTTCCGCCATATCGAACCCCAGTGCCTTCAAGTCAATGTCCTCCTGTCGAAACAGCAGCAGCCGCCGCACACTTTACGAAGCAGTGATGAGAAGCACGTGGCTGTAAACCCCAAGCCACTCACTCGACTGTGGGACTGTCCCTTCGCCATGATTGACGGGGCACTTGGGCCCCAAGCAGCAGCCTCTGAGCTGCTACCACCTGCCCCTCTCAGCCACTCAGATACACGTCGCCACCAGCATCACCCCTGGGGGCCCGGCTCCTCCCTCTCTGTTCCGTGTGCCGTGTCAGCATCCGCCAGGCGACTCAGGAAACTATCTGCTGTAACCCAGCGGGCGCAGGTGCAGGGAAAGGATGCATTTGCGCCCCGGGAGGAAAAGCTGAGCCTCCACACTAGCCACGGGGACCCTGGGACACTGGGAGAGGGCAGCCAAAGTCTTCATGTCAGGAGAACGGGCAGAAAAGACACGAAGGAAGCTCACCGTCTCCCTTTCAAACTCTACAACTTCCGTTTCCCACTCCATGGAATCTGTGTCGATGGCTGAGTCGTGGGAACTGTGGGCCATCAGCTGCCGGAATCGGGCCTCCTTTTCCAGCTGGGATTCCATCTGGTCCCTGTGAAGAGAGGGAGCCACGGCCATGGCCATGGCCCTGTGAGAGGCGAAACATCCCACCCAAGTCACAGCCTGGAAACCAGGGGGACCACTCAAAGCCAATGGGCTTTCATCTTGTCCTTCACGCCAGCTGCCCAACAAATCCGCAGCGCCAGGCCCAGGCTGCTTGGATTTCAGTGGGTTTTTATACTTATTTTTAAAAGACTCAGAAATTCTTCTCACATTTATCTAGAAGTTTCATGCAGTTCTATGAAAATGCCAACAAGACATTTTCATAGGTACAGACAAGACGACTCTAAAGTTTACAGGGAAAGGCAAAAAAGTAGAACAGCTACACTAATTTAGAAAACGAAGAATTAGGTGGGAGAAACACTCGACTCGAATGTAAGACTTTTTCTACAGCTACAGACTCGAGGCTGAGAGGAACCGCCAGGAAGAGAGACACGCAGATCAATGAAACAGAAGGAAGGATCCAGAAGCAGCTCCACCAAGTACAAAAGGTGCAGACATAAGGGAACAGAGGAAGGGTAGTCTTCAACTAATGATGGAGCCGCTGAACATCATGGAAAAAAAAAGAATCTCAACCTGAACACCATACTTTACTTAAAAATTAACTCAAAATGCATCACAGATTTATATGTAAAAAAAAATTATAGCCCGGCTGGTGTGGCTCAGTGGTTGAGTATTGACCTATGAACCAGGAGGCCACAGCTTGATTCCTGGTCAGGGCACATGCCCAGGTTGTGGGCTCAATCCCCACTAGGCGGCGTGCAGGAGGCAGACGATCAATGATTCTCTCTCATCACTGATGTTTATCTCCCTCTCCCTTCCTCTCTGAAGTCAATTATTTATATATATATATATATATATATATATATATATATATATATTTTTTTTTTTTTTTAAATAAACTGTAAAACTTTTAGAAGGACAATACAAGAGAAAAATCTTCAAGATCTAGGGCTAGGTTAAGGGTTCTTAGATATAACATAATGCATTGAAATAAAAAAATTAAAAATCAATAAACTGGACTTGATCAAAATAAAAACTTAAGCTCTCAGAAAGACCCTGTTAAGAGGGAAAAAAAGGAGTCAGAAACCTTTCCTAACACTTGCATGTAATGCCCTTCTTCCTAAAACCTGGGCCCAGACCACCTTCCCAGTTCACTAGCCCTGTCCCAGGGCTCCTGGCTGACTCTGGACTGACTCTGGACTGACTTTTGTTTCCTGCCCGTGAACAGCTCCAGGACCACACCTTGGCTGGGCTGTGCTCTCATTGGCCAGCTCTAGATGCCACTCAGCCTCCCTGGGCCCCGCCCCAGCCCAGCCCACCTCTGTGTAGCCTGAAGCTGGGCACTGAATCTGACTGCACTCCTCTCCTCCCTCCCACTGGGCCCCTCTGCTGCTCTGCAGGCTGGAGGCTTCCTGTGCAGCAGCGCGGACTCCATCCCCAGCATCCCCGGTGAGAACTCAGTGGAAAGGAGGTGCAGATACAAATGTGCTGACAAGCAAAGGAAGCTGACTTCTTCAGAGGGCCCAGCAACCTGGCGCCACGAGAATGGAAACCTCCTCCTGTACTGAAGCCCCAGGGGGTCTAGGCTGCACCTTCATTTGATTCCATCACTTGCTAGATCCGATGTGGGTCCCTGGAGAGACTGTCGCTTCGCAACCTCTGAGGTTTTCCTTAGAGCACTCAAGCCCAGAGGCTCCAGGTTTCCATCTAATAATGAAGTGCTCGTCTTACGTTAGATGTCACTGAGGGGGAAGGGGAGGCTGCACTCCCTTCAGGGCACAGCTCAGTGGGCAGGGCTGGCACACTCCCACTCCCCTGCCTCTCGCCTCCATCACTGGAAGCTCCTGGCACAGACAGAGCCGCTGCTCCTCAACCAGAATCTGGTCCTCGGCTGCAGTGATGGCTCCTGGGCTCTGCAATTTCTCTCTTTGACCTTTGATATTTGTATTTTCAATCTACTGCTTAGAGTCACCAAGGCTTAAACGACACCCTGGGAGCTCTGCTGTCACGGAGGGGGGTTGTCTTACATTCCAAACAGCCTCTTCCAGATGGGCCTCCGAGTAACACAGCAGGACAGACTGGGAGTGGTGGTCACAACCGCCTGTGAGCACCACAACCGTCATCACGCTGTTCCTTTAGTACGTGTCTCTCTGACGGGCCTGTGTGCTGTGAGCCCCACAGGGCAGGGACCTGGCCGGCCTACTCAGCCGTCTCCCCTGTGCCTCCCACAGGCCTGACCCAGGGCAGGTTCAGTTGATGAAAGAGGGAGGGAGGGAGGGAAGGAGTGGACAATGCATGCTCGCCTGCGCCCAGATGGGCTGCCTTGGAGCAGGCCCTTCCTTCGTATACGCCTTTGCACACAGTGCACACCTCCATGTGCTCACCAACAGGCCACTTCTCGGTTGGTCTAAGAATTTCTAATTAGCTCTGCACGTGGAGGCAGCATTTGGACCCATTCTACAGATTGACAGAATAAGGCAGAGAGAAGGAACAGATGGCCAGGCCCTGCCCTGAGAGGAGGGCGGGCACTTCGCTCCCAGGTACACGCAGCCCGGGCAGGCGCCCACCCCAGCCTACTTGAGCTCCTTGAGCTCCCGGCTGATGTCATTCTTCTGTTTGCGAGTGTCGTCCAAGCTGCGCAGGGCCTCCGCCAGCTCCGTCACTGCCCGGTCCCGCTCCCGCCTCAGGTTGTCGCAAAGCGTCCTGGCAGAGGGGCACAGGGCAGGGTCCCCATGAGGGGTGAGGGGCGCAGCACTCCCGCCCTCCAGTGAACCCCAGGCCCCTGCCTCGCCCCCAGAGGCACAGGAATATTTGAGAGTTTGAAGTAAGGCCGTCAAGGCCAACCCCACTGAGGGGCAGAGGCAACACTGAGGACCCAGGAAAAGAGACCCCCCCCCCCCCCGGAGTTAGCACGCAACAAGCACTGGGTTCCAACATCCAGTGCTCATCCCAGGGCCTCACCCTCAATGTGCTGGGGGTTAATGACCACCCTCCCCCGGCCCACCCAGCAGGCCCTGTGCCCAGCACCAACCAGATGCCTGACAACCCACATGAGGCCTCTCAGAGCTGCCCCCACCCCACGACCAGACAGGATCGTGCCTCGTGCCTCTCTGTGGCCTGAGCTCTGCGCAGGTGCAGGCTGGACAGCTCTGCTAATGGACATGTGGCTGCCAGGACCTCAGGACCACCTCGGCTCCTCAGAGAGGAGGTGGGGACAGGCAGCGTGGCAGCAGGGAGTCTGTGCTCCATGCCACCTCCAGCACCACCCCTGCCACTGGAAGGACCCTGAGAGCTGGTACCCCCCTCCATGGCCCCAAGTCCCCCCACCTGAACCCTCACCTCCTGGCCAGCCTGCATGGACATCAGTCTCTCCTTCAAAAGGCCACAGGGATCTTTCAGAAACTCTCAATTACCAAGTCCTTGCTCACTACCAACACCCCACCCCACAGCCTCTCCTAGCTCTCCCTCCAGTGGAATCCACTCCCGGGATCCTTTCAGGCCCTTAGAACTGCCCTCAGGACACAGTCAGCTGCCTCCTCCGACTCCAAGTGCAAGACCTGCTCCAGTCACACCATGTCCTCCTGCCTCCACACCACACCTCTGCTTATGATGGTCGCTCAGGCCGCCAAGCCCGCCCCCTGTGGGAAAAGCCCACTCATGCTTGCATTCTCGCTCGAACTCCATGCTTTCTGGGGAAACTCCCCACCTGCTCCCCCTGCCCAGTGACACCCCACGGCTCTGGAATTCCATTCATGCATCCTCCTTCCCCTCTGCCCTGGCTGGCAGAGCTGCCCGTGGCCCCCACAGGCATCACACCTGTCTCCCAGGATCTCCTTGCTCAAGGAACCTCAGATCCTGGCACACAGTAGGTGCCCCATTAATACTTCCTGGGAGAACGCAGCTCTGACTGTCAGTGTCATCAGCAGCCCCCTGAGAAACCAGCCTGGCCTCGGGCCACTCCGCTGGGTCTCAGTGCCCACGGGACCTGGGTGAAGTGCCATCGACACACAGACGTGTGGAATTCTAATGCTCTGAGGCGAGTGGGGCATCACCCAGGGAGAGGAGGGAAGAAGCCAGCCACTCTCGCCTTACCCGGACCCGTGGCAAATGACTGCGGCCCTCCCCACAGACCCCGTGTGCCAGGGGGGCCCGAGCCCACGCCGCCCAGGGCACCGTACCGGATACTGTCCCGCTCGGCCACGATCTTGTCCCGCTCCTGGAAGGCCCAGTCCCGCCGGCACTTGGCCACGTCTGCCTCTTGGAGGGCTTCCTTCAGCTCCTGGCACAGAGCCTTGCACTGCTTTCGAAGGGTCTCGGCCTCCTTGTTGGCTCTCCCGGCGTCGACTGTCACTGTGTCTTTGATCTGGTGGGACGAGGGCCAGCAGAGGAGGAGGTTACTGGCCTTCTGGCTCGGAAGTACCATCCGCCTGACAGGAGCTGGGGCTGGGCTGAACTCTCTGGAGCCAGATGGAGGGGAACACTGGGGTCCCAGCCACAGCCCACCCCTCCACCCCCCTGCTGCGTCCCTGCCTCCCGGTGTCCTTGCGCCCCACAGCCATGCTCAGACCCCTAGTGACGTTAGACTAAGTCCAAACTCTCACAACTCCACACAGTGCCTGGACTAGAACCCCCGTCTCTCTCAGCCAAGGTCTCAGTGGCCCAGGTGGACCGTCTCCCCTGGAGGGCTCGCTCCAGGCTCCACCCTGCCACTTACGTGGCTTGTAGCTCACAGGGAGCCACCATGTCGCTCTAAAGTGCCCCTGTGAGCCCTGCCCGCGTGGCTCAGTGGTTGAGCATCAACCTATGAACCAGGAGGTCACAGTTCGATTCCTGATCAGGGCACATGCCCGGGTTGTAGGCTCCATCCCCAGTGGGGGCGTGCAGGAGGCAGCCGATCAATGATTCACTCTCATCATTGATGTTTCTCTCTCCCTTCCTCTCTGAAATAAATAAGTAAATAAATAATTTTTTTAAATAAAAATAAAAAATACAGTGCTCCTGTGACAACACATAACAAAGTAAGGCCCAAGTGCAGTGCAGGTAGAGGTCCTGGTCAGGACCATGTCCGACGGGCAGCAGCACTGTTCCTGTTCTCTGGTTTTCGTACTCCAGCATCCTGGGTGACTTTCCAGTCTGAACAGGCAGCAGTGTTTTGGCGGTGAAGCCTGTGTGTCTCAGTTCGATTTAAAAGCTGAAATCTGAAGCATTTGCATCCTGACACCTCCCCGGAGCATTACATGCTCCGTTGAAATTCAAATCCAACCCTTAGAAGCGCTCATATGGAAAGCTCCCCCTGTGCCCCTCTGATCCTTAGAAAACACGGGGAGACGATAAAGCAAGTGTCTACTCCTCCTCTAGCTCACAGGCTTCCTGAAGGAGAGGAACAGACCCTGCATCTCCGCCTCGGAGTGACAAGCGTGAGGAAGACAAGCACACCCAGGCTTCCCCGGCCCCACGGCAGACAGCAACGCGCCTCCGCTGCAACACGCCCGAGACCTCACAGGTTCAGCCAAGAGGCGAGGATGAGGGAGACACAGGGAAACGTGTGCAGTCGGCTTCTAACTCCCCCTCATCTCTCACGTCCAGCGTCAGAGGGAGCTGGGGGCGGGGGGGGGGGGGGGGACCTGCACAAAAATAACCCCTTAACTCGAGAGAGAGGGGCAGTGTCACGCTGCTGAGACACACTTCCCGGGACCAAGTCAGCCAAATGACCTCAGTTTTCATCTTTCCCACTTTCATGCAGTGCCGAGTATTTGTTTAGTTTGATATATTTAAAAAAACAATTATTTTTATTCATTCTAGCATGAATTTATTGTAGTAAGTCTTAGGTTTAATAACGTTTCCTTTTTTTAAAATATATTTCTTTATTGATTTCAGAGAGAAAGGAAGGAGAGAGGGATAGAAACATCAATGATGAGAGAGAATCATTGATCGGCTGCCTCCTGCTTGCCCCGCACTGGGGATCGAGCCCACAACCCAGGCATGTGCCCTTGTCTGGAATCGAACCCGGGACCCTTCCGTCCGCAGGCTGACGCTTTATCCACTGAGCCAAGCCGGGTAGGGCTAATAACGATTTCTTAAATTTATATTTTACTCAATGTTTTACATTAACATAGTTTTCTATTGGAAACGTGTTAACATGTGGTTTCAATGAAAGGTCTTTCCTTTTGGCCCCGGATAAGCATCTTGAGCTGAAGGCTGGAGGTAGAGACAGAGAGACCAACGCCAGGGCATCAGGCAGTGCCTCCCCCCGCCCCAACCCCCCACCCCCCGCACCCCGTCTCAAACACCTCCAAAACAGTTTCCTTCAGAGAAACACCGGAAGCACAATACTGGGTTTTATTGAGAGGGGAGAGGAGGAATAAGGTATCTTTAAAAGGGCAACAGAGCCATAGCCGGGTTTAGCTCAGCGGATAGAGCGTCAGCCTTCAGACTGAAAGGTCCCAGGTTCGATTCCGGTCAAGGGCATGTACCTTGGTTGTGGGCACATCCCCAGTGGGAGGTGTGCAGGAGGCGGCTGATCGATGTTTCTCTCTCATCGATGTTTCTAACTCTCTATCTCTTTCCCTTCCTCTCTGTAATAAATCAATAAAGTATAATTTAAAAAAAATAAAATAAATAAATAAAATTAAAAAATAAATAAATAAATAAAAGGGCAACAGAACTGAAGCTGAGGTCCCTTGTCTGAGCCCCTGATTACACCAATGAGGACCCTCAGGGTCCAGGAAGTGACTGCTCCCCGAGGTCCACCTGGGGGAGCTGAGCCCACACCCCAGGTCTCCAAGATTCTTGCCCCTGGGCTTCTTCCTCCACACCACGCAGGTCTCACTCTGCAAAAGCACCACCCATGATCTCCTCTGGCCCCCGGGGTGGCCTTGGGGCAACAGGCTAAGGAAGGGATGGGCTGGCTTTCACAGGACACTCACGCCCTAGACCTAAGGCCAAGGAGAAAGGCCTAAGGGCAGAGCCCACACGGGCGGTCCCGTCAGGCCCCGTGGAGATTAAGAGCCTCCCACCCACACCTTAGAGCCAAAATGGCCCACTCGGGGGAGTGGGGACGTGGTCCTGGAGAAGCCACACAGAGCAGAGGAGGACTGAGCGGTTCAGCTCCGGAGCCTGCCCCGGTGGCAGTGGGGGCGGGGGCTCTCCTGCCTGCTGGCTGGATCGGTGCCTAGAAAAGATTCCTGCCTCAGCTGACAGGCGGACTTGACACCCAGCCAATGCCCCCTGCGAAGCCGGAGCTGGGCTCCAGGCTGGAGGGCACGCCTGAGTGCGGCAGTGGGGGCCGGGCTGCCACCAGATGCCAGCACTCGGAAGTCGGCGGTTCTTCATACTTCGCGGTGCTTTCCACATTCCTACAAAGGGCATGGTTAACCTCCTAGTTTCAAAATCCCCTCCACGTGGGCCGTGTCCTCTCCCGGCCTCATCTCTTCTGTGCCTGATACATCGGCCTTGACTTTCTAGTGTAGTGACCGACTGGCTCAGTCATTTTCGAAGATTTCCTCTTCATCATTTTTTTTCCCCTTATTTGATAACAACATTTCCCCAGCCATTAAGTTCTCAGAGGCCGGAGTGTGAAAACCATGAGTTGATAGTTTTTCTAGGACAATTACCATGTTCTAATACATTCTATTTGCTTATTAGAAATTCCTGCATCACGGTCTTTTAAAAAATTCATCAAAGTAAACTCTCCTTTTCACAACGGCTTTCACCTTGACAGTCTGGAAAAGTCTCACTCCCTGGATATGAAATTGCCATTAGTTGGCCCATTTTTGCCTACAGAGCACTTCCCCAGGGTTCCTGACAGAGTAGCTAATAATCATCTTAATAACAAAGATTCAAATCATTCCTACTTGGTGCGGGCACTAATCTAAGTCCGTTTTCAATATTAAATCATGTGGTCGCCACAGCCACGTGAGGTAGATGCTATCCATTATCATGTCCATTTTGCAGAGGAGGAAACTGAGGCCCCGAAATATATGAGGTCACATGACTGAGAAGGCCCACTCCAAGCACAGGGCCTGTGCCCCTGGCATCCATGGCCCCCCGCACTACCTGGGCATCAGGAGATGTCACTGTCCACAGAGAGCCCCACAGGGCCCTGGCCACTCCTCAGGCATCAGCCCGGCCTCGTGCTGGTCCACGGGCTCCAGCTCCCACAACCCAATGCCCGCCATCCCCTGCCAACGCGCCCAACCTTTAACAACCTACACAGAAGAGAACAGGGAGGCATTTCAATGGGGGAAAGTCTGCTATGGTCAAGTTCAGCAGGTCTAAACAGCCACACACTGACCGACAGGATGGGGAGGGAACCTCAAATCAGGGAGCCGGCAGGACACATCTGCACTTGGGGTGAGGGGTGTCGGCGATGAGGCCGAGGGTCCACACTGACCCATCCCTCAGGAGCCAGGCTAAGTGGTCTGACTCTAATGCTAGTGACCCCCAGGCCCCCAGCCCCAGAGGCCTGTCCCCCAGGAAGCAAGACTGTAGAGGGGCCTCGGCACAGTCTCGCAGACCATCTCCCCAGCAGGAGCCGGCTGCCCCTAAAGAGTGACCCCTCAGATACGGGGAGGAAGAGCCCTGAGGGTGCCCTTCTGACTCACTAGCCAAAGGTACCGATGGCTTTGGGAAGTTGGCCTTGGGAACTTGTTCCTTAATGAGCACGTCTTTGGGATATCTGCTGACTTTCAGCACAAGACTAACCAACAATGACTTAGCCAAGCGTCTGAGGGTGAGAGTGTCTGTGCATGGAGCACACGCGTGTCTGGGCGTGTCGCCTGACTTTCTTCCTACACTGTGAGCTGTGCAGGCTGAGACCACGGCTGGACCTCCCCTCGCATCCCTGTGGCACAGATCAGAGCAGGCACTGAGCACAGCGAGCGCAGCCGTCTCCTGCAGCGCCCACGACCCAGCCAGCACGCAGGCCTCAGAGGAGAGGCTCTTCACTCCGACTGGGGAGCAGGCTGCTCGCTGGACACCATGTGCACCGCAGCCCTCCCTCCCTCGCCGCTTTGCCAGAGTCTGGGAGGCCAGTGCCCAGCCACCTACCTGCCGCAGGGCCTCCATCTCCTCGCTGGCCGCCTTCTTCTCCGACGTGCTGCTTTTGAGCTTGGACTCGGCCAGCTCCACTTCGGTCTGCAGCTTGTCCAGCTCGGAGATGACCTGGTCGCGCTCACTCATGATGAGCTTGTACTCGCTGTACACGGCGTCCCGCTCCTCCTTGTACTTCTCCGACTCCTTGGCCGTCTTCGCCTGGGTGGTCCTCAGCTCCGTCAGCTCCGACTGCAGCAGCTCCATCTCCCACTGCAGGTCCTTGTTCTGGGCCGTGGCCTTGTTCAGCTCATGGTGGATCGCCTCGAACCTGGGGAGAAAGGCAGCCAGGACATGGGGGGTGGGGGGTGGGGGGTGGAGACCTGCCCGGTCAGCTCTGCTGTGCTGGACAGTCAACCATGAAGTTTCAAGTGAGCTCACTCTCCGCACCCCCAGGAGGGAAGTCACGGAGCACCAGTGCCCGGGACCGGGAATTTTTCTCAGCCTTTACAAATATCAAAAGGTGAACTGAGGACTTCATGCCCCTGCTCTACTAGAAACAGCAGCAGATGTCTGCCACAGTCCAGCTACATGATTCTTTTTTTAATGCTGGAATCACAGCATATGAGAGATAGGTGGCCTCATCAGTCATTTAATCCACCTCACTTTACAAATACAGAAAATAAGGAGATGTAGTGGCTGGCCCAAAGGCACCAGGCTAGTGTGAGAGCACAGCTCAGCCTTTCCAAGCCAGGGGGTACCTTCCACGCGGGCAACCCTGCAAGTTAAGAGCCTGCGGATCCAGAGTAGCATTCCCGAAAGTGTGTTCCTTAGAACACCCATCCTGCATGGCGCTCCATTAAAAAGAAGAAGAAAAAAAGTATGTTCTTGGATGACTTATGTTCGGGAAACACTGCATTCTGTCCAGTGCTCAGTACCCGCGTGAACGCTCTGAGCAGTCCCGAGTTGCAGACACCTGAGTCTGTGTGCAACCTGGCAATTCCAAAACCTTTTCATATCCAGAGAACACTTTTCCTAAGAAAGCGGTGAGCGCTCCAGGGAACTGGGACTCTGCAGAAATGTACTTCACAGAATACTGAGACCAGGGCTCACTTCCCTATGGATTAGATACCTTAATAAAAAAAGAAAGAAATTCCGGAAGAAATGATGTCTAGGAAAACTAACTTTGCAACTTGGTAGGTGAGTGACAGACAGAAGGGAGAGGCTTGTAGGAGCCCTAGGAAACAGGACGGTCAGAACACCCCAAAGTTGTTCAAGAGAGGAAGAACTTCTCCCAGGACACACTGAGTGTCAAGAACACGTTTCCCGGAAATAAGCACTTTTTGCTTGAAAAAGCACAATGGCTGTGCTGCTTTCACTCTCGGGAAGCCTCTGGGAGCCTCACAGATAACCACACGCCCCCAGAGGACAGTGCCCCCGAGCCAAGAAGGTGGCGTTCTCCGCCCTCGGGGCCTCGCTCCTACCTCCGCAGGGAGAGGGCGCACTGGTGCTGCAGCTGGATGGCCGTGTCCCTCTGCTGGGTCAGCATGTCCGTCTGCTTCAGCAGGCGCTGGTTCTCCTCCTCCAGCTGCTCCAGGCGGCTCAGGTCCGAGCTGTGGATGGCAATCTTCTCATTGTACCTCTTCCGCAGGGCGTCGTAGTCCTTCTTGACCACCTCCAGCTTGTCTATGGCCGTGTCGTACAGCTTGCTGAGGATTTCTGACGACCCGTTGTGCTTCAACACCTGGGACCAGAGAGTCACACTCATCACGGGGCTGGGGGCAGGAGGAAGGGCAGACTGATAGGAGGAATGCAATGTGGGACTGCAATGCGGGACTTCTCAGAGCCTTCACTCTGGTACTGAGCAGTCTCACCTCCGGGCGCTGGGGGTAGAACTGCTGACCAGGGAGGAGGCCCCAGGAGTCTCAGGTGACTCCACAGCCCTGCAGTCACACGGGATGACTCATTCGTTCCTAAGCATTTGGTAAATGGTGTGCTGAAGGGAGCTACCCAGCAGGCCTAACTTCTCTCCTTAGAAAGGCTGCTTGCTGGTCCACCCGTGGCTGGTGCAGGGAACCTGGGTGGCAGAGTTCCCTACACTGATACAGAATTTCCCCCAAGTGACAAGAGGGACTCCCCGTGCCTGGAGCAGGTGAACAGTGTGGCTTAGACTGAGCACCTGCTCTCTCTGGGAGTCTGAAGTCTCAGCACGGGCGAGGCAGCGGTGCCTCCGGGGCCAGCCCCCAGGAAAAACCCTGGGCCGGGAGCGGCTCCGGGCTTCCCTAACACCATCCACACGCGCTGTCCCAACTCGGCGCCGGGGCCCTGAGCATGTCCTGGGACCTGCACTGGTTTCCTCTGGACTTCGCCCCACGCACCTCTGTCTTTGCTGAGTTTGTGTTGTGTCCTCCCACTGAAATAAACATTAGCCGTGAGTAGGATTATATGCTGAGTCCTCCTAGACCCATGGTCGGCAAACCGCGGCTCACGAGCCACATGCGGCTCTTTGGCCCCTTGAGTGTGGCTCTTCCACAAAATACCACGTGGGGGCATGCACGTACAGTGCAATTGAGCTTCGTGGCCCATGCGCAGAAGCCGGTATTTTGTGGAAGAGCCACACTCAGGGGGCCAAAGAGCCGCATGTGGCTCGAGAGCCGCGGTTTGCCGAGCCACAGTTTGCCAACCACTGTCCTAGACAATCACCAAACCTGGGGACCACCAGGTCTGAGAACCCCCAACACCAGCACCTGACATGTTCTAGAATCTAGATGCTGGTGATGCCAGACACGACACATACAACTGCGGCTTGTGTCCCTCAAATCCTGGGAGGATATAAATGCATAGATGGACAGCCAGAGAGGGAGTAGATAGAAAGGAAGAGAGATAAACCAAATAAAGTAAC
>NW_005871117.1:263049-268663 GCF_000147115.1 Myotis lucifugus | reverse complement strand
ATTAACGATTAAAGTAGGCTCATGAGCAGGAGAGCCTTTTGGAGCAGGTTGTGAGAGAGGCTAAGGCCCGAGGAGGTCTATTTAATGAAGGTATTCAAACAAAGAGCCAGCCCAGACCTTGCCTGGCAGAGGGGTGAGCAGCACAAGGGGCCTGCGGCAGGAACGCACAGCATGTTCTAGGCACAAAGAGAAGGGCAGGACAGAGCGAGGGCAGAGCGAGGGGAGCCCAGTGCACAGGGAGCAGTGGGTTCAAAGGGAGCCTGACAGGCTGCACGGCTTCAAGGCTCACAGCCAAAACGATGTCCTGAGGGAGAGGGGAGCCCTGGGAAGTTTTAAGCAAGAGAGCAATTACAGGTGCGCTCGGGGCGCTGTTCTAGAGAAGCAAACAAGAAGATGACTCAGGAGGCCTCAGGGGCCTGCAGGCCTGAGGTCAGGGGAGCTGCTAGCGTTGGCACATCACTCCACCTCCTGGCTTTCGGTTTCCTTACTCCTCAAATGATAGGTCTGAACCAGAAAAGCCTGCTCAACCGCGCCAGCTCCAACAGTCCAGGCCTCGCCTGGTCCCTCCGCGTGGACCCCGGGTGATCAGAGCTCGGCGGCCAGCTCGGCGGCCGGAGAACCAGAGCCTGGAGCTCCCGCACTCAGGCACCAGGGCCTCCTCTTACTGCGCTCCACTTCATGCACGTCGGGGTGGTGGGGTGGTGTGTTTTCTTACAAACTGAAGGCAGCACCCCTGCCGGCAAACGGCTCCCGGTATTGGTATTGCGGTGATCAGGAACAGAACCTGCGATATCTGATATCTCCGAGCTACCCTGGGCAGGGTCAGCCTCCATGAATACGATTCGCATGAAATGCCCAGGAAGGGTTCATGAGTGACCAGCACCACCCAAGGCAGGAACAGGAGCGTGTCCCTGGGACACTAAGCATTAGCTCTGGGACTGCAGACTCTCGCAGAGGAGGGGAACCTCAGGAAGCAGCTCATGCGGGGCTTTTAGTCTTTTTCCTTTTTTAAAAAGAAAGGAAGACAGGAAGGGAGGGAGAGAGGGAGGAAATCTTACAAAGGAAGGAGGGAGAGAGGGAGGGAGGGAGGGAGGGAGGAAATCTTACAAAGACACCAAAATACAAAACTCCTCAGTAAGAGGTTCCCTGCCAGTTAAAATCACCACCGCTCTGCACGGATGGCTTGCTGCTGCAGAAGGACCCACACGAGAAACAGCCGGGAAAACTACTCTACCCGCTAAAGCCCTTTCTCAAAACAACCAATGAGTCTCTTCCACACACACAGAAAGGCACAGCTAATAAAGGAACAAAGTTCTAAGTACCCACCACTTAGCTCTAATCTCAACATCTCGTCGTCTGTGTCAAATTGATTTTCAAAGAAATACAACATTACTGGTGTTGCCCAAGCCCCCAATGCACCTGCTCATCCCATCGCCCTTTCCTCCCCCCACAAGGAATCGCTCCCTAAACTCGCTGCCGACCATCTCCACGCGGGCACAGTGTTATCTGTGCTTCTCTAAGGGCATCGTGTGCCCTTCCTTTACTTAACGTTGCCCCTGAGATTGAGTGGAGTGACGCAGGCAGCATCTCACGGTATGAAACCACAGTCTCCCTTTTCTGTCTGATGAACATTTACATTGTCTCATTTATTTTGGGGGGAGGAGGGTTCCGTGGGGGTTTGGCTGTTATGAATGATACTGCCTGAACACTGTCGCACACGGCTGCTCTCCCACACCTGAGGGGTCTCTCTAGCAGCAGAGCGGCCCCGATACCGTGTCGTGACATGGACTTTTTCACACCTTCTGGACAATATCACATCGTCTACCAACGGAGGATCTACCAGCTGTGGGCAAAGTTCTGAGCGTCACCGTCCTCAACACACCCTCGCCAAGATGTCATACTTTTAGTTTTTCTTTTCGATCTTAATTGTGATAAACTACACAGAATACTGCCTTAACCATTTTCCACATTTTTAAGGGCACATGTCAGTAGTGTTATGTATAGTCACATTGTTGTGCAACCAGTTTCCAGAACTTTTCATCTTGCAAAACTGAAACTCCAGGCCCATGCAACAACTCCCCTCCTCCCCTCCCCACAGCCGGGAAACCACCACTCCCCTCTCCGTTTCCACGAACCTGACGACTACAGGCACACCTCACGTCAACGGAATCATGCACTATCCGCCTTTCTGGGACTGGCTGATTCCATTCAGCATAACGTCCTCAAGGCTCATCCGTGCTGAAGTATGTGACAGGATTCCCTTCCTCTGGAAAGACAATGTTCCACTGCATGTGTGTAGTGCGTTCTGCTTTTCATTCATCGACAAGGACTCCTGGGCTGCTTCCACCTTTGGCTACTGTGAAACAGTCAGATGCTTTGAAGTATTGCCAATCTCATGGGCACACAAAAAAGATTTCTTTTTTTTAACTTGCATTCTGATTGCTAAAAAAGACAGAGCAGCCTCCTTATGTTTATTGACTATACACATTTTCTCTACCTCTCTCTTCTTCTTCTTTTTTTTTTTTTTTTTTTGGTGGAATTTATTTTTCGATTCCAGGTACTGATTCTTTCCTAGTTATATTTATTACAAATATCTTCTTCCAATATGTGGCTCTTAAATTTTCTTGTAGTACCTTCCCTATACTAAACGTCCACATTTTAACACTGTAAAAACTATCAATCATTTCCATTATGGTTTGTGCTTTGGCAGTGTTTTTCGTTTTTTTAAAAATGTATTTTATTGACTTCAGAGAAGAAGGGAGAGGGGGAGAGAGCTAGGGAAACATCAATGATGACAGAGAATCATTGATCGGCTGCCTCCTGCATGCCCACACTGGAGACTGAGCCTGCAACCAGGGAATGTGCCCTGGCTGGGAATTGAACCATGACCTCCTGGTTCATAGGTCAACGCTCAACAACTGAGCCACATCGGGCAGGCTGGCAGTTTTATTTCAAAAGTTCTTTCCTTCCTACCTTGAGACCAGGAAGGTATTCTATTATTTTTATTAAAGCATTAGTTTACTTTTTACATTTAAACCCTTGAACTGTGGAATATATTTTTGTGTCTGGTCCGAGATGGAAATACAACATTATTCTCTCCATGTGTCCCAGACAAATGAGAACTGGGCCCCTGAGTGCAGGACAGAGTGAGACACCTGAACCTGTCTGAGCGCAGGCAGTGACGGCTGGAGGACACTGGGGACATCGCCTGACACCGTGCCCATCACTGAGCGGCGAGGAGGGCGCCCAGGGGATGTGCCCACACGTGCCCAGGACACACGGAGCCAGTGGCGAACTCTCCTGATTTCCAGGTTAACCAGTGCCTTCTACTCACATCTGGACAGTCCAGCATCCAGGACGGATTGCCCTGACTTGTGGGCAGGACTTGAATGTTTCAATTAGAAATCATTTCCCCAGGCCTGAGTGGCCCAGTGGTTGAGCACTGACCCAAGAACTCAGAGGTCACCAGTTCAATTCCCAGTCAGGGCACATGCCCGGGCTGCAGGCTCAACCCCTAGTAGGAGGTGCACAGGAGGCAGTTGATCGATGACTCCCTGTCATCAATGATGTTTCTATCTCTCCCTCCTTCTCCCTTCCTCTTTGACATCAATAAATATATATATTTAATCATTTTAAATTTTTTACTCTCTAAATATCCCCTAAGCCAGGTGAGAACCCCAATGTCTCCAAAGGAGTCAAGTGGTTTGCTGCAGAACAAAGGCACTGCTGCCATTCCCGGAGTTCCCACAAGGTGGCAGCCCTGCGCACACCAGGCAAATGCTCTCCAGCAGTCCCACCTTGCAAGCTTCATTAAAAAAGAATTTTAAAGGCGGCCTTGAAATGACACAAACAAAGACACCGATCGGGCGTTAGCCAGCAGAGCCCACCGCACCTCCACGATAGAATTCGTGATCTACACCTCCGCTTGACCTTTCTTCATGGGGAAATAGTCCCCAAAATGCCCTAACCACGAGGAGCTTGGACCTCGCTGCATGGCAACCCAGTAAAGCACCAGGGCAGGTGGGTCACCAGATCCCAGTGAGACGGGATTGGTCAGGGAAAATCCCAGAACAGACCCAGGGATCCCCTCTGAGGCTTACCCCACCTGTGATAACATGGTGGGATCCAGGACCTGGGGGGCCAGGGGAATCAGGCCGATAGATAACCTGTGCTGTTTGGGCCAGGGCTCCGGCCACTCCACGGCTGGAAACTGCAGGAAAAGGCCTTGCCTGAAGGGCTTGCCTATTGTGAGCTGAAAACTACCTTCCCCAACGGCTCACCTCTAGCTCAGCCAGCCCAGAGTCCTGCAGAATAACCCTTTCCCACAGAACAGCATCCACAGATTCTAAGAGTCTCCTGGGCCCCAAACACGTCTCAACTTTTCTCTAGAAGAGGCCTCAGGACATGCCTATGCCAAGGTAATCGAACGCATCTGAAGAAATTTGGGGAAAGCACAGCCAAAGTTAACTCCAGAGAATTCAAAAAAACTATCCCATTAGTCTAGAATTTTTTCCGTTTTATCATTAGACTAGAGGCCCGATGCACGAAATTCGTGCAAGAGGCTTGGCCCTCACAGCTGCAGGGGCTTGCTTGGCCCTCACAGCCCCGGCTTCGTCCAGAAGGTCTTTTGGCTGTCCAGTCTAATTAGCATATTACGCTTCTATTATTATAGATTATGTTCAGAGTAAGAATTGCACATGAGCATGCATAGACACACACACACACACACACACACACACACACACACACACATACAACAATCCAATGCTCAGCTTCCCAGCCAAGGCTATACTGGAAGTCCAAATGAGGGAGAATTGAAACTGGGCCCAGAATTCTCAAACGAGAATGCAGTGAACGTCTCGTCTCAGGCAGGCAGCAGTCTAGAGAGGCCTGCCCTCCAGACGGTGCGGAAGGGGCCTGGGAGGCGGGGACAGCAGTGTTACCAGGGAGGCACAGAGCCAGGGTCTGGGTCCATCCGTGCGGCTGCAGCCGGAGCCTGAGCTGAGCGGCTCCCCACAGGAAGGCCACACAACTGCCCTACCCTGGTCAGAAACGTGTTTTCTCTTTGAGGCTGTGAAACTCCTTTCCTGGGATATCTGGAAAAAGTTAACTTTCATGAATCACCAAAGAAGAAAGTATATTTAAAGGCAGGGGTCGGAGCCAGGAAGTGCAGAGAGAAGTCTCCTGAGGCCTTATATGTTTCCCAAGTAAATTGGCAGAACCTACTGGTAAAGAACAGCAGTGCTCTGGACCCTGCAATTTTACCTCTAAGAATCAAATTGTATCACACATGCGCAGGGAACGTAAGGACATATGTAAGTGTGTCACCAAAAAGAGCATTTGTAATAGGGAAAAACAGACAGCCATTCTCAACACATGCAGAGGGGGCTAATAAATTATTGACAACTAAACTGTATAATAGCTTGTTGGATGTTCCAAATTTACAGAAAATATAAGGAGACTTATATATTGAGTCCCCAGGGATGTGTCCCAGCGGTTCAGAGAGGTCGGTCAACACCAGGGGGAGCCTGGGGTGGAGGGCACTGCACTGCTGTCTGAGGTGCTCTCCTTTTTCTTTACCAAAGCGTATGCAACTGCTGTGGGTAAAGTAAAC
>NW_005871117.1:246778-262794 GCF_000147115.1 Myotis lucifugus | reverse complement strand
GCGCACACACACACACACACACACACACACACACACACACACCACCTGACTGCTGCTCTCAAGTGGGAAGAGGGGCCCAGGCCCCTGCCTGTGGCGCTGCACCCCCCCCCGACCCCCCCCCACCCGGGGCTGCCTCATTTCCTCGGAGATAAATCATGAAGAGGGCTGGGAGCCCCACAAATCCCTCAAGCAAACAAGCAAGTCAAACAGCACCATTTACCCCGCAAGGGCCTCTTCAAGTGAACAAGGCGTGGGAGGAACCAGGCAACAAAACCGGCCTTGTCCAGCAAGGGCAACCTTTGCCCCCAGGCCGTGGGGAGGAAACCTGGGCCTCCCCTGTTCCCTGCTTCCTCCGCTGCTGACCTACCAGGGCCGGGAGCTTTGCTCAGCCAGGCACCTACCCGGACCTGGTCCAGGTGAGAAGGCCCAGGCCGGGGTCAGCAGGGGGCCCGCAGCTCGGAGATCTACCCCCAGCGGTGCCTCCTGTCTCGGTGGGGGTCCGTGGGGGCTCATGGAAGGGCACCAGTCCCGCTGAACGGAACTGGGGAAACTCACTGACCACTATAATAAACTACCCCTCCCAGGGTCACAGCTGTGGGAAAAGGAAGGAGAACAGGGATTGAGGAGGGGTGGGGGGACCTTTTCCTTCCCTTTTTTTGAAAAACTATGAGGGGGGGGGGGGGGGGCAGAGTGTGTGCTCATCTCAGGCTGGCTGCCTGCACAGCCATCAAAGGCCTGAGGGAAAACAGGGATCGGGAGGCAAGGACATTTTTGCCTCATGAGGGCTGATTTCTTTCTTTTTTTTTTTTTTTATGACAAGGTGATAACTGGAGTCTTTTTAAGATATAATTCACATACCACACAATTCCCCCTGTAAGTGCCCAATTCAGTGGTTTTGGGGACAGTCACAAAGTTGTGCAGCAACTACCACTATCTAATTCCAGAACATTTCATCACCCCAAAGAGAAACCGTCCCCTTAGCAGACACTCTGTCTCCACAGATTTCCCTGTTCCGGACACTTCCTGCGAATGGACTCATATCATACATGGACTTGATCTGTGACTGGCCCTGTGCCTGACTCCCACAGCCGTCATCCTGACCCGCCTCACGCACGGGTTTCTGCAGAGGACTCCCGTTGGGGTAAAATGGTTTGCCTCTGAACAACTGAAAACGCACCGTCTTAAGCCTTTGCTCTAGGAAGCTCCGTGGACACGCAGGGAAATTCAATGCACTCAGCACGGCACTAACCATGGGCTGGCACCGCACTTTCTCCTTGTGCCCCCCTTCGTCCCTAAAGCAGTGCTCCCCCAGCACCGCCCACCCCGGTCCTGATCCTGGAACTGTTAGAGGGACAGAAGGAAAGAGGCAGGCAGTGGAGTCTGTGTGTGGGGGGGGGGGGGGGGGCAGCAGTGAAGGCTCCATCAGGGCTACCAACTCCCGCCCAGGACCAAGTCCCCTGATCAGAGGGCTCACGAAGACATGGGATAAGCCCCCGTACATCGCCTCGGGCCCCTCCCTGAGCCTGCACTGGGAACTCCACTAAGACTTCAACAAAGATCACAGAAAGAAAGCCAACCACAGAAGCCAGTTCTTCAACAGTTTAAATGGGAAAATCCCGAGAACAGCCCAGGAGTCCGGCAGCAAGGGGCCTGGTTGAAGCAATCACAGTGCGTCTCTGTGACTCAATGATCTGCAGCCACGACAAACTGGGACGTGGGCTTTGTCCTGAAGTAGGACGGTGCACACGCTATATATTCAGCAAGAAAAATGCCACAGCATAACAGACGCATGGTGCCAGTGTGTGAATTAACCTGACAAGATACCAGGGTTCTGTGCACGCATAAAAACCTCAAACTTCCCACTGGCAGTGCTCAAAGTAGTTAGTTCTTGGGAGTCAGACAACGGAGGAATTCTACCTTTTATTTTTAAAACGCCTGTATTGTTCGATGCTTTTATTAGTAAAATGCATATTAATTTTGCAATTAAAAAAGTAGTATAAAAATGAAAAGAAAGTCCTGCCCTTCCCCTTTTTGAACAATTTGACCTTTTGACCTGACAGCCATGAGTGAGGCCGAGCAGGACCTGGAGCTCTAGTCGGTGTGTGGCTCTTGTGGAGCCGAGTGGGCATCAGAGCCGGCACAGGATGAGGAGGGACCTGCACAGGTGAGGCCGGGGGAGGGAATGCACAGAACATGGGAGCCCAAAAGGGTAAGAAGGGAACGAGTGGGAAGGGAGCTAGAGAGGAGATGGGATGAGGGTACACAGTGGGGCTGACCAAGTGACAGATTAAGAACAACAGGAACCAGCCGTGGCCAGTGATGCTAAGTGATTAGAGTGTCGGCCTGCACACTGATGGGTCACAAGTTTGATTCAAGGGCACATACCTGACCAGGGTTGCAGGTTCGATCCCCAGCCCCAATCAGGGTACCCGTGGGAGGCAACTCACATTAATGTCTCTCTCCCATCGATGTTTCTCTCTCTCCTCTCTCTCTCTCTCTCTTTTACTCTCTCTAAAAATCAATGGAAAAAATATCCTCAGGTGAGGATTAACAAAAAAATAAAACAACAACAACAACAACAAAATCCCCACACAGTAACAGGAACCAGTTTCACACTGCTGTAAAAGTGAATTACAACAAATGGGAAGAGTAAAAGAATGAGCCCTGTGGTGTTGTAGTATTGGACTGGAACTGAAAGTGTTAGTGTGAACTCCTGTTTCCACATATATGTTACCTATTGAAGATATAGACACATAAGGGATAGAAAGAGGTGTGAGTGTGGGGGTGCAGGGGTGTCCACAGACATTCCCTACTCTGTCCACTGAGAGGCCCTGGGAGCAGTGATACCGCAGTAGCTATGAATACACCCAGCATTCGGATCTTGCTGCTAAATACCATTCTCAACTAAAAGGAATGAAGACTCTTTGAAGAAATGGCTGATTTTCCAGGACAAGGGCAGGGAAATTATAAAATGGGCTTGGAACACCTTATGCCAGGGAGCAAGGAAGCACTCAGAGTGAGGAGGACATGACAAAATGACGGAGAAGTAACCCTGAGGGGCTCCTGCTGGCCACAGTGGACGATAACCCGCTGAATAAAGCACCAACCACGAGTCAATAGGTAGGTAGGTAAGTAGACAAAAAGAAAACAAGTAACTTCACAGGAGAGAAGCCAGGGGACACCACCTTAGTCACGTGACCGAAGTGAACACCATCAGTAACAGGCCCATCAAGCAAAGTCCCAATCAGTAGGATACAAAGAGAAGGCAGCATCACGATCATGACAGTCCTGCCTAAGATGCTCAAAGGGTATCAAAAAGTGAGGACCGCCAAAATCCAGGTGGAGGGACAGCCTACAGAATAACCAACTGGCTTATAATCTTCCCAAGCATCAAGGTCATGCAGGTCAAAGTCAAGGAACTGTTCCCAATTTAAAAAGACCGAAGAGACGTGGGGAATGGACGCAATGCTTTATTCTGAACAGGGTCCTTTTCCTGTTACAGACACTATTGAGAGAATGAGCAAACCGCGAAGGGGTCTGCTGACCGGGTGGTAGTATGTACGCTACCTTCCCGATGGGGCCTATGTGGCTGTTGTATGGAACATCCTTGCTTGTCAAAAGTACACGTTAGCGCGTTCAGGGCTGATGGGGCATCAGGTTGGCAACTTACTCTTGAATGATAAGGGGAAAAATTCTCTGCACTGTACTTAAAACTCTTCTGTAAGTTGGTAAAAGTTTCACAATTTTAAAATGTTTAATTACAAATGAAAAAGCAGCCGAAACCGGTTTGGCTCAGTGGATAGAGCGTCGGCCTGCGGACTGAAAGGTCCCAGGTTCGATTCTGGTCAAGGGCATGTACCTGGGTTGCGGACACATCCCCAGTGGGAGATGTGCAGGAGGCAGCTGATCAATGTTTCTCTCTCATCGATGTTTCTAACTCTCTATCCCTCTCCCTTCCTCTCTGTAAGAAATCAATAAAATATAAAAAAAAAAAATGAAAAAGCAAAGAAGATAATTCAGGTTGTGCCAAACTGTGCTGAGCAAGCCCAGCAGTCCTGCTTTGTCTCAGGGAACCATAAATGATTCTAATGGGGACAGGCCTCTCTACCTAATCAGACCCAGGCTGCAGCACTCGGACAACACTCTGCCTCCTCCTGGGCTTGCCTTCCGACCCCTCACGGTCAACCATCTGTGGACACAGCACATGCCACCAGCCCTGCCGTGTCCCTGGACAGCCGGGCAGTTCCGAGAGGAGAAGGGGCCACCATCACTCACAGCAAGCCAGGCTCTGACTGGCCTGCCCCTCATGCCTTTGTCCACACGAAACACGAGCTGAGCAAAGCAAAGACACTAACTTGTAATGCCGAGAGCAGCAAGAGCAACAGGCCACACGCCCACCAAAATAACAATGATAAGCACTCCATCTCGTTTGCACAGGGCTCTAAAGTTTCCGAGCTTCTCCAACTGCAATCTCATGGGATCCGTACAAAGGAAAGAAGCTACAGCCCCCCAGCCCCCAGCCCCAGAGTAAGTCTAATTCCCTGTACACACTGCATAGCACCTCCTTCTTGGTAACCCTTGCAACATTCGTAATGATGCAAGGGTACCTGGGATTATTTTAGTAACATGTGTCTCCTCCAGGGGACTGCAGAGTCCAGAGAGCAAGGCCTGAGTGTTTGCTCACAGATCCCAGGGCTTCACATGAGGCGAACCCTCCAGACATACTTGCTAAATTATCAGGGGGGTGGATGGATGAGTGGCTGGAGGGGTAGGTGGTGAGCGACCTGGACCTGCACCCAGCACCCAGCACCCAGCACCCGGCCCTCTCTACCTGCTGCTGCTGGGCCCGGAGGTCGCCAATCTCCTTCTGGTCCTCCTCGTGGAGCCGCTTCATGTCCTCCCAGGACTGCTGCAGCAGGTTCCGCTCCCGCAGCAGCTGCCCGTTCTCCCGCCGCAGCGTGTCCACGTCGTCCTTCAGCTGGGTCTGGTCGCTCAGGAGTCGGCTGTGGAGTGTGCTGAAACCCCCCCACAGTGAGCCCCAGACAGCCTCCACCCCCACCCCAGGCATCACCAGCCCCTCCCGGGCCCCATCCACTAATACACCAGCCGGGAACCACAGAAGCTGGGTGCCCAGCGTTCAGGGGTGGGCAAAAGCCTGCTGTCAGCCAGACGCCAGAAGGACCCAGACCACTTGTTAAAAACCTGACACCAACAAGGGTGCACAGACAAGGGGGCTACCTGGGACAGACCTGGCACCACCACGTACTGAGGTACCTGGGGCTGAGCAAGTATCAGCAGGTGGGCAGGCAAGTACCCTCAGAGGGGCACCAGGAGACCAGAGGGGAGCATGCTGCATCTGCCTCTCCTGCGGCAGAAGCCGCAGCAAAGCCCTGGACAGCGACCCAGAATCCCAGGGATCTGCCCGGCCCCCTATCTCCCATTCTCCGTGACTGCTGACCTACCCTGCTTCTGAGGCTGCAATAGATGGTATGAAAGGTTAAAAGCCTCACTCTGTGCTTGGGGAAACTGAGGCACAAACCCACTTGCTGAAGGCACACTGCTGGCCTCATGGAAGAGGCAGGACTAGAACCAGGAGGCCTGGCTCCAAGTCCAGAAATGAGGAAGGGTAAGAGGCAGCCATTCGTGGATGCCAGAGCCCTTGCCAGGCAGGCCCCACTCACTGGTAGAAGTCGGTCTCCTTGGCCACCTCCTCACACCTCTTCAAGGCATTGGTGTGCTGGTTCTGCAGACTCTGCAGGTCCGACATGGCCCGCACACACTGGATCTTCAGCCTCTCGTAGTCAGGGTTCAGCCTGTGGTAGGGCCTGGCCCAGACAGCAAACGGCACCGTGAACACACTGACAAGGAATGTCTCTTCCCCCGGAAGCCATGTCCTAGGTCACCCCAGCCCAGTGGTTCCTAAATACCAAGTCTCCTACGCTCCACAACCACCAGGATGCGTGTCAAGCTCAGATGCCCCGGCTGCACACAGGCAACAGAATGAGAATCCCCAGGATGGAGGGGCCCTCAGCTGCCTGAGCGCCCTGCATGGGCCTGAAGAGCTGAGAATGGACCATCTAGGACAGTAGTTCTCAACCTGTGGGTCACAACCCCTTTGGCGGTCGAACGACCCTTTCACAGGGGTCGCCTAAGACCATCTTGCATATCAGATATTTACAGTACGATTCATAACAGGAGCAACATTACAGTTATGAAGTAGAAACGAAAATAATTTTATGGTTGGGTCACAACATGAGGAACTGTATTTAAAGGGCCAGAAGGTTGAGAACCACTGATCTAGGAGCTTCTGGGAGACCTTGTGACAGGCCTATGCACACAGTGGGTCCACCAGAAACCTATGATGAGGTTTCTTCTCTCTTTAGACCAGTGATTCTCAATCTTGGGTATACATTAAAATCCCAGGCCAACTATATCAGCACCTTGGGATGGGAATCAGACATCAGAATTTTTTTTTTTTAACTTTCCAATGGATTCCAACGTGCAGCCAAAGCTGAGAAAACTGGCAGGGTGCAGTGGTTCTCAAAGTGAGGTTCCTGTTCCTGCAGCATTGATAACCTGGGAACTTGTTAGAAATGCAAATTGTCAGGCCAGCCTCAGACCTCCTGGATCAGACATTAGGGAGGGGAGGCTAACTAGCAATCTGTGCTTCAACAGTAAGGCCTCCGGGATTGCAGGGCTTACTCGAGTTGGAGAACCCCTGCCCTAGAGCAGACATCAGCAACCCTTTTCTGTAAAGAACCACACTCTAGACCAGGGGTGGGCAAACTTTTTGACTCGAGGGCCACAATGGGTTCTTAAACTGGACCGGAGGGCCGGAACAAAAGCATGGATGGAGTGTTTGTGTGAACTAATATAAATTCAAAGTAAACATCATTACATAAAAGGGTACAGTCTTTTTTTTTTTTTAGCTTTATTCATTTCAAACGGCTGCTCTAGACTTTGCTGGCCACATGGCTGCTGTGGAACCACACACTCTGCCTCGGTAGCATGAAAGTAGCCATGGACACATGCACGCTGGCGCACCGTGTCCTCACTGCCCTGCCTTTGTGCCATCTGATTGGGGCATGTCCCCATCAGCGCAACCTCAAGGAGCCGCTTGTAGCCCGACATTCCCCCAAGAGGAATCTTCCTCAGAACAAGGCACACACTCTGATGCTCTTAAAGGGAAGAAGCTAAAACACCAAGGACCCCTCCAGCATCTCCTGGAAGGATAAACCAGTCTGCATCCCTCCTCCTCCTCCATGAAGCCCCCCTGATCATGCAGGTGTGTAAGGCCTCTCCCTCTGCTCCAATCCTTGGACTGCCCTTTCCTGGCAACAGGAGCAATGAAAGATTTTCTTCAAAACAAAGAAGCCATGTGGGATATATTCTTCCTAATACACATATATGTCAGGGTACAATGAATGTGTTTGCATGCCACATAAAGATCCATCCAATAGGAGGTAGACTGGGGTCTTCTGGGAGACAGTGGCACATGGACGGACACACACACACACACACACACACACACACACACACAGGACACCACAGTCAGGGGCCAAATGTATGATAGACACACCCACATCTTTCAATCCTCAAGTTGTGCGATTCAGGCCATGGGCTTCAATTTCCATTTGGAAGAAGCAGAACAAGCCTGTGCCCCTTCCCCCTGGAGCTGAGGACCCCCTGGCGGGGAGGGGATGGTGATGGTACCAGGTTGGTGAGTGTTGGGCAGGGGAGCTGGCTGCTCTCTACCTCTTGTCAAAGGTCGTCCCGTGAGTGGCGAAGGCCAGGCGCTTCCGCAGTTCGTTCCTCTCCCGGGTCATCAGCCGCAGCTGAATGGAGAGGTTCTCCACCTTCTCATTCACTTGGCGGTCGGTGAGGAGGGGCGGGGGGGACGGTGCCTTCCCGGTGGTTCCTGGCAGGAGGGAAATAATAAAGAGAACTGGGCATTTAGGGAAAGTCACCAGATGCCAAGCTCTGTTCTGACTTTTGGCTGCATTTTTCACGCCCAACGGCCCTGCCAGTGTATCCTGTGAGCATCGCCCTTCAGAGATGACAACACATGTCAGAGAGTAAGAGATGAAACAAAGACTAGGCCCAGACGGTCCCCAAGCCTCCCAGCACTCACCCGCCCGCTCTCCTGGCCCTGGCTGAGCACCCCGAGAACCTCCACCCTTCCCAATGCGCCATGACACCTCCAGGATCAACTGTTTCGGCCCTAATCCTCGCATCCTCGCCTAGTCTGGAAACGATAACTGTCACCCACCCCTGGGCATGGAGAGGCCCATCTGAGCCCCGAGCAGAACAGAAGCCATGGCCTGAGGAGGAAGGTCCAGCTGGAACCCAGTGAAGCTCCGAGGACCAAGGTGACTGGCTCCAAAGCTGGGCCCAAGGGCCGGGTCCCCATCCTCCCCTGACTAGGGCGGGACACTTCGTACAGCTCCCTTTTCTGAGCCATCCAACTGCCTGAAGGACCTGCCCGAACAGCCCAGGTGTGCGGGCTTGGAGGGGCTGTCAGGGAGAGCTGCCCACGGTTAAGTGGGACGTGATGCAGGTAAGTCGTGGGGCTCTGGGGGCCCAGCCCACATCGGGCCCTCAGCACCTGTGCCAGGACGGAAGCGTCCTGAAGGGAACCCCGTGCCTCCTGCTATTACTAGGAGCAGCGGCCACTGCCAGCACCTCTGACAAGACCCAAATCCTTTTCTAACAGGACAGCCCTCACCCAAATGTCCGGGAAGGAGATGAGTCCATGCTGCTTTATATTTAACTCTGTCCGTATGTTCACCTGAGACGCCCTCGACCCTCAGGGAGCCAGGAACTCAGGGTCAGGAACTCAGAGCAGCCTTCCCATTTCATGGACGGGACCCAGGAGGCTGACTCACCCAGGAGCTCTAGAATGTGCGAAGGGCACATGCATGTCTCTGACTCTGCCATCATGACCCCCCACACCCCCATGACCCTTGTTGGCTGGCTGCTCACAAAAACCAAGTGCCCCCACCAAGACAAAAGAGGGGCACCCGGGTGTGGCCTGCATTTCCCAGGAGTGCCAGGGAGGATGGGGAGCTCCACACTGTGGTGACAAGCCATACCCTGGTCTGAGGTAGGAGCCTCACGCTCAGCTCAGGTTCCCAACACTGGTATCCCAACCACCTAAATCTAGTACCCCCCGAAGTGCATGTTATTTTAAAACCACCACACCCTGCCCCCCAGGACTCCTGTGCTCCAGGCCA
This sequence comes from Myotis lucifugus, assembly GCF_000147115.1. Classification (NCBI taxonomy): domain Eukaryota; kingdom Metazoa; phylum Chordata; class Mammalia; order Chiroptera; family Vespertilionidae; genus Myotis; species Myotis lucifugus. The sequence goes on along the minus strand of NW_005871117.1, from coordinate 253,561 downwards.
GAACTCTGGGGTCAGAATGTTCTCTAAAGTGGAGCCCAGACCAGCCCTTCTTCCCCTCCTCCTCCCCGCATGGTTCTGCTCCAGACGCTTTCCCACACCTTCCCCCGAACACCCTGCACCCTCACCCCTGCCCCGGAGTTTCGGGAAAAGGCTCATTGCAGCTGTGTGTGGGCTGCATAAGTCCTTGCTCTCTGGCAAATGAAGTCACTTTTATGAGGAGAGCCCAGGGCCAGGTCTTCACTGTCCTCTGATTTGCATAACTTATGAGGGTCTCCCGAGTGGGGCTTCCTCTGGACATGTGTCGGAGCCCCTCCGGGAGATGCCTATGAGTCACCCTCTGAACTCCGGGAAAACCACCTGTGGGAGACTGACCAACCTAAGCGAGTGGGATGCAGAGGCTCAGAGCGCACCCGGAAAGGGGGGAGTTAACACAGCGCAGACAACACAAATGTCCCAGACATGAACTCCAGCTCCCCAACAGCCCGAGGTGGGTACTAATATTGTCACCCCATTTTACAGGTGAGAAAACCGAGGACCAGCAAGGTTAGTTCACCAATTCAAATAGATTCGGCACGCACACTCTGCCACCACGCCTCCCTGCCTCCCCAATGGCAACCATGAGTAGCACTTACTTCGTGCCCGGCAGTTTCTGAAATGCTTTCCATACATCATCCCAGCCAATCCCCGTAAGGAAAATACTGCTGTCACTCCCACCTTACAGATCAGGACACCCAACCTGGTCAAGGCTAAGCAACGTGCCCAAGTCGCTGAGCCGGCAGACGACAGCACTGTCCCCAGAGCCAAGGCCTTAACCTGAAAGTTCCCCAACTTTTGGATGTCAGGACCTCTCTCTACTCTTAAAAATGACTAAGGACTGCAAAGAGCTTCTGCTTCTATGGGCTACATCTATCTAACACTATCTACCAGATTAGAAATTAAAACCACGGAAATCTTAAAATCTAGTTTTAAAATAAGCAAACACCTACTACATATCTACGTAAGATTTTTTAAATTAAAAATTAACTACCCTTTCAATTACAAAACAAAACATGCAGTGAGAAGAGCAGCACTGCTGGGCATCTTTATGCGTTTGGTGCCTGACTTGCCTCGCGTCCCCGCGTCCGTGCAGGATGGCACACCAGGACGGACTTCAGAAACCCCACCCACAGCAAGTGTGTGTGACAGTGGAAAAGCAAGTGACACCTAAGTGTCGTTGTGAAATGGTTTTGACCTCACTGGCCCCTGAGGAGACCTCGGGGACGCTGGCCATGCTTTGAGAACGGCCGCTCGGTGCTACGCCCAAGTGCACGAAGTATCGAGAAGCATCACATCTCGAGTTCGGGAACTGAAAACCACCAGGTGCAGAGACCTGCCTCCAGGGAGAGAAAGGATTTTCACCCCAAGTCACACAAGAAGCGACAGAAGGTGCGCCCCTTGGCTTCCGCAGAAGCTGGAGAGAAGCAGCAGGAGAAAGCGGGACCATCAGTGCTGTCACCATGCATTGCCGTCACCATGCATCACCACGGCCTCCGGTCCGGCTCCAGCAGGGTGAGGGTCTGGGCAGCGGATCACGCAGACGATGAAGTGAGCGCTGACGTTTGCCCACCACAGCCTGGCGCTGGGTTCTGTGCGAAACCCTCCATCCTGACCTCCTTCGTCCCCACGCACCCTCCCAGGTATGTGGTGTTACCACCCCGTGAGAAAATGACGTCCAGAAAGACAGTGCAGCTAGGAAAGCGGCGGACCCCGCGCAAAACTCAGCTCTAACTCCCGAGCCAGGGCCTCCCCCTGCGCTGCACGGCCTCCTAACGGGCGCCTCCTGTGCCCCTTCTCCTGCCCCAAGGCTGGAGCACACAAGACACACACAAAAGTGAGGCCACCCAGGCCTGAGAAGCCATCAGACAGCCGCTCCCTGATGTGGGCGAGTTGCGGGGGGAGCAGCCTGGGCGCCCCTGTCCTTCGCAGTAAGGAAGGCGGAGGACAGAGGAGGCCCAGGGCCCTCAGGAAGAGTCCCCAGATGTGCTAAGCCAGGAAGTTCCAAAATAACAGCAAGTACTGCAGAAAACCCACTCCATCCCAGTCACTAAAAATAGAGATTCCCCTTTTACTTGCATCTCAGGGTTGAAAGGAATTTTGAAGATGATGCTGTCCTCCCATCCAAATCGTCAGCAGAATCCCCCCAATGGCCATCAAGACTGTTTGAACCCTCCACAGTGAGGCAGCACACTCCTTCCTTCCCACAAAGCCCACCCAATCCTTCCCCACAGAGTGATTCTCTGCGTGAGTTCAAAGCTGTCCCTCTATTTCCCCCACTGACCCTCGCTCTGCCCAAAGGCCCACAAGGTACAACTGCAATTCCTTTTCTACACAACAGACCTGCAAGTACTGAAGACAGCTATCAAGTCCCTGTGTCACTACCAGAACAGCTGACAGCAAAAAGCAGCAACACCAGCCCTAGCTGGTTTGGCTCAGTGGATAGAGCATCAGCCTGAGGACTCTGAAAGGTCCTGGATGCGATTCCGGCCAAGGGCACATGCCCGGGTTGCGGGCTTGATCCCCAGGGGGGGTGTGCAGGAGGCAGCTGATCAATGATTCTCTCTCATCATTGATACTTCTATCTCTCTCGTCCTCTCCCTTCCTCCATGAAATCAATAAAAATATTTTTTAAAAATTATTTTTTTAAAAAGTAGCAACACCAAATGCTGGCAAGGATGCAGAGAAACTGGAATTCTCAAACACTGCTGGTAGGAATATGCAATGATACAGCCACTTTAGAAAACACTTTGATAGTCTTTTATAAAGTTACACACATTATCACACTACTCATGATCCCCCACCGCCCCACAACTATTTACACAGGAGAAATGAAAATTTATGTTCACACAAAACCAGCACACAACTGTTTGTAGAAGCTGGTGAATGGATCAACAACAGCATTACGTTTCTACAATGGAATACTACTCAGCAGTAAAAGGATGGACAACTGATCAAACTACCAATACACGGAGCAGCATGGGGGGACCACGAATGCCGTGTGTGCTACGTGAGAGAAGCCAGACTCAGGAGGCTACACACTACAGCAAGCGTGTCAAACTCGCGGCCGGCAGGTGTGACATGCTTGTACTACAGGATTACATTCATGACCCTCAGGACAAGGTAAAACTCTAGCAGCAGGAAGAGGTCAGTGGCTGCCAGGTGCGGGGGGTGGAAGGTGGAAGGCGAACTACAAAGCCACAGAAGGAAATGTTTTGGGTGAAGGAATTGTTCTGTATCTTCATTGAGACCATGGTTAAATGGTCATGAGTTTGTCACAACTCATTGAACTGTATGCTAAAAAGGATAAATGTTACTGTATGTAATTTATACCTTAATAAAAAAAAATAAGTTAAAAAAACAACTACATCTGTGGGGCCCTAAACTGAAGCCACATCCGAGGAGTGGAGTGGCTGGGGCAGCGATGGGGACTGTGAGCCCTTCTCCAGTCACTGCAGGTCTGATAAACATCTTAAAGAACAAACAAAATAAGAGTGAGTTGTCCAACGTATTCCAGAGGGAAGGGGGCAGCGGGAAGAGATTAACCAATGAACTTATATGCATACGTGCATAGGCCATGGACAGACAATAGTGGGGGAAGGCCTGGGGAGGGGGCTGGATTGGAAAGAGAGAGTTAATGGGGGAGGGGGACACCTGTAATATTTTCTACAATAAAGGTAAATGTTTTTAAAAAGTGAGTTGTCCAAAAAATGCCAAATGCCACTTCTCTCTCCTATCCCGGACAGTTGTTCTTTCGGATTCAAATGCTAAACTGTCCATTCTCCCCAGCTTCACCTCTTCCTCTTTCCATGTCTGGAACCCACTTGAGAAGGCAGATTTTCTTTTCCTTTTTGGTGTCTCAGGTGGGATTCACGGGGTAAGAGATGTGATTGCACTGAAACGGCCTCAAAAGGGGAGGAGGGAGATTCCAGGAGACCTGGCACAGGCCCTGGACTCTGGACAAGGAGCATCACTCACTGGGCCTGGCGTGAGGGGAGCAGCAGAACCAGAGTGGGCAGAGCCCTGTCTCCACCACAGGAGTCCTGGCTCCTCCTCTTCGTCGCCCCAGCTGATGTGGCCACCCCCACAGACCACGAGGCTCAGTGAGCAGCCTGGCCGCTGGGTGGGCTTCCTGGCCATAGTCCCTTTGTCCTTGGCTCCCTCATCACCACACTCCAGCCGGCCCCAAAGGCTGCCCCTCAGTCTTATCTACAGCTGGACAGGTGGCAGCTCTGCCTCAGAGCCCTGTCGCATGGTGCCAGAGCCAAGGAGGAAGTTGGTACTGGCCAAATGTGGTCAGGTGGGGTGAGGATGCCCAGGTAAACGTTCTGGCCACCTCCTGGTCCTGGCTGTCAGGGGAGAAGCAAAGGAGCAGCAGGACGAGGTCATCACAGGCAGCAGAGAGCAAACCCAAGCCAACCTCTGCTCCAGCCAGGAGAGCCAGGGCTACAGGGGAAACAGCCCCACACCCGGAGCCAGTGCTTCTGGAAGCATCTTAGCATCAGGAGAGAACTTGTTAGAAATGCACATTTCAGGCCCCACCCAGACCTACTGAATCAGAACCCCTGGGGTGATCCCCTCCAGGTGATTCTGATGCCTGACAAAGCTGCATTTGTGGCCCAGCGTAGCTTTTCCTTCCTTGTTGGGTTTTTGTTTTGTGTGTTTGTTTTTTTTTAATTGACTTCAGAGAGAGGAAGGGAGAGGAAGAGAGAGATAGAAACATCAATGATGAGAAAGAATCATTGATCGGCTGCCTACTGCGCACCCCCTACTGGGGATCGAGCCCGCAACCCGGGCATGTGCCCTTGACTGGAATTGCACCTGGAACCCTTCAGTCCGCAGACCGACGCTCTATCCATTGAGCCAAACCAGGTAGGGCTTTTCCTTTCTTGTTTTACTGGCTGTCCACTAGCCACTACACTTAAAGGCATCGCCCTTTGATGAAACGCAGGGAGGACCACTTCCCTAAATATGGAACCAGGGGCACGGCCTCCTCGGTCCTGCAGCCCACAGCTCAGCTCCTCCCAGGACTCAGGGAGAGGAGGTTAGACGCCAAGCAGCAGCTGTAGCCTTGCCCAGCTCCCAGTTCTCCTCCCAGATAAGCTACTTGCTCTCAGTCCTAAACTCGGGATCTGCTTGGCAGAAACCCAAGCCTAGACACAAAGAGCCGGCCTACTGCCTCCGGAGCCATGCCTTGGAGGCCCACCTGAAGGGCCCCCTCCCTGGAACTCACTCTGCAGCACTCATCAGAAACAGCTGCTCCCTCCCGGGCTGTTCCTTTCTGTTTCACACGGCAGAACGGCCAGTAGCTTATCTCTGCTGCCAAGGTCTGAATGTTTGTGTCCGTCCCCCCCAATTCCTATGTTGAAATCCTAACCCCGAAGGCGTGATATTAGGAGGCGGGGCCTTTTGGGGTGATTAGGTTATGAGTTTGGAGCGCTCATGAATGGGATTAATGTGTCATAAAGGAACCCCACCCCCAGAGAGAGCTCTCTCCCAACCCTGCCAGGTAGGTTCCAGCGGGAAGGTGCCACCACTGAGCCAGGAAATGAGCCCCACCAGACGCTGCAGCGGCCTTAGCACCTTGATCTTGGACCTCCCAGGCTCCAGAACGGGGAGAAATACATGCTTGTCTCTGAGCCATCCATTCTGTTAGAGCAGCCTGGATGGACTGAGACACTGGCTGGACTCTAAGGTCAGGGGCCAGGCCCCAGTGGGATCCCTACGAGACTGAACGCACGCTCCAAGAGGAGAGATGCTCCTATTCCTCTGTTGAACTGAGAGAAAAACAGGCCCCTGGTCCCAAAGGACCAGAGAAGGAAGGGTCAGAGGGTGCACGGAGTCGGGGTACAGCCCTGCCTCCACCTTCCCTGTCAACCAGAAGCTGCACTTTCAAGAAATCGTCGCTGGAACATGAAGGACGCTCTCAGGCTCCCAGCCCTGCCAACAGGCCAGAGAACTCTCTGTTCAATGAGAAATCCCTCTTGTTACTTCAATTTGTATGACATTTAAGTCTCATTTTATAAATGCTACCCAAGAATAGCTCTACTTAAAACTGCCCCAGTTACTCAAGATGAGAAATAAAAGGCACCAGGGAAGTCAGGTGCGGATGTAGGGAGAGGAAAACATGTGGAGTGTGCTATCCCAGCAGATCCCTGGGGCCTCCCCGGGGGCAGGTTCCTTAGCAAAGGGCTGCAGGGGATGGGGGAGGGCCTCCAAGAAGCCACCACACTCAGCTGATGAAAACTGCCTGGAGCTTTTTACAAAGATGGTGAAGAAGGTGCCAAAAGCTAAGGAGGAAGCCCCTATCTCTCCCAAAGCCAAAGCCAAACCAAAGGCTTTGAAGGCAAAGAAAGCAGTGCTGAAAGGCGCCCACAGCCACACAAAGAAGATCCGCACGTCACCCACCTTCTGACGGCCAAAGACACTGAGGCTCCGAAGGCAGCCAAATATCCTCAGAAAAGTGCACCCAGGAGAAACAAGCCTGCCCACTGTGCCACCATCAAATCCCCCGACAGAAGACAGCAATACACTGTGTTCCTTGTGGATGTCAAGGCCAACAAGCACCAGGTCAGACAGGATTTGAGGAAGCTCTATGACACTGAGGTGGCCAAGGTCAACACCCCATGAGGCCTGATGGAGAGAAGAAGGCATATGTTCAACTGGCTCCTGACTATAAAGCTTTGGGTGTTGCCAACAAAACTGGGATCATCTAAAATGAGTCCAGCTGCCTAATTCTAAATATAAAAA
>NW_005871117.1:244718-246678 GCF_000147115.1 Myotis lucifugus | reverse complement strand
TGCAGCCTCAAAGACCATTAGCTGGCAAAGGCAGGGTGAGGTATCAGCGGGATCAAGCTGGAGAGCCGAAACGGGACAGACCGCCTAAGGATCTACCGCCAACCAGGAGACCCGACATTAAGAACATGTCATATACTCAAGGTTTCATCTACCAGTTTCTCTTATGCTGAATACAACTTGCCATTCTCTTCCCAAATGTCCTTTCTTAGGGAGCTATACATGGAAGAGCAGAGGTGACATTTTTATTCTAAGACCTTTCTCTTGCCTTTCCTTAGGTTCGAACAGAAACAGCCAGTCCCCACCTGACTGGCCAGCGCCCCCGGGAAAGGAAGGACTGCGGCACTGGGTGAGGGCTGAGCCAGGACGGACTCTCCAGGAGGCGCCGCAGTGGTCCCGCGGCTGACCCCACCATTCACTCCACACCCAGGGCTGGTCCACGCCAGCCCCCACATTCCGGTTCTCTTGCCAGGGCTTAGGTTAGGCCCACCCAACCCAGACCAGGAGGGCGCCTACATGCGGGGCCCACGCTCAGAGCTTCTGATACAGCAGGCAGGAGGTGGAGCCTGGAACCTGCATTTCTAACACGTGCCCGAGGGCTGCTGGTCCAGGGGCCACATTGGGTGAGCACCAGTTCGGACGTGGACAAGCGGTTCAGTGAGAGGAGACTGTGCTGAGGGAGTTCTGGGGAAGGCTTCTCTGCTCATAACGAGACAACCCTCTTGTCCTCTGAGAGGACAGTTCATGCGACAGAGATATTCTTTTACCTGCTCTATCCAGTACGGTAGCCACTAGCCACAGGTGGTCATCAGCACCTGAAATGTGGTTAGTGTGACTGCTGAAACTTGAAATTTTATTTCATTTTAATTATTTTGAATTTAAAAGCCACCTATGGCCTGTGGCTCCCATATGGACATCAGGGTCCGTGACACTGTCCCCATCAGCCTGAGGCGGGGGGAGCGGAGGACACTACACCATGGATGCTCACTTCTTACTGTTCAAGGTCATGCATGTCTTTATTGTTTAAGGCGGTGTGAGTCGGTAATCCCTGTTGCTGCAGCCATGAGGACATGGAGCTAGCACCCCAAGGGCGCGTCACCTGCATGCAGAAGAGCGAGAGAAGCAAACCCTGTTCTGGTGAACTGAAGAGGGCTGGACCTGAGGGATGCAACCCGGTCTTGCGGCATTCAAGATCTGGACACAGCACGCTCCCTGTCGGCCTGCTAACAAGATCCGGGGACACTGCTGACCCCTCCTCCCAAGGACCACCAGTGTGTGCAGAGCTAAATGGTGGGCTACTGACAAGGCTCCTTCCAGGCATGCGGAGGTCTGGAAAAACACCTCCTGCTCTAGCTCGCTGTGGTTTAAGCAAGACCTCTCTCTCTGGAGCCCCCTTTTAACATGCAAATGCTCCCAGAAAGGGTGCTGGGTTCAGCCTTGAAGTGTGGATGTGAAGTTAGATCACTGTACCTCGTTCCCAAGGAACAGGAAGCTGGAAAAGGGTGAAGCATGAGAGAGGCGAGGGGTACACACTCAGAACTCAACCAGTTCACAGCTTTACAAAAGCCGCACCTCACTGCTCTCCTCATCCCGACTGCACACCCCATGTGCTTCCTGAAAGGCAGCCCCCAGTTCGAAATTCCGACAATCCCATCATGCAACCAACGTGTCGCCTGGACCCAAAGCAGGAAGGACAAAGTGATAGAGACTCAGCAGCTCTGAATTATGGTCCCAGAAGAGTCTTCCCTGAACCCTACACAGGATAAGGGAACCTGTGAGGGGCTGAATTTTGTCTTCCAAAAAGATGCTCAAGTCCTAATCCCTTGTAAATGAGAATGTGACCTCATTTGGAAATACGGTTTTTACACATGATCAAGTTACAATGAGGTCACACTGGGGGGGGGGGGGAGACCCCTAAACCAATATGGACTGGTGTCCTTTTAAGAGGAGAAATTTGGAGACA
>NW_005871117.1:222166-244402 GCF_000147115.1 Myotis lucifugus | reverse complement strand
CTTAACTCTGGTGCCGTGTCACATATAGAAATTTTTTTATATTTGCAACCATAGTAAAACAAAGACTTATATTTCTGATATTTAGTTCATATATTTAAATGCCACTTAACAAAGAAAAATCAACCAAAAAAATGAGTTCGCGTGTCAGAGGTTCGCCATCACTGCCCTACACCGTACCTGTCTTCCCTTCCCATAACTCTGACCTCACTTTTTGTACACTTCTGTAACTGTCTCCCCCCCATAGACCCCAAGATGCACAAGCATGGGGACCATGCCTGTGGTCACCACCACATCCCAAACCCACTTCTAGCACCTAGGGGAGGTCTCAGCTGTGGCCCAGTGAGCACACAGCCAGGAAGGCCTGCCCCCGAGCTCTGGAATCTCTGGCGTGAGGCTCCCCTCCCTGAGTGGAAATCTCCCCATCCGTCTGTAGGAAGGAAAACCAAATACACAGACCAGACGGTCTGTTGTGAGCCCTTTCAACTCAAAAACTCCAGGAGTCACCTCACCACTGAAGGGGTCCCCATCCACCCCGACCAGCTCGGGATATCAGAAACTGCCCCAGGGGTATTAAACAGAGGGCGTGTGGCACAGGGGCGGGCACAGCGGTGCGGGACAGCGGGGAGACTACGACAATCTTCCTGCCAGGACGTCCTCAGTCAAGTGAAAGCACAACCGGACTCACGCTATGGGCTTCTGGAAACATCCATGTCAGGATGGACTGCCACTCCTGTCCCTATGGCAACAACCCTGGCAGGCTGTTCCTGCTTAAAGGACAGTCCCCAGGGGGCCAGTCTCATGGACAGGTGGCCTTGGTGGGGGACGGGGGAGCTCACTGAGCAGTCCTGTGCCCTGACAAGTGAAGAAACAGCAAAACAGGTGCCTCCCCCGGCACCCACCACCCTTCGACGGCCAGAGCCAGATTCCTGCCCTCTCCACGAAGACAACATACTGCTGACGAGAAAATGTAAATGGAATCAACAGAAGATGCGCCCATGAGTAATATCCAAGGTGAGGGCCAGCTTCCCATCCCCTGCCCCGGGGCTGCCCTGGCTCGCACCCAGACCCTGGCCCGCCGGCTCTGCAGGAAGGAGGGGCCGGGAGGCGGTACTCACCCACACTGCTGAGGGAGCTGCTGCTCTCAGAGTCGGAGGGCATGATGGACAAGACGCTGTAGGTGGAGCCTGGAGGCAGAAAGGGAGAGCGTTTGTTACTAACCCCAAGGGGCCTCCTGTCTATACCCCAGACCACTGCCGGACCAACTGACCTTCAGCCATCGCCAGGCTGAGAACCGGCCCTGCACCAGGGACCAGAAACCGAATCCCAAGGGCCAGGCAGGGCAGGGGCAGTCGGCAGGGACGAGTCTGTGGTGCCTCTGCCTCGCCTCTGCCTCACCTTCCGCACCCTCAGCTCTGGAGGCTGATGTATGTGCGGGCGGCGTGGAACTTGGAGTGCCGGCTGGCTTCCTACTGGGACATCTGGGGAAAGGCTCAGCGAGGGAGCAGCATGCCCCGGTTAAATGCCGTGAGGATCCCCCACAGATAGTATCACTATAATTCTGGCTTCCATGCAGAGGGTAACAGCATAAATTGACCGTCGATGAACTACCTGTGGTTTTTGCCGGACTACTCTGTTCTTAGGTTCTAACTGTATTCAAGCTCAGTCCTTAATAATTTAGTCAGTGTCTACCCCCTTATTAAAAGTTACTCATCAAGTTCAGAGCAATTACACTGTCCTCGAAGCCAGGGAGTAGCACCTTTCGTTGTTGTTGTTGTTTGTCAACACAATGTTATAGACACACAACTCCTGGCTACAGACACACAACCACTATGGTTTGGTTTGAATTCTGATATTTTCAGACAGGATATTCCCGCCTAGCATCAGGAAAAGCCTCCGGGTCAGGAAACCCAGCTTCTGAACTCAGCTCGTGTCCGAGTGCGAGGAGCTGGGTGATGCTGAGCAAATCACGTCAGTTTCCTGAAACTCTGTCCTGGTCTGTAAGATGAAGCGTTCAGCCAGGCGGCTTACGGGGTCCTTCGCCTGCCCCACCTCAGCGATTCCACTCTCCACTGATTCATGGCAACAGAAGGTGTGCCTTGCTTAGCAAGACTATGGGCGACACAAAGTTAAGAGGGTGAACAGACTCGGAGACTAAACTGGGAGTTTAAAAAAACACAACACGCAGAGATGGTGGTCACTCAAAACAAGATAACGGGAGGAATGCGGTGTTTTGTTCTTGGAACCAAAAGAACTATAATGAAGAGGGGTGTGTACTGGGCATGGTGGGTGAGCCCAGGATGGGATTTGAACAAGCCTTAGGACTTGGTGTCAGAAAGCAGCCAAGAATATCTAGGGCTCCAGGACCAGAAATGTGGGGTCAAAGTTAAGGGGTTCGCTCCCATCTCAATTCTTGACTAGCCACCCCATACATGCAACACATCCTCAGAAGGGAAAGAAAAGAGAGATGGGAGTAGACTGAGGAGAGGGAGAGGAGGAGGCGGGGAGCAGGAGAGGCCCCAGGGGAAGGGGAAAATTGTGAGAGAGAAGAAAAAGACCACACTTGGAGGGCAGAGAGATGGACAACTGGTGCATCTGAGCTAAGCAGGTATGCCCAACGAAAAAGAGATGAAGGGAGAACGAAAGAAGAGAAGAAAAGGGGGACTTTGGTGATGGCAGAAACTAGAACAGCGGCCAGGAAAGACCAGTGACCTCATGATCACATGTTGTGAGAATCTCTGAAGAACCTACAGGTGTTTTGCATGGACTGAAGAGAATGAGTTGGGGAGTGGGCAGGTGTTCTGTCTTCAAGTAGGACTGTCAGAAGGGATTCAATTTGTTCCGCATGGCCTGCTGCAGCAGCGCTGGGAACAGCAGGGAAATGTGGAGAAAGCTCCAGGTCAGGGTGGCCCAACAGTCCGTGCTGCCCCAGCACACCTGGCTGGGAATCAGCGGGGACTTGCACATCATCAGAAGGAGGCTAAAACCAGAACACCCTATTCAGCCCTGAAATGCCCTGATCCTACTAAAAAAACGAATAGGAATGTTCAATGAAATACCTCCTGTATTCAAGTTCAACCCACACTGAATTCACTTCACTGTCCATTCAACATCTCTGCATTTTTGTTTTAAACAATGAGCATCACAAACTTCTCAAATGATCTCTCTTCCCAGATCATAAATGTCGAGTGCTGGGTAGGGATCCATGAAATAAAGTCAGATGCAGTTCAGGCAGACCATGACATCCTCAAAGAACAAGAGGGCAACACAATGCCTATTTTTAAACGCAGTCGCCATTTTCTCAATTATTTCTTTCATGTATGGGGGCAAGGAAGGCTAGCCAGCTGGTAGGCTGGTGGACTGTTTTCAAAAGACGCCAACTCAGAAAGGCAGGCATAAATAAACTCTCCCACTCACACCTCCAGGTTCTCGGAGTTCAAGCCAATCCTGCCTGCAACTTGGCGGACAGGGCGCCAGTGCTCTGCTGGACGCTCCCTGTAGGAGCGCCTCGCTCCTTCCTCATACTGGCATCAGCAGTGCCCCATCTTCCAGTAAACAGCCCCTCCTCTTCAGATGGTCTCTCTCCTTCCCTGTGGCAAGTTTCCACTGTTAATTAAACTTGGCAGACAGCCTTCCTTCTCCCCGCCCATCTCCCACCCCAGCTCGGGGAGTCAACTGGCCAACCAACACATTCTGCTCCTCTCCCCTGCCCCCGAAGTCCTGCCGGAGCTCTGGGGCCTGACCCAGGGACGGTGTGACATCTCTGCCTGCATCTCTGGGCATCACCACCCCCGAGTCAGCTGGCAAGGTTCCTGGGAGCTATGGGTGGGGGGCCGGCAAGGAGCGATTAAAATTGGACAGGGCCCAGCTTTTACAATGTTCCCAGGGCCTTAGACGTCATTCGGGGGGTGGAAAGGGCCTGAAGACGACATTGTCTTGGTCATGCTTTGTCTCTGCGGCTCCTGTGGTCTTAAAAGGCCTGTGTGGTCAGGACTTTCGGGAATTGGCACAGGAGTCACATGGTCTTTTTTCCAAGCCGGTGCTTCTGAGAGGCGGTGTCAAGCGTCATCTACCTCTGGGGTTTCACAATCAGATCTAGAGGCCACCAGGAGTCCTGTCTCACAGGCAGCCCCTGCCCCTCACAGCCCCTCACTCTCGGCCATGTCCAAGACACCTGCACCCCACCTGCTCTGACGCCTACACATCCTCCACTTCCAGGAGAGGCCCAGACCAACGCGCGCCCCCTGCACTGCCCCCATGCCCACGGACAGCAGGCACTGCCCTCAGGACGTGCCCCGCAGCCTCATGCACGCCCGCGCAGAGGTCCTGCCAGGCCCAGAGAAAGCTGATGATCTGGAAACGTTTCCAGCAAAGGAGAGTAGAGCATGCGCCCCGGGGGTTCGTGGCCTGGGAACCAGAGAGGAGTTCTTGACTGTAGGAGTTACCTCGGAGCCTGGCCCAAGTGCAGGCTCTACCTGGGCAGATCAGGGTGGGGTCTGAGATTCCGCATTTCTGCCAAGCCCCAGGCCAGGTCCGCAGCCGGAAAGAATGCAGGGTCCGTGGCTGGCCAGGGCCTGCAGGTGGAACGCAAACCAAGTCAAGGCGGGAGGCGTGGAGAGAGCAGCACACTCTGGGCCAGCCTGGGCCACGCACTGTCTGCGCCCTTCCCAAGAGCACTGCGGGCCCTGCAGATTGTGTTTACTCTGTGACTCAGCCCATGGGTCACGGAGACCTCTTAGAAAGAACTTCCAGTAAAATCACATGAGCGGTCACCAGCCTGTGGGGCCCAAGAGAGACAGAAACTCGTCCCTCACACAGCGCTCCATTCACCTGGAGCCCGAGAGGCCCCGGTGACTCACGCTTTCTCTCGTGAAAGCTGCAGCTCTGAGACGTGTTCCAGCCCGGAGCCAGCCCAGGAGGTGCACAGAGGCTGGCCTGCCAGCTGCCCTGAGACAGCTGAGGTCCCAGGAGGATGTGCACCACCCCGCCCCAAAGCCCCTGAGAAGAGAGAGGGAGAAGGCAAGCTACCATGCCCTCGGGGCTCTGTGAGAGTGGGGAGGTGCTGCCTGGCCTCAGGTGGGAGTCACCACCAGGCCACCTGCCTCACCCTGGACCCTCTCCTAGCTCACACCTCAGGAACTGCAGCCGGCTCACAACCGACGGAGGGCTCACAGTCCACCCGCACAGCACTAGGCTGGGTCTGGTGGGAAGAAGAGAAGCTGGGGCTGACGAGGGTGCTCACCTGCCAGGAGACTGTACATGTCCCTTCCCCACTCTGAGCCTGGGGCCCTCGTCTGTAAATCAAGGCGGCAATGAGTAGAATACCGCTGGGGCGCCAGCCGGCCTAGGTTCAACTCCCAACTCTGCTCCTAAGCAGCTCTGTGCCCTCAGGTAAGTCGCTCAGGCTCTCCCACCCTCCCTCCGTGTGCTTATCTATAAAATGGGATAATAGGAGTACTTACCTCATTGAGGATCAACTGCATTAATGGGCAAGGCAGGGCTTGAAACAGCTCCTGCAGAGCCAGCACTCTGTTAGCTGCTGCTATTATGGTCAAACCAGACCTTCCAACCTGTCCTCAAGCCCTTGATGATCTAAGGTGAGAGCCGTACTAGCGTGACGAGGTCACACAGTTCACCATGACAACTGCTGGGCTGTCTGAGCCTCACTAACCATTAGTGCCTGGATGTGCAAGCTTGTCTTGGTTAGTCCCCACGCCCCAGCCCCGAGGCTGTCATTAGTCCCACTTCAGAAAGGAGGAAACTAAGTTAGAAAAATTAAGTCACTTGCTTAAGGACATGGTAGAGCTACTGAGGGGCAAACAGGATACAAACCCAGGCAGTCTAGCCCAAAGCCTGCACTCCTGATCCCTCTCCACAAGGCTGCTGCCCAGCTCTGAAGGCGGAAGAGCAGTCAGGGGAGACTTCATGGAGGAAGGGGTCTGGAGCTGGCCCTGGAGGATAGTAGACTTGGGTAACCACCTGAGAAGCCAGATCAGCCTGGAGGAGACACAGGCAGAACCTGTCACCCTCACCCTGTGCAAGTGCCAAGTCTCAGAACAGGAGTGGCCCAGCCCAGGGCCTCCCAGCCCGTATTCCCCCCTTTCCCCACAGAGTGAGCCTGTCCCCTCCCCACCCTCTTTTCCCCACCAAGAGGACACTCAGCAGGCCCCGTGAGCTGAGCTGAGCATAGGAACTAAATGTGGGGGAGAGAGAGGGCGAGGAGCCATGGCTTCATGGTACTTGCCCATACTGGGGTGCAGAGACTGGCCCCACAGCGGGGCACCCTCACTCGAGAGGACCTCGCTCGGGAGGTGGTGGGAGGGTGGGTTCCTTTGGCTGCTAAGAAGCCCTCGTGAAGAACCAGGGCTCAGGGCAGCCACACTCCACCCTGGGGCCGCAGCCCCCTTTCCTTTAAAAACATGGCCCAAGCCTGTGGGTGCTGAGACCCAAACTTGGAGTCTGACAAGCCCCCACCTTTCAGGGAGGTATGAATGACTGGCCCTGGAATGGAGCAGCCACAGAGCCTGGGGCATCAACCAAGGAAGGGCTGCTTTCATGCACCCTCTACACCCAGGTCCGGGTGGGCCAATCCCCTTCTCCCTGTCGGCACAGGGAGGCTGGCGACACAGCAGGGGCCTGCTGTTACCTTTGGGTCAGGCGAAGATTCACCCCCTAAGGATCAAGTCTGTAAGTTAATATTCGTTCTCCCTCACTGCAGCTGCGCACAATTTTGGAAGAATAATGAACTTGCTAAAATACCACAGAAATGATGCTTATTTCCCACTTTCTGTGGCCATTCTGAGGACCAGTAGTCCATCTTTTAACGTGAATGGCGGTGACGAATGGGGTGCCCATGTCCCAGGTAACTGTGAGGTGTGCAAGTACAATCTGGGTGGGGCAGCATGAAGGACTGGGGACAGCAGGGCCTTGCGGGCCATAGAGCGGGCACCGAGTTTAGTGAGGAGAGAAAAACCTCTGGAAGTCTTTGTGTAGAGGAGAGACATGGTCTGACTTACACTTTAACAGGATCACTGGCTGTTGCTGCATTACATACTGTCCACGGGGAGAGAAGGGTGGGAGCAGGGAAACCAGCCAGACAGCAAAGGCAATCGTCCAAGGGAGCTGTGCTGGCGGCCAGGCGGGTGGTGAGAGTGGAGCTGGTGGGGGGGTTGGGGCTGGGGGATGCTGTGGAGGTAAAGCAGGGAGGGTCTGCTGACAGATTCCGTGTGGAACAGGAAAGAGAGATGTCAGGATGCCACAAGGTCTCGGCCTGCAAATGGAAGGGTGAGCTGCTTGTCACTGAGATGGGGAACCTTCCAGGAGGAAGAGTTGGGGTGGGGTAAGGGGTCATGAGTTCATGTTTCACCAAATTAATTTGAGGTACGGACAGACACCCAAGTACAGCTGACAGATAAGCAGGTGGAGATATGGTCTGAAGTTCAGGGGTGAGGCTGGGGCTACATCTATCATTTGGGAACTGTCAGCATATGCTCAGTATTTAAAGCAATGAGTCTTGATGGTATCATAACCCAAGGAGGGAGGATGGACAGGAAGGGCGGTGGAGGCGTCCAAGGAATAAGCTCTGAGCGCTCAGGGCTGAGGATGAAAAGAGGAATCAACACAGATGGCACAGGAGGAGCAGGCAGTGAGGCTGAAGGGGAGCCACCTGGCCAAGTAAAGGAACTGAACACACAGGCATGTGGTTGAGGGCTTAGAGGTGGGCTGAGATGCCCAGGATGCCCAATGGTGAAGGGAAGATGGACGCACAACCCTCCAACTTCTGATCAAACTGTACCTGCACTCCACCTACTCCCTGCACTTTCCTGGGTATCAAAGAGACTGACGGACATGATTCAGGAAGTGCTGAGGAGACCCACCAACACGCAGTAAAGACCTTCCATGCTTTGGCTCGAGTTTTTCTTGAATGTGTTACCACACTCTGACGACTCACAGCAGCTAATATGTATTGAGTACTTGTCACTATTTCTGAGGATTATTTCATTTAATCCTCCTAAGAACCCTAAGCAGCAGACTACTGACACCTCCTTTTCTAGATGGCAAAATACAGGCCAAGTAACTTGCCCAGAACCACAAAGCTGGTAAGTGGCAGGTCCAGATTCAAACACAACTCTTATCCACCAACTATACTACCTCCTTTCCAACAAGATCAGGAAAACTGAAAGTCAGCAATTCCTTGCGGCGCTGGACAGCAGAGGAGGAGAGCAAGCCATCCCCTTGCTCAATGACAGCGTTCAGGTGAGGAGCACCTAGGAATCATGACCGATGGGTCAGTAACTCTGAGAAGCAGCTGCCAGGAAGTGGCTTATGGGCCAGCGTCGGCACTGTGGCCAAGGTTATCTTTCCCCACAGCGGAAAGGAAGAAAGGGGAGAGAGCTGGGTTCCAGTCATCTCTGCTGCACCTCAGCTGCAGGCCTGTCCTCTGCTCCTGGCTTCAACCCCTCCGACCATGTCACTCCTCCGGCCATCAGCTAATCCTGGTCCACCCAGGGGAGACCAGTACAATCTCTGGAACAAACTAGATAAATATTTCCATCCTGGCTCAGAAGGAGGCAGGAAATAGAGTGAACCAATGGGGTCTGGGGAACCTGATCATGATTCCGATGATCAGACTGCATGCGAAGAACTGCAAGAATGTCTCTCTCCCACTGCCCTCTTCATGCCACGCCATCCTCCAAACGGCCACTTTTCATTAATCTCAGGTCAGGGTAAGCGGAGGAGTCAGCCAGAGGGAATGACAGCTCAGGGAACAGCCCAAGTCTCAGGGCAAGAGCTGGAAAGGCCACAAGGACATGACCACCCAGGCTGGACAGGCCAGGGACACTGAGTCCACAAAGGCCAAAGAGGGGAACTACAAAGGAAAGGTCTTATCTTCATCAGCAACTGTTTGATGCCTCATCTTCCTCCACCAGCATCAACACCACCCTCCTTATCTGCTTTGTGTGGTGCCTGGAAGATTACTGATCACCACGGCAACTCAGCCTGGGTCTCTAGGACTCTGAGATCATGAACAAGCGCTCACTTCCCCCCACACTGCCCCAATATTCCTGCTGAGTCTGAACCCACCAGGAAGACCCCTGCCACAGGGCGGGAGGTACAAAGTGACTCTGCACAGGGAGAGGGCACGGGATCAGGAGCTGGATGGGCCTGGCTCTCCCTGGTTTGGCTATTAATGGGTGACCAGGGGGGCAAATCATTTTCCTGAGCCTCAGCTTCCATATCTGTACACTGGGCTATAAGAAGTATTTATCTGTAGTTCACAGATTGTTGTGTCAAGCAAATAGTAACAGATGTTGAACCTGCATTTTAACTGTGAAGGAACTGCTCACGAACGTTCTGTTCTAAGCTGCTCAGGAGACCCGAGTCTCACTGTTCCCTGACGGCTCTACACCTTTCCCCGCTTCCTTCATTCCTCCACTCTTTACTGCTCATCTCTTCTCTTCCCGAAATTCCATCTACTTTTTTTTTCTACTCTTACTCAAAACACAAACAACACACACAAGGAAATGAGTAAAAAAGGAAGGCCTTTGTTAAGATTCCCATATTACACAAAGTGATCTACAGACTCAATGCAATCCCTATCAAAATCCCAATGACATGTTTTGCAGTAATAGAAAAAAGCCCATCCTAATTTTAATATGGAATCCCCAGGAGCCCCAAATAGATGAAACAAGCTTAGAAATGAAGAAGTAAAGACAGATAACTCACACTTCCTGATTTCAAAACTTACTACAAAGGTATAATAATCAAAACAGTGTGATACTGACATAAAGACAGACATATAGACCACTGAAACGGAATAAAGAGACCAGAAATAAACCTTTGCATATCAGAGGTGGGAAACCTTTTTTCTGCCAAGGGCTATTGGATATTTATAACACCATCCGAGGGCCATACAAAATTATCAACTTAAAAAATAGCCTGCTATATTTGGTCAAACATTTAATTAACTCACCCCTAATGCCGGACGTTCCCCACCCCTGGCATAGATGGTGAAATAATTTTTGACAGGTGCCAAGACCATTCAATGAGGAAAGGACAGTCTTTTCAAGAAATGATGCTGGGAAAACTGTATATCTACATGCAAAAGAATGATTTTGGACCCTTATCTAATACCACTTATAAAAATTAACTCAAAGTGAATCAAAGTCTTAAAGATAAGAGCTAAAACTATCAAACTCTTAGGAAAAATACAGGGCATTGAAATGGCAATGATCTCTTGGGGGTTTTTTTTGTTTGTTTGTTTTTAATATATTTTATTGATTTTCCACAGAGAGGAAGGGAGAGGGACAGAGAGCTAGAAACATCGATGAGAGAGAAACATTGATCAGCCGCCTTCTGCACACCCCCAACTGGGGATGTGCCCGCAACCAAGGTACATGCCCTTGACTGGAATCGAACCTGGGACCCCCTAGTCCACAGGCCGACGCTCTATCCACTGAGCCAAACCGGTCAGGGTTGATCTCTTGGTTTTGACACCAAAACATACTGGGCTTCATTAAAATTTTTTAATTTGGACATCAAAAGACACTATCAACAGTAAAGAGGCAACACACAGAATAGGAGAAAATATTTAAATCACAAATTGATAAAGGGTGTAGACAACTCCTAAAACTCAGCAACAAAAAACAATCTGATTCAAAAATAAGCAAATAACTTGAATAAGTTATATTTCTCCAGAGAAAGTAAACAGTCAATAAGCACATGAAAAGATGTTCAACATCACCAGTCATTAGAGAAATGCAGATCAAAAGCACAATGAGATACTACCTCACACCTTTTAGGAAAAAAAAAACACAGAAAACAACAAATGTTGGTGAGAATGTGGAGAAATTGGAACTCTTGTGCACTATTGGTGAGAATGCAAAAATGGTATAGCCACTTTGAAAACTAACATGGTGGTTTCCCAAAAAAATTAAAAACAGTACAGGGGGGCCTTGACTTACGAGTGTCCCGACTAACAAGTTTTTTGAGATACCAGCTGTCTCTCGGCTGATATTTTGCATTGAGTTGATAGAGTAATTTGAGTTAAAGAGCTCCTTAACGAGCTCCTTAGGTCTCCAAACGAATTAAACTCGTAAGTCAAGGCCCCACTGTATTACCATATGATCTAATAAATAAATCTACTTCCTGGCATTTACAAAATAATAATAATAATAATAAACACTGAAAGCAGCATCTCAAAGGAATAGAGGAGGAGATGAGAGAAGTATTTCAAATACACAAAGGGGAGTGCGTCTTTCACACAGAGGCAGCCCTCAGGAGAGAAAGCTGATCTTAAGTAACAAGAGAAAATATTTTACTATTTTGTGCAAGGAGAAAAACACAAAATCCATAACCACAGAGCACAGCACCAGCCCCCAAGCTCCCAGTGTCCTCCTGGCTCCTGTCTCTGGCCATCGGCAGGTAGCCCTGACAGCACACATGCCCAGTCTCCTCCCAGCAGATGGGAGACCCCACACCTGCAGTGTGCTTGCTCTCCCCAGGCCCAGCTTAGTTAAGGCATGAAGAGTAAGTGTTGGCTCCATGTTTTCCAGCTACTCTTCAGCCTCCTCAGAGAGTAAGGGGACCCCTACACCGCCCAGCCCTAATGTTCCACAACTGAGCCAAGTCACACCAGGAGGTGTGGGACTTGGGCAACTTCGGCACGCCGCGCCATTTCAGAACCGCGCATAACAGAAATGACTGCTGTGGAGGGTTGCATTGCACCCCCTCCAAAATTCTGTGTTGAAGTCCTAACCCCCAGTAACTTGCTCTTGTTACTTAAGAGCATGTGACTATTTTGGAGATAGGGTCTTACGAGAGGTGATTAAGTTAATACGATGTCAGTAGGGTTGGCCCTAATCCTTATAAGAGGAAGTTTGGACACAGACGTACGTGTGCACACACAGGAAAGACCATGTGAGGACACAGAGAGAAGACAACCATCTATAAGTGAAGGAGAGAGGCCTCAGAAGACCCCAACCTGCTGACACCTAAATCTCTGACTTCTAGCCTCCAGGACTGGGAGACAGTAAATGGCAGCTGTTTGAGAGGCCTCCCCCGCCCGCCCCAAACACACAGGCTATGGTACTTGCCACACGAATACAGTTGCTACTGTGCCAGGCTCTGTGCAGCCCTTTCCCATGTAGACATCATCCCCAGTGAGAGCCTTGAAAAACCATCAAATGAGCATGTGTTCTTACTTACAACTCCCCGCACTTCAGCAAAGAGGTACTGCTATTAGCCCCAATTTACAATGGCCCTGAAGTTCAGAGAGGTGAGGGAACTAGCCCTGGACCGATCAGCTACACCTGAAGTCAGATGCACCCTGCACCCTTAACTACTTCTGAGCTGCCTCTAAGCCAAACTGCTTCCTCTGCCCACTCTTCACCCACCCAGAAGCCACAGTATGATCCCCAGGACGGCCCTGCCCACCAGATGACCACTGTCCGAGGCCACTATACCTTCTCCCCAGCCTCGGGCCCCTGGCAGACACATAAGAGAACTCAGGGTTTCTATCATGTACAGTTCTGGAATCTTTTCCTTTCTTTCTTTCTTTTTTTTGTCCTTTAAAATGAGCACTACTTTGATAATTAGAAAAAAATTATTCTTAAGGAAAAAAGTTAACATGGTTAAGGAATTTTATCAAATCTTCAGCCTGTGTGCAAATAAATAAGTGATCAAGGGAATCTATTTGGACAGACTATTAAGATTCTTTTTAAAAATATAAGCCTTGCCAGTGTTGCATCACCTGATATGAGAGAAGGGACTTACGGGGGCAGAAGTACCATCCCAGCCAGGCCCTCTCCAGAAAATATGTATTTTAAAAGCTTGTTCCATTTCATCCCATTTCAGAACAACAAGAGGAGACCTTGGGGGACAGAGGAGCAGCTCCGAGGCGACGTGCAGCATGGACACTTGCAGAGGCAGGGGCACGGCTAGTCCGTGATTTTCATCTGAATTCGGATTTCTATTGATGGACGGGACTCCGACACGGAGCTACCCAGGCCCGCAGCCCAACAGAGCGCCAATCTTCATATTTCCTGGGCCTGCTGGCCCCCAACTTCCTTGTTTAAATGGAAACTGTCAGACAGGATTTTGTGCAAACATGCGCTTTCCTTGGGGGCAAACATTCTGAGTCTACAACTTGTTCTTTCATTTTCTAAGCTTTCTGTCCATGGCAACTACTTCAAAGATGAGAGACACGGGTGGGGAGGGAGGGCTGCTGGGAGCACCAGAGAACAGAGCAAACTGAATGCCTAGGAGGCAAAATGCAGCAGGAGCCTCTTTGTCCAGCCCTAAAGGGTCAATCTCAGAGAAATGACCTCAGAAGGGTCCACGTGGGAAGCAACCGCTCCCCCTTCTCCTGCAGCTCCTGCCCGATGCCCCAGGCTGAGTTAGCACACCTTCCCTCCACATGACCTGCAGGTCCTGCCCAGGGAAACGGTATCTCCAGCTGTTCTAACCGCGCCTGACCCACCATATCCAGCATAAAACCGCAGCGAATGTGGGAGGCAGGAAAGAACCAAGAGATGCAAAATTCAGATCCAAGGTGGGGGGCAGGGACAAAAAACCATGATGACAGAGGAAAGAGTTCCCATATGAAAGGAATAGATGAAGGGGTTAAAAGAATTACTAATATTCACTGGGCAAAACTGTTGGACACAGTTATAGTTAATGACACTGATTCTTTTGGAATCATTTTAAAGGGCCAGCCACTTTTTCATTCTAAGATCATTCACTGGAGCCTCTTAAAACAGTCTCAAAAGACATACGTCTGTGCCCAAATCCACCTTCACACCACGAGTGTGTCAAGCAAATGAAATTCTGAGGCAAAGACATCTAGGACCATCCCAGCCCGTTTCTAAATGTGTCTTCCTCTCAAGTTCCATGAGTTAAACTTAATTAAACCAAGTCACCTAATATTTACCCAGTTCCTTTGAGGTGTATGGTCTCTTATAATGTGTGGTACATTTGGGGTTTGTGTTTGGACTCCCTCAAGATAACTAAGGAAGAATTGCCACAATGGAAACATTCGAATCTCCCAAAGTCTCGCTTCTCCTGTTTGCATCTCAAGGAGACCTGGTGAAAAGCCAGCCACGCAGCCCGGCCAGTGTGGCTCCATGGTTGAGCATCAACTTATGCACCTGGAGGTCATGGTTTGGTTCCTGGTCAGGGCATATGCCCAGTTGCAAGCTCGATCCCCAGTGTGGGGTGTGCAGGAGGCAGCAGCCCATCAATGATTCTCTCTCATCATTGATGTTTCTATCTCACTCTCCCTCTCCCTTCCTCTCTGAAATCAATAAAAATCTATATATATAAAAGCCTAAGCGACCATTATGACCGAATGACCAGTCACTATGATATGCACTGACCACCAGGGGGCACGCGCTCAATGCAGGAGCTGCCCCCTGGTGGTCAGTGCACTCCCACAGCCAACCTCCCTCAGCCGGCCAACCTGCCGCGGTCCCTCCCCCCAGCTGTCAGGCCCCGATTGCCCGATCGAAGCCGGGCCCCAGGCTGGGACGGGGAACCACAGGTGGGTAGCAGTGGATGCGGCCCCTTTCCCAGGGGAGGCGAGGGCTGGCGGCCAACCTTCCAACCCCACCCCTCCCCCTGGCTGGCAGGCCCCAATTGACCCTGTCCTGATTGGCCCTGATCGCTGGCCAGGCCTAGGGACCCCACCCATGCATGAATTTCATGCACCGGGCCTCTAGTATATTATAAAAACAAAACAGCCATGCAGAAGTGCTACATCCCACCGGTACCCTCCCAGACCTAGGCCAAGCAGAGAACCAACAAAGCTTCTTGACACAGGCACAACAAAAACATAGAAAACACTGCCTTCAATGGCAACCAAAGGGCAGAGGAGCAGTCCCTGCACGTCTGTGCCCCATATCATCAAGAAAAACGGGGTCTGCTGCAGGCCTCCCAGCTCCCTGGGCCCTGCCCAGCCTGGAAGGCCTGCCTGTGCAGCCACCTCGCCCATGCTGACAGCCACTCTGTCCACCGGCTCACCACAAAGGCCACTTGTTTCCCATGAGTGCCCAGAACACTGGCTCAACCAGTTAGCCCAGTTGGGGGACTGTGGTCCAGGTGGATGGGCAGTGACAAGGGCTAGCTGCGACCTCAGCAGACAATTAGCAAAGCAGTATCGAGTTACCAAGCTTCGCAGGTCACCTGCCAGGCTGGGAGACTGTGTAGCATTCACCTTCCAGACCCAGGAAGGGGTCAGGCAGGGTCAGTTGCAGGCTACTTCATCCTCTACACTAAGCATTGTATCCTCTGACACTTGGGGGCAGGAGAAGAAAGGTAGTCACATGAATGAGTCTAGAACTGGCCACAGGAGTAACCTGGCCAGGTCTTGGGGTATATGGGGTATGGCGTTAGCCCTCTGAGCGGGGAGTGTGTGGGGACATGGTTCAGTGGACACATGATGGCGAGATGCACCCAGTGAGTAGGGCGCCAAAGATAAGGAGCACCTTCAAAGCGCAAGAATATCCAAAACCCAAGAGCATCATTGAGACCTGCTGAAAGCCAGTCCCACCTCTCCCAGCTATTCTAATGGCGCCTGAACCACCACGTTCAGCATAGAACCACAATTAATGTGAGAGCAGGAAAGAACCAAGAGTTGCCAAAAAAAACAAAAACAAAAAAACAAAGGTGTGGAGAACAGACTGCTGCCTTTGCATGTCCAAAGGGTGATGATGAGAAAAGGGGAACAGATTAGGGTCAAAACACCAAGGCTAACAACTGGCAGGATTCACTGATGAGACAGGCGAGCAGCTTCTCAAAGCAGGTGCCCCACCACTGCAGCAGCCGACCACCACTCAGGTGCCAACGTCCACCTAACCGACTCCCCACCTTCTCGTACTCGTCACTTCTCTCTATGCCACCATCCCAGTGACACCGCTCATAGCTCAACTGTTTCATGCACTGCCTAATTCTGCTCGGGTCTCTAGGGCCCCAGCTCAGCCACCTACCACCTTGGACAAAGTACAGAGACCTCTCTCACCTCCGCTCCTCATCTGCAATGGCTCAGAATGACTAAGCGAGCAACAAATGTCAGGTATCTCAGCATCGGTTGTTCCAGCTTCTGGAATGTCACTGAGCCCCACCTCCCAAGAGCGCCCCCCAGAGCCCAGCTCTGCGCCATCTCCAAGCTCCCAGGAATCCCTGGCTACACGGTCAAGCCTGTCGGAGGCTGAGATTTAAGGGTCTTAGAGGGCTGGGCCCAGCCGGTCTGCACCCTCCCACTGCCCCCTACCTCCACCCAGGCCTCCCAGCAGGCTAAAGGGATGAGTACTCCTCACTCCCTGTCCATGCCCACATGTTCCCATCTCCACCATCACCACCACCTCCACCAAGGTCCTAGCCATCCCTCCAGGCCCAGCTTTAAATGGAACCTCTCCAAGGAGCATTCCAGATCCCTCCAGCAGGAAATGACCTGTTACCATCACCCTGCCTGCCCCTCCCTATGGTTCTGACTGACGTCTACAGGCCTGGCTTTACCTATGAGATGGGACCAGGGCCGGTGTCCTGCACTCGAGCTACAGTCCCCCATGCCTGGCTTCACACTTGGCGATCGCCACCTTAAAATTATCAATGACTTATGAGCAAGGGGCCCCACATTTTCACTTTGCAATGGGCCACACGTAACGTCTTCAGTCCTACTGAGGACTTCTCAAGGGCAAGGCTTCATTTATCTCTCTGCATGGCCCACAGCAGCAGCCTCTGTTACAGCAGGGATTCCATGTGGAGGAAGGAGGTGAAAGATCTAAGCATCTGCTCTATGTAAGCAGTTAATAGAGGTCCCACCACCTCAGCCACTCACCTTTCTCCCTCCCCTCCTACACACACACACACACACACACACACACACACACAGCAGAGAGCAGCGATGCACCTCGGGTCGTTCGCTATACCCACATTCCCCTCTGGTTCACACTCATATCAAGAAAAAGGCCGTGGACAATCCTGAAAATGCTGCACCTCCGAGGGCTGTAGGATGCAGGGAAACCGACTGCGAGTCACTGGCGTTGCTGCTGCTGGTGGCTGTGTAACCCTGACCACGTCCCTAGCATGAGGCCTGGCAAGGGGGAGCCCTCAGGGACAGGCCCTCTCCACCTTTCCTGCCCCTGCCCCTCCTTCAGACCTGGTCCCAGCCCTGCCCCCACCTGCAGCCTGGCTCAAGCGACTTGGGCCCACAGTCAGGAGGACAGAGACACCCACAGGCCTGACACAGCCTTAGGAACCAGGGATGGCAGCCACTTCCCTGGGACACCCCACTAATGGGATTGCACCCAACCCTGGCTCAGACCCACACAGCACATCTGACACATGCCCTCGATCCCTCCCTACCCCATGACCCATAAGCAACCTCCTGGCACCGGCATACAACAATAAGCCAAAGCAACTTGCGAGAAAAACACTCCCTGGCCATACAAAACAAATGCACTTGTCCCATTAGAGGAGTAAGTGTGAAAAGATAAATATATAGAACATAGTAGGCTCCTCCTGCTCCAACTGACTTGGGAGCACTTTCAACATAAAATTTTGGTTGGTGCCAGGTGTGTTTTAACCCTCAAGATAGCACTGTTTTCATGAAGAACCACAGAATGTAAAAGACAGGGACACCCCAAAAATCAAAATAGTGCAATGCACCCATTGACAGGTGGGGAAACTGAGGCTCCAGCAGGTCAAGACTGCCTACCTGTGGGCTCCTAGACTCCACCATGCTCTGCTTGGACACTACACCAGTGCACCGTATGAGGACTAACTGTTTACGAGCTGCCACTCCCCACCAAACTGTGAGGTCCCTGACACCAGGGTGTCACCTCTTTAATTTCTGCAGCTCTAGCATCTCTCACAGGGTCAGGCAACCACAGGTGCTCAATGAACGACTGTTGAACAAACAAATGACCCACAGAGGCATCCCAAAGCCACAGGGTCAGGAGCAAACAAAGCTTCCTGTGTCACCTGCTTCCTGCTTTCTTCTCACACTGGATGCGGCAGGTGCTGGGTAACTGAGGGAAGAACACAACCCTCAGAATGGCAAGGCCAGCAAGCTGCGTGCTGCAGGGTGAGGGCACCGGCCTGGAGGCAGACTCGCTGCCAGCCTGCCTCTCACACTGGCATGCAGGCCATGCCACCACGGGAGCAGCTCCCTCTCAACCTCGGTTTCTTCCAGTCTCAACTGGAGGATTAATAGACCTCACCTTGCCTACCTGCCAGTATCGGAACAAAGAGAGATAACAGGAGTATGCAGGGCCCCAAGACAGTGCATGAGTGGGACGAAATCCCCAATGACGCCGCCGCCTCCTCCACCAGCTCCCTGGTGAGCAGGGAGGACAGACACCAGCAGCCCCACGGTACAGATGGGGAAACAAGGTCCCGAGGCCTCGCCCGTCCCTGCGGTGCCCTGGAAACCCTGGTGCCACTCCTGCTCTAACTGACCAGGCCAAGGGGTGGGGGAAGAGTTCCCGGGTGCCAGTCCCCCAGGTAGCAACACCTGCCAATCCCACATCCCTCTGAGCAGCCATTCCTGGCTGTGACCTGCCAAGCTCACAGCCAGTCCCCGATGCCACCAGGAAGCACGGGCTGAGGACCACCCCATGCACTGGGGCAGAAGGGCAGAAGTCCCAGGAGCTCAGACAGCCAAGTGAAAAATAACCACGCCCTACGGCCGAGAAGTTACTGGCCTGGAGTAAACATTATTGACAGCAGAGGTGGGAGGAGGAGCAGTTTCAGACCCCACCTGCTCCCTGGACCGATTCTCCAGTCTCCTCTTCCTGATGTGGCCACAGACGGGTGACCGCTATCCTCAGCAATCACAGCGAGCAGACAATCCTCAGTTTCTAAACTGGCTTTCACACAGGGAGCTGTGGGGCGGAAGATGGCACAGACTGCCGTCTGCTGGTACCCACTGCATGTGGTTAGGGGTCTCCATCACCCACTTAGACTCTGAATCCTAGCCTATGTGCATAAGGACATGCGCGCACAGATGACATCTGCCAGGTATCTGCAGGGGCGGGCACATGCTGGGGGGGTGGCCAGCATGGGCTCTGGAGCCCGCCCGCCTGTGGGAATCCCAGCTCATGCCCCTTCTGTGTGGCCAGGGCACCTTCCTTAACCTCCTGTGCCTCACTCTCCTCGCTGGTACCACAGGAACACAAGTACCCGCCTCCCAGGGTTTTTGTGAGGATGAAGTGGGACAACGTTTGGGGCAATGCTTGGCCTAAAATAAAAGCTCCGTATTCCCTCAGCACAATGTTAACAGTGTCGCCTCTGGGATTTTGTGTGCTTTCTTTTTCCTTCTTCATTCATTACATTTTCTACATAAATGTGCATGCCTTACTGTCAGCAAAGAATAAAGCTTCACGTTTGTATTTTTGAGATGGAGTAAGGAAAACGACTCAGAATCCCAAGGCACCCTTTCTTCCACACACTCAGAGCTGAAGCCGCCCTCCCATTGCCGCTCTGTTTTCAGGAACCTCCTTGAGGGCAGGAGCTCTCCTGTCCAGGCAGCCCCAGCCTCCTCAGCCCCCTGACCCACACCTCTCCTCCACCCCTGCCCATCCCGTTAAATTCGGCCTGGCCTCCTGGGGGAGGACCCCCTGAGGGCCCCCACTTCCGCCTTCCTCCTTGGGACACCAGCTTCCCTGACCCCTGCCCTCCCCTAGCTGGTGCTTGCCCACCCCTGAGCAAGTCCGTCGTGAACCAGTGTCTGACAGTTCCAGGGGTGAAAAGCTAGCCAGCCCCACAAGGGACAGTCCTGAGGGCAAGGCCACCTCCCTCCTCTGCAGTTTCAAGGCACTCGCCCGAATTCTCTTCTTGGATCCTTGCTACAACCCCATGAGTGGACGAGAGATTCAGGGAAGGGAAGTGATGAGCCAGTCCCACAGCTGGACCAAAGCCAGTCTGATCAATTCTAATCCAGGGCTCATTCCCGACGCTGCTGCCCCGAGGGAGGCACAGGGCAGGCCCCCAGCTAACAGACCTAGGGCCACCTAAGCGCTGGCTCCACAGGGCAGCACTGCACTGGCCAAGGTGGCACCTCTCTCTGCTCCCTCCCTTCCACCTCCACTCACTGCTCACTTCCCTCCTCCCTCGCTGGGCTGTGGTCCTCCGTGACCCCACAGCAGCCATCAGCCCTTCTGAGGGTGTCCACAGCTAAGGAGGCCAGTGACAGGAGGAGGAGGTTTGGGGCTTTGTAGAAGATACTGCTGGTTTTTCTGTTTTATGTCAAATGACCTCTAACACTCCAGGCAACAGTACTTAAAAGGGTTGAGCCCTGGGTACTTACAAGAATTTAGCAGGACAGTTTAAAATGTCCAGACTTGGAGGTGTCAGATTTCATAAATCGAAGCAATTCAGAGCACATATGCAAACCACACGCTGGGACCCTGGAGAGGCCTCTCACGGCCCGGGTCACAGACTCTGGAAGAGAGATCTCCAGGCCTTGACCGAGTTCCAGGAATTCTAAGACTGTCTAGGGCAGCGGTTTCCTTAAACCAGCAGTCGCCAACCTTTCCAACCTCATGGACCACCAGTGATCCACGGACCACCGGTTGGTGACCGCTGGTCTAGGGGACACTAGTACATACATGTCTATATCATCACAATGGGTTCTAACAAAGCTGTGTCAATCACTGGTAACCGAGTTTATAATCCATGGTTTTAATAACATTTAGCATAACAACCAAATACATGTTTATCAGAGCCTACATTTTAAGACTGTATAAAAGAACAGAACAGAGAACCCTGAAATTGACCCAAGCCATTATGCTCAATTAATATTGACAAAGGAGGCAAGAGCATACAATGGAGTCAAGACAGTCTCTTCAATAAATGGTGTTGGGAAAATTGCATAGATACATGCAAAAAAATGAAACTAGATCACCAACTTACACCATACATAAAAATAAACTCAAAACGGATAAAGGACTTAAATGTAAGACGGGAAACCATAAAAATCTTAGAAGAATCGATAGGCAATAAAACATCAGACATGTCGTAGCAATATCTTTACCGATACAGCTCCTACAATGTAAACTAAGGAGAAAATAAACAAATGGGACTACATCAAAATAAAAAGCTTCTGCACAGCAGAAGAAACCATCAACAAAACAACAAGAGAGCCCACTGCATGGGAGAACATATTTACCAATGTTATATCTGACAAGGGTTTAATCTCCAAAATTTATGGGGAACTCATACAACTTCACAAAAGGAAGATAAACAATCCAATCAAAAAATGGGCAAAGGACCTAAATAGACACTTTTCAAAAGAGGACATACAGAAGGGTGAGAGATATAGGAAAACATGCTCAAAGTCACTAACTCATCCAAGAGATGCAAATCAAAACGACAATGAGGTATCATTTCACATGGGTCAGAATGGCTATCATCAACAAATCAACAAACTTTTTGACAAGTGCTGGCGAGGATAACCCTCGTGCACTGCTGGTGGGAATGCAGACTGGTGCAGCCACCATGGAGAACAGTATGGAGTTTCCTCAAAAAACTAAAAGTGGAACTCCCATTTGACCCAGTGATCACACTTCTAGGAATATATCCCAAGAAACCAAAAACACCCATCAGAAAGGATATATGCACCCCGATGTTCACAGCAGCACAATTTACAATAACAGCTAAGATTTGGAAACAGCCTAAATGCCCTTCAGCAGATGAGTGGATTAAAAAAAACTGTGGTACATCTACACAATGGAATATTACACTGCTGTTAGAAAGAAGGAACTCTTACCATTCACAACAGCATGGATGGACATGGAGAGCATTATGCTAAATGAAATAATCCAGCTGGAGAAAGATAGATATCACATGATCTCACTCATTTGTGGAATATAATGAACATAAACTGATGAACAAAAATAGATCCAGAGACACAGAAGCATCAAACAGACCATCCAACCTCAGAGGGAAGGCGGGGGCGAGGAGGGGAGGGTGATAAGAGATCAACCAAAGAACTTGTATGCATGCATATAAGCATAACCCATGGACACAGACAGTAGCGGGGTGAGGGCATGTGCTGGGGGGTGGGAACCGTCGGGGAGAGGTCAATGGGGGGAAAAAGAGACATATGTAATACTTTCAAGAATAAAAAAATTAAGAATAAATAAAATAAAAACTTATAAAAGGCCTGTTTAAGACAATTAGGGAGACTTGAATGGACTGCACAGATCATGTTATTGTTCCCCCACTGAATTCCTTGGGTGT
>NW_005871117.1:207869-221614 GCF_000147115.1 Myotis lucifugus | reverse complement strand
CAAAATATTCAATGTAGTTTTCCCCCCAGTCCGCGCGCACCCGCGACTTCTTGCCCTCTGCCCAGGCTCCTGAGTTTCGGTCCCACCCTCCTGGGAGCTGGTGGACTCTAGCCGGTCTCACTCTGGTCTCACTCTAGCCGGTCTCGCTTGGGGCTGGCCAACGTCTCCCCTGCGAGGGTTGAAAGACCCGCGAGGAGCCAAAGCAAGGAGAAAACTACGGTTTGGATTTTCCCAGAACCGGAGTTGAATTACTTCCTTGAGGCTCTTTAAGGGAGAAAATTTGGCTCGCTCCTGGAAACCAAGGTTTTTGGTGCCCACTCCCCAACCCTAAATTTCCACCTTTTCCCCAAGAAGCATAAATATGAGAACTAGAGAAAAATAAATGTCTGGAAAGCATCCGACAAAAAAAAAAAAAAAAAAAAAATTCAATGTAAATTGCAATTGAAAAATAAAATTTTTTCACCCTGACCGGTTTGGCTCAGTGGATAGAGCCTCAGCCTGAGGACTCAAGGGTCCCAGGTTCGATTCCAGCAAGGGCATGTACCTTGGTTGCGGGCACATCCCCAGTGGGGAGTGTGCAGGAGGCAGCTGATCGATGTTTCTAACTCTCTATCCCTCTCCCTTCCTCTCTGTGAAAAATCAATAAAATATATTTAAAAAATAAAAAAATTAAAAAAAAAATAAAAATTTTTTTTAAATAAATAAATAAAAAGTTAATACTTTGTGTCCAGCCATGTTTTATCTGCCCAAGAAGGAAAATGTCCTAAGAGAATTTTTTTCTCTTCATAAACCAATGTATAGGCAAATAAGAAATAATCCATTTTTAAAAGTGTACTGTATCATTTCTTAGTGTAGAATGAATTTTTTTGTAAGTATGTGATTCCCAGAATGAGGGCCTGTGCAAAGATACGAGACACAGGGAAGAAGCCAGACAATATTATTCCAGAATATTCTGGTCCCCTTGCCCGTGGGTCACCTGATGGTGGTGGTGGAATTTCCAGGCGGAGCTCACCCTCCATCTCCACCGCCCACGGACAGTGCAGCCTCTTGGGGCTCCCAAGGCCCTCACGAGTCCTGTGCCTGCCTCCCCAGGGTCCAGGAGCGCGGGGCCACCCACCCAAGACTACTCATGACCACCCAGCTTCGAAGCAGCACCTTCTGCAAGGCGCCAGAACAGCCCCCGAACCAGTGACTGGAGGACATGGCTCAGAGCAAACCCCCACACTTCCTAGTAGGCTGAGGCCCTGCGCTTCGCCCGTTTCCTCATCTCTACCTTGCTCCCCTACACTTAGACGGCAATTCCTGCGGACTTGGATTTTCTCAGAGAGACGGGGAGAAAAGGAGAGAGAATGCTGCTAACTTGCTCACTGGGATTATTAAACTGTCCACAGAGTGGGGGCTGGTGACAAGGTGAAGGAGACAGAAGTGGAGGACCACCTGAGCAGGGCTGTCCTGGCAGCTGCGGGGGGACTGAGAAGAGAGGCAGAGAGACCAGGGCCTGCAGGCGCTGAGAGCTTGCAGAGCCTGGTGGCTGCTTATGAAAGCGGGAGAGGGCTGCTTCTCCGCCAGTCGAGTTATCTTTTAATCCAAACCCCAGACGACACCGTCTGGCAGCAGCACAGGAGCAGCTCCTGAGGCACGGGAGTCACGAGGGGCCCTGGTCTCTCCTTCAGGCCAGGGCTTGCCCGTGCTCCGTGCTCCCGAGGCACTGAGGCCCCTGCTCCTCCAAGGCCTACTTCCTGACAGGCCTGTGCATGCCTGGGACAGCGAGGCAGTGGGGGAGGGAGCGGAGGGAGCTGCCGTGCTCTGCAGGGTCCCCAATACCAGATGCAAAGACCTGAGAAGGGAAGGCACTGGCCCAAGGTCGCTGAGCGGGATGGCATCATGCCAGGATTCCCCTTCTACCCAGATGTGGCAAAGAGGGTTGCAGCTCAAGAACAGCTGTGATCAACTGGCCGTGGTGAGCTGCCTGGGATCCTGAGCGAGCAGCATTCTGGGGCCCCGGGCAGGCTCAGCAGGCAAGAGCATCGCAGCTGAAAGGCCCCAGCCCTGCCACTCCTCCATGAACTCTGACAACTCAGGGGCCAGCCTGGAGTCAAGTGCCCACCTGCAGGCCTGACTTCTGATCCCTGCAGTCACTCAGGACACCGCAGCAGCATTCTCCAAGACACCGCGGGCTTATTCCTGCCCCCATGCAAGGTGGTCTCTGCCTGCCTCTGTGAACGTCCATCTCCACCCCCACCCCCCGCTCCAGCTCAAAATCCGCTCCTGGAGCACGTGAGGGAAGACGGTTGGGAAGGAAGGGCATCTGCATCTATCAGGAAGTCTCGAGGCGGGCAGGAGCGAGTGGCAGGAAACCCGTCTCCTTAGCAGGAGGTTCGGACTCCCACAGCGCCCCTGACAGAGCCACCCAGACCCTCCCGGTTCGGGAGCTCACACCTCCAGAGGCAGCTGTCGCATCGCTGACCAGTTCTCCGTGCACAGTGCTCTTCCTCGCGGGCAGCTGAAATCTGCCAGCAGGAACGGGTAGCCAAGCTCAAATCTAGTGGCCCCAGAGGCTGCCCAGTCTCCCAGCACATCTCCGTGGGTGTGCCCTCTGGATCCCAACCACCAGGGGCAAAATCCTGACTCACTAGCTTGAGATTCTGGGCAAGTAACTTCCCTTCTCTGTGCCTGTTTCCTCATCTGTACAATGGGGACAGTAGCCCCTCATCTTTGGGTTTCTGGAACGACCCGTGGGACATCCATGTAAACTCCCAGGCATCCCGCCATAAATGGTCATCAATGTCTACCATCACGCCACATTGCTGTCATGGTCTGCTGCCCCTCGCCTGACATGCACCCCACTTCCTCACAACCAGACTAGCACTCAGCACGAGTCCAGTCCTGCAGCCTCCTGTAGGGATGGCTGGCTTCCTGACAACACATTTCAAACTCTAGCCTCTCCCCCAAAACCTCCGACCAGAGCTCAGGCAGGCCATATGGGAGAGGGCGGGCAAGAAAGGCAGCTGGGGACCATGACGGGGAGGATGCTTCTCATCTCTCCTGTCTTGACCCATGTCTCTGGCCCCAACATCCTAGACTCCCAAAGTATCCTCCAGCAGACCACTAAAAACACACAAACACTGAGGCAAATAGATACAATCGTATGAATCCCATGCTCCACAATTTTCCAGGGCTCCCTGTGACCTACGAGGCCGTCAGAAAGTCTCACCCCAGCCCTGAAAGGAAGGAAACAAACATTTACTGAGCATCTCATTTTGTGGCAAGTTCCCAGCTACAGGCTCTACACGTATGACACCATTTAATAACTCCCTCCAAGGTAGGTCTTATTACTGCATCTCACAGGGGGAGGAAGTCAGGCTCTGAAACAGTAAGCGCTTTGCCTAAGCCACACAGCTCAGGAGCATCAGAAGCAGGCTCCGAGGCCAGGCCCACAGCCCCGCCTCCTTCTCCAGCTTGTCCCCTCCAGTGCCTCCCAGACCAGGCCACCCTCCAGTCTCCACAGTGGTCGCCAAGCATGCCTGGCTCCTCCTGGCTCCCTGCTCTTCCTCAGGCTTCTCTGCCCACAGTTGGAATGCAGCTCCCCATCACCTGACAACTTCTCCTCACTTCTCAAAGCCCAGCTCTCCAGTGTCTTCTCCATGAGACCGACCCTCAGCCCAATGACTCCCTTCCACAGACTGAACCAATCCCTTCCACAGATGCATAGCAGAGCACAGCTTACCAGTCCCCACGCCAGCAGCTCCCTAATGTAGACCATTCATCTTGTCACCACCGCAGCCCAGTGTGTTGGCTTGAACGAGTGAATGAATGATCTCCCTTCTAGACTTACAGACCAGGAAACAAACACAGTGAGAGGCGGACTTGACCTTTGCAGGGACAGTTGGTAAACAGCAGGTCTAGGGTAGCCTTCTGGCAAACAGTTTATTCTCGGCTGGGTGCACGTGAACGACCCCATCAGGACTACCAACTCCCCTGGCAGGAAGCAGCACCTCCACATGGTAAAGTGGTGGTGAGGGCAACAGCATCAGGGCTTCTGGGAGCCACATTGCTGCGGGGAGGCCTCTGGGCCTTCTGCACCCACTCCTGGCACTGGCAGGGGAGCCCACATCAGGCTCGGCCCCGGGCCTCCCGGAACTCTCACTCCTGACACAGAAAGAGGCAATCCTGGGCTCCTCTCTGCTGCCAGGGCCTGGAGGGGCCTGCGCCAAGCGCACCTGCTCCAACAGTGTATCAGCCCTGGGTGCCCTTGGGGAAGAGGCGGAAAGATGAGCTCTGCGTCCTGACCCACTTTTCCCAGAGCTCCCTGGCCCGGCCCAGTGAGCTCCCTCTCACCTGGGACATCAGTAGGGAAACCATCACACAGGTATTCATAGAGAGCGCACGTCAGCTCATCACAGCCACTCTGAGACTCTCACTTTACAGATAAGGAAAGTGGTGCCGAGGTGGACCCTGAACTGTGCTCTCCTTCCCCTACTGCCTCCCTGACCCCCATGAGCACCTCAGTTCTCCCTCCTAGGAGACAGAACAAACCTGCTTCCCTGCTTCTTTCCCGGGCAGGCTGGGACCCCGAGGACATCCGCACACTGCAGGTAAGGGCCTCCTGAGCGCTGGTGAGAAACGCAGCTGCTGAGACCAGCCCACCCCCAGGCTCTGCTTCAGGAGACCCGGGGTGGGGCCCGGGAGTCATCGTTTTTTAAGAAACGTCCTAGGCGACTCTGAAGAAGCCAGTCCACACACCACACCTGGAGAAACGGGGGAGTGACTCAGGATCAAGGCCATCAGCCTGGCAATTTGTATCAACAGCCTTCAAAACATCCACACCCTCTGACCCAAGAGCACCACTTCCAGGAATTTATCCTGAGGAAATAAAGACGTGAGCAAAGATCTATGCATAAGAATGCTCACTGCAGCATGATTTATACTGAAAAATGGGAACTCTCTAAATCTCCATAGAAGGGAACTTGTGACCTACATCTTGCTAGGGCAATACTGTGCACCCACGAAAAATGACTCCTTTTACACTTAAAAAAAAAATCTATAGTGGTTACCTCCAGTTGGTAATATTACCTTCAAGTTATTTTCCTTTTGATTACCTACCTTCTCTAAATTCTCTATTGTCAACCTGGCTAATTACATAATATTTTTGAAATCACGTAACTTTTTTGTTTTAATTACCAGCATCAGACCTACAATTTGAAGCCCAGTTCAGTTAGAATAGAAGGGATTGCAGACAGCAGCTATTTCAACCATGAAGATGACAGAACTCCTTCCCTGCCATGCCTGAAGTTCTACCTGAAGCCCTGAAGCCCTGCCTGGCTCAGTTGGTTGAGCATCATCCAGCACCAAAAAGTCACCGGTTCAATTCCCGGTCAGGGCACATGCCCAGGTTGCGGGCTCATTCCCAGGTCGGAGTATGTGTGGGAAGCAACGGATCGATGTTTCTCTCACTCCCTCTCCCTTCCTCTCTCTCTGAAATTAATAATTTTTTAAAAACATATTTTAAAAATGAAAGTTCTACCTGAATACCTTCAACAGTCTCTTCCCTAGAGCAGTATCTAGCAATTTAAAAGTTATCCCCCATCCTGAACAGGATTCTACCTTCCTGAAGTTAAAATCTCCTGTTTCCCTAACGCACTTGCACTACATGGCATCATATGCCCAATAAACACATGGAACAGAGCAGTTTTTTTAATTAACTGACTTACAGGATGAGCACCCATAATTTCCCACTATGGCCAAGATGAGAAAGTGGGGTTTTGCAAGCATGGCTGATGCATATTCACAATGCCATGTTTAAGTCAACTCTTGCTCCCCACAATCACCTAGATGATTATTAAAAACACCTGTGTCCAGACTCCATTCATTGTTCCCTGAACAGTTGCCCCACCCCCACTTCATTGGGCAGTAACTCTTTCCTGAGGCCATTTTGGGGTGAACAACCTGTTTAAAGTTGCTGGCTAGGCCGAGACAAGCAGATGCCTCACTACTAGAAGCTGAGGGATCAAGTGCAGCCCAGACACAAAAGGCCTTCCCTCAAAGACAGCAGCAGGGCAGAAAAGTGCAGAAAAGTGATGTTTCTTTCCTCCTTCTCTTGTTTTATTTCCTTTTATTCCCATTTCCTTCCCCTTCTCCTCCCCCAAGCCCATAAGTGACCATTCTTTGGTGTTAATCTTTTTCTTTGTATTTATGCAAACTGGGTATTGTTTTGTATTCATCTACACACCAGCACTGCGTTACTCTACGCCTTACTTTTTCACTGAGCTCTATGCTTTATGATCCATGCCACTGCCATATGAGTCTCATCAGTCACTTGGAGCTGCTTCAGATGACTGCCAGCCTGTGTCCACCCATCAGCTCTCCCAGGGAGGGACACCTCCGCATAGGCATCGCCAGGGACCGGTCCCCTCAGGGACCTGCATGAGAGCCTGGGGGGGGGGGGGGCGGATTTCCAGGCTCTCAAGTAGGTAGGGCTTTGCAAGAGCTCTGCCAAAGGCTCCAGCTCAGCAGCATCAGTAGAGGAGAGCGTCCAAAACCCCACACACCACTGTCCATTGACATCACCCAGCTTTCTCGTTTCTGCCAGCCTAGGAGATGGAAAGAAATAGAGCTCATTGTGGATTCTTACCAAACCTACGAGAACCACGCCTGCTAGAACGGCAAGAAGGGCATTTGCCACAATAAGTTGAGCTGAATGGAAACAATTGCTCATTAATAAGAATCCTCGTAGGGAGCCCTCCCTGCCTTGAGTTGTCACAGGCTGCTGGAGCATAAACATCACACACTGGCTTGCACAATGCCATGATCCCGCCCGCCTGCTCCGGTAGGCAGAGGCTCCTGCCAAGGAAGCCGACTGCTGGGGGTAGGCGGCAATACAGTGGCGCTCTCATGCCACTTTTATTTGCAATCACGTGGTCCTACTACCTGATGACTGTTACGCACAGCTCCTACCACATGTGACTGCCATGTGACCTGACAGCACCTGAAGCAGTCTATACCTGTTCAATGAGTCCCAGCAAGGTCAAATTGCTCTCGAGGTTGCTAACCGCTTCCTCTTAAATTTCTGTGCTAACATCAGCACGGTGCAGAAACCAAGAGCCTGAGCCCAGCACTGATCTGCAGACCTCACCCTGAGTGTGGGATACAGTGCGGGAACAAACCAGTCAACCTCTCCCAGAAATCACAATTTAATGTGGCACTTAAAAAGCCACGGGGCTGGGGCACTAAGAACAGTACCAATGACTGCTTATGCTTACATAGCGCTTACTGTTTGCCAGGCACTGCTCCAAACACTCCACAGATAGTAACTCCTGTAATCCTTACCGTACACGGCCCTATTATTATCCTCATTTCACAGACGAGGGAAGTGAGGCACAGAGAGGGAAAGTAACTTGCCCAGGGTCACAGTAAGTAGCAGATCCAGGATTTGAACCCAATTACTTGACTTAGATACAGACTCTTAACCACCCTACTAAACTGACTCCCAAGTGACCTGGCCTCCCCTACCTGTTCCCTCACTTGTAAGGTGGAGTAAGGACCCCCAAAGGGTTGCTGATGAGATCAAATGAGAAAGTAAATACAAAAATAAAGACAAGGCATCCTGTGCAATAGAAACACCGTCTACACAACACACAACCGGCTCCGTCCACCCACCCACTTCCATAGCAGCTCTGAGAAGGAGGTGGTATCATGGACCCCAACAGAGAGAGAAGGATGAGGCTTAGAGAGACTATGGACTATGAGAGCGGCATGGGAACACAGCTAGACCTACTCATTCCCTGTCAGCCACCTTACTCCTCAATGCCTCCCTTCTCCTCCGCAAAGAGAAGGCCAGCAGATGGAAACTGGTTTCAAGCTCCCCAGAGGACTCCTGGACTCTGGTTTCTAAACAGCCCAGCTGTAACTCTCAGACTTGAAAGTTAGGAAAAAGATGGCTCTCCAATCCATCTAACACAGTGGTTCTCAACCTTCTGGCCCTTTAAATACAGTTCCTCATGTTGTGACCCAAACATAAAATTATTTTCGTTGCTACTTCATAACTGTAATGTTGCTACTGTTATGAATCGTCATGTAAATATCTGATACGCAGGATGGTCTTAGGCGACCCCTGTGAAAGGGCTGTTCGACCGACAAAGGGGTCGCGACCCACAGGTTGAGAACCGCTGATCTAACAACTCACAGAAAGCCGATCAGCCACCCCCCGGGACTCTGCAAAGGCCAGTTGGGCTATCCCCTCACCCTACCCTCCGCTGGCCACATCCCATGGATGACCCTCCTTCTTCATGCCAACTCTGCCACTCCTCTCCAGCCCCAGCTCAGGCAGCATCAGAGATCCAATCGCAGGAGAATGACTGGGAGCAGCAGCCGGGCCGCCCTGTGTCTTCCAGGGGCTGGTTAGCCTAGCCTCGTCTTCCCAGTGCCTGCTGAATGCTTGCCTCCAGCAGAAGCCTGTACTTCCCATAAAGACCCACTCTCCAGCCCTGGCCAGTGTTTCTCAGTGATTAGAGTGTCGGCCCATGCACCGAAGGGTCGGAGGTACAAGTCCCAGTCAAGGGCACGTACCTGGGTTGCAGGTTCAACCCCCTATCCCAGTCAGGGCACATGTGGGAGGCAACCAGTCGACGTGTCTTTCTCACACCAATGTTTGTTTTTCTCTCTCTCTCTTTCTCTTTCTCCTCCCTTCCTCCCTTCTATTCGCTCTAAAAATCAGTGGAAAAAATATCCTCTGGTGAGGATTAACAAAAAACAACAACAAAGATCCACTCTTCAGAGAATGGATTATCTCCCAAGTCTCCTCCCTTGTTCTGCGCGTTGCCTTGGCCAGGCTTGCCTTCCCCCGTGCACCCATCCGGCCTTCCAGGCATCTGCCTGCGCCCAGCTCACTGCGGGTTGTCCGTGAGCTGGCCTCACATGCTCTGCGTGATCTGGACTGCAGGTTTGGGCTTTCCAATGAGACAATAAACTCCTGGGATGCAAGAATCATCTCCTTTTCGCCCTTTGTGGCGAGCTGGCACGGCCATGGCATACTCAGCCCCACATTGGGCGCCTTATGTGCCGCGCCAGCTCAGCCAGGTTCGGTGACCCTGAGAGGGGGCGGTGAAGGAGAAAAGACAGACAAGAGAATAAAAGCTGGGCCTGGGTGAGACGCTGTCCTCTCTGATGGAGAGCTAGCGACAGTGCCACGGACTACAAGCCGTTTCTTTATTTTATAGCCAGATTCCACGAGGCAAAGTAAGGGTGTGGTCAAGGTGTTTACAACATTCTGGTGGGTTTCGATCCTACTCAATTACATGCACCTGAGCTCTATCAAGCCCACATCACTCAGACACGTGGGGCCAGGTGTTCGGACCATAGGTTCAAGCTTACAACTATAGCCGTTGGCTATAACTGTGCTGGGAGGGCTCTGCCCTCCAAGCTGGGACTTGCACGTGGCCATGAGAGGACTGTGCCCTCTCATTAGTCCAAGGCTTGAACCTGTCCAAACACTGTAGCCGCTCTCCACAGCCCTTCTGAGAATCTTACAGATTTTTGCAACCAAAAACACATGCCATTTGCTATAAACCAAAAAATGGAAGGTGAGGAATA
This sequence comes from Myotis lucifugus, assembly GCF_000147115.1. NCBI lineage: Eukaryota > Metazoa > Chordata > Mammalia > Chiroptera > Vespertilionidae > Myotis > Myotis lucifugus. Next base: position 212,026 of record NW_005871117.1, on the reverse strand, counting down.
GGAAGTCGGTAGGCAAGGCTGTTTACTTCTGGCAGTACAGGCAGAACAGAGAGAACAGAGCAACCCAAAATGAAAAGCTTCGGTGAACAATAGGATACACATTGCAGCTAAAGAACAAATCAAAGTCAGGGCGTTTGGTCTGGGCCTATGGTGTTGATCATGGGTGATGCTAATGTCTTTCTCATCTCTACACACTCAGCACTCAGCAGAGTCACAGACCAGGTGTATGCTGGGTGGAGCCTGGGGCGGACAGACACGTGGACGGTCACCGGAGAGGCTGTGGAACTTGTGCAAGAAGACACTGTGACCATCTCCTCTGAGTTTTCAGGACAACCTTAATATGAGGGAGGCTGAGGGCAGAACAAGCTGACATAAAATTCCACAAAGCAAAATTCCCTAGAAAGCAAGTTCACTGTTTTGTTCCCTCTCCCTGGGCTCATAACATGGGGAGAAAATATGACAGGATTTATAATGGTCATCTGCCATTTTCTATCAAAAATTAGGTAGGAGAATAGACAGGCGTATGTAGTCTCTCACACACAGCCCCTAAGTCTAAGCTGCTCCAGGTTCAGCTATATATTTTTTGTTGGTTTTTTTTCTGGGAAAAAGACCGAGAACCAGCACACTTTGGTTTTGTTTACTTTCTTGCTTTTTCCTGGATCCAGTTCCCACTGAGGTTGGCGTGTGGGGGTGGGTCCCAACTCAGTGTCCGAGGGCCTTTACCCTCTGATCTTTATTTCAGGCTTTTTCCTCTGAGGCAAGAGACTCCGTGGCGTCATTTTCCTGCCTGAACTCTGTCCTGTGACTAAGCAACAAGAAGCCGCAGCAGTCAGCCCTGGAAGTGTTTTGCTGTGTCACAACAAGAATGGGACGAGGAGGTACCTCCTGCCAACATCAGACCCATTATCTGACTCAGCACTTAAATTCAGATGTCATGACCTATGTCTGCATCAAACAGTGTCCCCTATGTGACAGGTTCTCAGAACACATCTGCTGAATGAATGAATGCTGTGACAAGAAAGGGAGGGGTGTCCAAGGCTAAGGACATGGACATCTCCACGGGGACCTTCACAGGCTGGCCCAGAGCACAGAACAAATGCGGTCTTTATAAAGAAAGTGACAAGGACTCCAAAACCTGCCCAGTCTCTGAGCAGCTGGCGGCCCCGAGCAAGCTGACGAACATCTCTAGGCCTGGTTTGCCCATCAGTAGGATGTGAAGACCTCTTACACGGATTGACAATAGATTTATTTCAATGGTCAGGAATGAGAAGCTGCAGCACAACTCCACGAGCTGCAATGCCCTGCTACTTGCTCACCCTCACAGGAAAGGCTGGTGCCTGCAGAGCCAAGGCCCGGATCAGGAAAAACCAGACTCCCCGCCCAGCCTGGGGCTGGCAAAGATGCCTTGGAAAGAACCCCAGCAAGGGCAGAAACCTGGGTCCTGGGTCCAGCTCTGCCAGAGGCATGTGCAGATCCCGGCGGAGTCCCTCTGTGTCTCTGGACGGCTGTTTCTCATTTGGAAAATAGGCAGTTTGGGCAAAATGGACTCTAAGACCCCTTCCGGCCCTGATACTAAACAGTCTTAAGCTGCTTAAGAAACATAAACAGGAAATGAAAGTTCTGGCCAGCGAAGATGAAAACGAGGTTACCCTGGGTAAGACGAACAGAGCTTCTCATAGTATTGAGAAGGTCACTGAACTTTTTTATGACTTCTGACATCAAAATATAAAAACCCAGTTTCTTCCCATTTGTTCTCTTATCACCACTCACCCCTGGCGGGATGGGTTTTCATCACTTTTGGTCAGCAGACTCACAATGGTCAATGATGTACGAGATTTGTCTGGGGGGTCCCAGGCCATCTTAGGGAGTCAGACAGATAACCATTCAGATAAGTAACCTAAAGCTGACTCAGAAAGAGGCCTGAGAGCCGCCTGGGAGACAGGCCACACCTGGAAAAATGCTGTGGGCACGGAAAACACACCCTGGCTTGAGACAGCTCACAAGGCAGCAGCAGGAGTGCAGGCGATTCTCTCTGACGGCACAGCTTCCCACACAGCAGCTCCGCCCACCCCACCTGAAGAGTGCCTGTTGGCTGGGGCTTATTTATGCATCCATGGCTAACAGTTCTCTTATGCAATGTAGATGTGGGGCCAGCTAGGGATCATGTATGTTTTTAAAAACAGACTAATTTTTCAAAAAAGGTAACCACTCCCCTCTGCAAAAGGACCACCTGATGGGGTTTCACTCCCCTCCTTCCCATATCAAGGCCTTGGGACGGAGAGAATGGGTTTTTTATTAGCCACACTGTGGCCATTTTTGAGAGCGTGGGTCATCCTGAAAGGAAACTGACAAAGGTAAACAGAGGAAGCAGAGGAAGACAGGAGTATCTCCTGGAAGCACAGCTGCCACCAGTTGCAGCTGCTGTGTCCACCTGTGACTCACCAACTGCGCTCAGGCAAAGGAAGGTAAGGCTTTGGGGAGGGGGGATAGGGGAGCCCTGTGGAAGCACCTCATGGAGGCCACAGGAGGGGGCAAGCCCCAGGCCTCCACACCTGACTGCCACGGCACCTCTCGGTCTATTTTACGCAGCTGGTTTTTCTGTCAGAGTCCAGTTAATGAAAAGGGTCCAATCATAAAGAACATTTACACTTCACAGGCTCCTTCATTTAACTGTTCACAACAGCCCTGCAAGGAAACTGAGGCTGAAGAGGCGTCCGGTCAGACTTCACAGCCCATTCTCAGAGTGACCACGCTGTGCTCACCCAGCGACCACATGGACTCTCGGGGAAGAAGCGTCACCACCTAGAACAGTCCACTCCAGAGCCGGATGGCAATGGCCATTAAGATGAGCTCTTCCTTAAACAAAAGGCCCAGGAAAGCCCTAGCAGGTTTGGCTCAGTGGATAGAGCGTTGGCCTGAGGACTGACGGGTTCCAGGTTAGATTCTGGCCAAGGGCACATGCCCAGGTGTGGGCTCAATCCCCAGTAGGGGGCCTACTGGAGGCAGCCAATCAATTGTTCTCTCATCATTGATGTTTCTATCTCTCCCTCTCCCTTCCTCTCTGAAATCAATAAAAATATTTTTTAAATGAAAAAGAATAGTGCCTGACACATAGTAAGTGCTCAAAAGATGTTGTTATTAAAAAAAAAAAAAAAGGCCCAGGAAAAGGGAGCTGTTAGGGATTATAAAAGAGGCTCAGAGGGCGACATCAACTAAATGCAACATATGCACCTTATTAAAATCCTGATTTGGACAAACCATCTATAAAAAGACATTTCTGAGACAAGGAAAACTGAGCGTCAACTGGCCATGAGGTGATATTGAGAAAGTATTGTTAGTACTGCTGGTTGTAAAAATGGTTTCCTTGGTGATGTTTTTTTTTAAGGCCTTATCTCTTAAAGACACTTCCTTAAGTATTTTGGGGGGTCGTGATATACTCTCCGGGATTTGTTTTAAAAAACTACAGAAAACAAAAGTTGTTGGAAAGTTGGGTGTTTGTTATATTATCCTCTCCATCTCTACCAATGTTTGAAAATTTCAGACTATAAAGTTTAAAAGGAAAGAAGGAAGAAAGGCCTTTGCTCAATTCTACCTTCCAGTCAGCCCATGTTCCGCTTTCTGGGACCAAGTGCACTCCTTGAGAAGACAAGAGGCTTAACCATCTCAAAGAATAACTATCACGAAACCAGACTTCATTCTTGTCAAGCCACACTGGGGAAACTGAGGCCCAGAGAAGTCACACACCTTCAGATCACACAACCAAAAAATCTACTGGCCCCAGAATCACATGTACCCATTTCAGCCAAATTTAAAAGAATGGGAAAGTTTAAGATTTTGGTTCCCCACGTGAGAGAGATGAGGGAAAATTCGAAAAACAATGGTATACTTAATGTTCCAGTTCCTTGCACTAATGCTCAAGTTCCCCAAAAGTGCATTCCTCAGAACACCAATGTCGCAAAATGCTCAATGAAGAAGGATTCTGTGGTCAAAGCAGTTTGGGAAACGCTGCATAGCGAACCCACTCCAGTGAAGCCCAAAGCCACTGGCTGGTTGGTGTTCTCAGGAGGCTCCCAGGAGAAGAGCCCCTGTGACCTGCTCAAGCCAGCTCTGGTCAAATGCCTTTGACCACAGAACCCTTTAAACGAGCAACACCACTG
>NW_005871117.1:199623-207242 GCF_000147115.1 Myotis lucifugus | reverse complement strand
CGGGGGAGAGAGAGATACACAATTTTAGAAGAAAAAGGAAAGAAAATATTGGAACTAAGACTCCAGCCAGGCCATCACCCCCATGTCAAGGAGCTGTGGACAGTATGGCTTTCCTTTAAAACTGAAAACACACAGTATGGAAGTTCCTCCAAAAATTAAGAACTGAATTGCCTCATGAGCCATAATCCCCCCCAAACACACACACCACCCCGCCACCGGACATATATCCAAAAGAACTGAAAGCAAAATATCAAAGAGATATTTGTATACAGCATTATTCACAATAGCCAACATAGCCAATAGGCAACAGCGACCCAAGTTGATGGAGGAATGGATAAACAAAATGTGGTCTATACATACAATGGAATATTACTCAGCCTTAAAAAGGAAAGAAATATTGTCACATGCTACAACATGGATGAACTTTGAGGACACTGGTAAGTGAAAGATGCCAGTCACAAAAAGACAAATAATGTATGATTCCACTTATATGAGATACCTAGAACAGCCAAATTCCTAGAAACAGAAAAGTAGAAAGGGTTGTGGCCAGAGACTGGGAGGAGAGGAGGATAGAGAGTTACTGTTTAATTAGTAGAGAGTTTCAGTTTTGCAAGGCGAAAAAGTTCTACTGATAGATGGTAGTGATGGTTACAACAATGTGAATTACCACTGAACTGAATGCTTAAAAATGATTAAAATAGAAAATTTTATGTTATGTATAGTGTGCCACAATCCTATATAATAACAGCCTAATATGCAAATCAAACAGTGGAACGACCGGTTGCTATGGTGCTCACTGACCACTAGGGGGCAGATGCTCAACGCAGGAGCTGCCCCCTGGTGGTCAGTGCGCTCCCATAGGGGGAGCACCGCTCAGCCAGAAGCCGGGCTCACGGCTGACGAGCGCAGAGGCGATAGCAGGAGCCTCTCCTGCCTCCCCGGCAGCAGCAGCACTAAGGAGCAACGAGCTGAGCGGTAAGGAGCAGCGAGCGATCGGGTGGGTGGTAAGGAGCAAGGTGTCCCAGACTGCAAGAGGGATGTCCGACTGCTGGCTTAGGCAGATATCCCCCGAGGGGCCCCGGACTGGGAGAGAGTACAGGCCAGGCTGAGGTACCCCTCTCCTCCTAGTGCACAAATTTTGTGCACCGGGCCACTAGTTTTAAATAATAGAAAAAATTGTTCAAATAGTAAATGTTATGTTATGTATATTTTACCACACATACACACAAAAAGCAAATAGGTTATTACCCTTAATCTATATATATAAAAGCCTAAGCGACCAAACAACCGAACGACCAGTCGCTATGACACACGCTGACCACCAGGAGGCAGACGCTCAACGCAGGAGCTGCCCCTTGATGTTCAGTGTGCTCCCACAGCCAACCTCCCATGGCCAGCCAAACTCCCGCAGCCCCTCCCCCTGGCTGGCCAACCTCCTGCAGTCCTGATCAGCCCCGATCACCGGCCAGACCAAGGGACCCCACCTGTGCACAAATTCGTTCACTTGGCCTCTAGTGTGAAATAAACATCAAGGTCAACAGTCACCTCCCAATTACCCACCAAGGGTTTAGATCTGGATGACTGACATGAAACATTCCAAACAGCTCTGTTTAGTTTAAAAGGTTTCTGTAGCACTTTCATGAAACTCTGTCCCAAAAAGATCAACAGAGACACACAATTTAGAGATAAGCAACCTGCCTCAGGTAAAAGTTGGAAAAAAGATGCAATATCCCAACTCAACTCACCTTAAAATTCCTGCTGAACACACTCGGCATCTCTATTGCACAGACTGACAGCAGCTCAGCCCTCTTGCTCTATGTGGCTCCCATCTTCCCAAAGTTACAGGAAATTACTGAAGAGCCCTCACACTGGCCTGCAGAATGTATAGGTGGTTGGAAATGAGGTAGAATAAAAAAAAAAACTGAGACAAAATATTTCTCTGCTGCTTACTTTTTCAGGAAATAGAAAGCCAGAGTATCAAAAATCACTCAACGCTAACACTAAGTAAGAAAACAGCAATCATGGTACAGAGCTGGAAGAAGCCTCAGAAATCCAGTCCAACCCTATCACCAAGCCTCCTTGGACCTGATGCCTCCTTGGACGTGCTGAAGATCCCACAGGACTGAGCCCGTCCTCAGTCATGCTGAACTTCTGGTTTTCCTGTTGTACTGAAAACACACACATATGCACACACAGAACACAAGGGCCAGGTAATTAAAAAGCTCATCCAATGTCAAGATATTGCAGTTAGGAACAGATACCATCCAAGACTCTTTCGAGGACACCGAGCTGACATTCAAGTTCCAAGTGCAGAAAGGGAAGGGCTCTCTAATCCTACAAAAGGCTCCATATGGCTCCTGGCAGCCAGCCCCACAATGCCAGTACCTGATGGGTGACCTTGGGAACTTCAGACACCAAAGTCACACCACCTGCTTCCATCACAGACATACTGTGGGTGGTGACATCTGTGTGTGCATCTGGGACTCACTCTAGCCTTCCTGCACTCCCACAGCCTTCTGCCACTGTGAAGTCACCACTTAAATGATTGCCAGGGGGAGAGGGAGGGTGGAGGTGAAGAGGGCATAGAGGGGATAAATGGTGGTGGGAAAAATACAATAAAATAAAAAAGAAATCTGCACGTACTTCTGAAGAGGATCGGGTCTTACGCAGGATCACACCACACATTGTACACACAGCTGACTAGTCATCCACTCAATTGAAATATTCTGAACACCTATCTTGGGCCAGGCTCTATTCTAGGCATTAGGAACAGAACAGCAAATTCAGCTCATGGAGATGACATTCTACTCTCGGTGACCCACAGCCACAGTTAAAGCATCCCTGCCATCTGTTCAGCACAGTTTACAAGGAACTTCCCATAACCCTCAGAAATATCAGGAGAATCCCGGGTTTCTAGTTCTAAGGCTGGTTCTGGGCTGTATTGCTTACCACACTAACAAATGTTCCTCCTTTTTTCTTACCACGGATTGTCAAATAGCATAGTGAAGTAGTTATTGTTTTATTTTGTAGAGTAAGCTCAGAAAGGTTAAATGCCTTGCTCAAAGTCTAAAACCCGGTGAAGTCTACCCACCTCCCCACTATCCCACTCTAGCAATGACCTCACCTTCTAACTGCATCATCACACACAGGTGAGGCCACATATCATGGACATGCACCAGCTGTTTTACCTGCACAACATCCTTCCTGCTCTTCTTCCTTTGGAGAACTGCTTCTCCCCACTCTAAAGAACCAACCACAGCATCCCGTCACCCAACCCTATTGGTTGGGCCCACTGCTGGGCCAAGCTTAGTCCTCTAGCCCTGGCCACAAGGCCTGGGCCTCATACGGACACATGACCCTTGTCAGGCCAATTGAAGTCCAGCCAGGAGGCTTTTCTGCCTGGACTAACTGGATAGAGCTCCTTTCCTTCTCTGGTCAGGGGCTGTGAAGATGGAAGCCCAGAGGCTGGGGACCACGTTCTAGGAAAAGAGTGCGGCATTCAGAATCAAGCACCCAAGCGCCAGTTTCCCCAATCCATCCCAAGGTTTTGAAATATCATATAATAAATTTCTCTTTTCTGCCTAATACAGTTTGGGCTACGTTTCTGTCGCTTGCAAGAGGCACCCTGATCTAAACCAGAGAGAGAGAAATAAAATCTGCCTTTCTCTTAGAAAACTCCTCGCAATCATTACTTCCGAGTTCCTCCACCTCTTCCTCTCACATAACACAATTAAAAGAAAAACTACACTGGTTGGAACTTTTTTTTATGTTACTGTCCCTGCTGACCCTCCAGGGCAAAGTAGATGAAGAAAAATCACCAAAGTCACACCACCTGCTTCCATCACAGACATACTGTGCTACAGGGACCAGTGGCAATCACCACTTCAGCCCCACAAGGGAGGCCTGCCGTGGGGAGCCCTCCACATTGAGATGGGAATTAGAGCCCCTAGGGGTGGAGGAGAGTATTTGGGAAAGCATGTCGCGTCCAGAGCTTTAAAAGGAGGAAAAGGCCTGCTTGTATTGTATCACTCAATTGATCTGTCTCATAATGTCACTCTCCTGAGTGTCCCATTCCCCCAACGGAGGCAGTGAGCTGCAGGCTGGAATTACATCCTACGCACCCCTGTCTCTAGCTACACCCTCTGGCCTCACCTGGACCAAGCACAGAGCCAGGCACTGCAGTCCTCTCCGATCACATTCGGCCCCCCCAGTGGCTGAGGCAGGCAGTGTAGTACCCTTAGCCCCATCTCACAGATGAACACACTGAGGCTCACAGCCAGGAAGGCCCTCACTCCAGGAACAGACAGTCAATGTTCCTCAAGTGAGAAAACCCAGATGTTAGTAACTAAATTCAAAGGGGGGGGGGGGAGACTGTGTGGGTTCCGTGTGAACAAACAAGATCCTGGTACAACTGTGGAGAAACCCTCCAGGCTGAGCCACTCAGAGGGAGACAACAGCTCTCTCCTGGCTCTACCATCAGCGGGGGCAGAGACATCACTTCCTCCTTGTATACCCATACACAGGGACAAGGAAAGGCTGCATGAGCCCAGGGGTCCCCAATGCAGGAAGTGCCTGCCATTACAGAGGGAGGGCCAAATCAGGTAATAGGAAAAGGTGTCCCCATCACAGAATCAGGAACTGCTTCACCTTGACTCCAGCTCCTCTTTGCCCTGCAACTTCTTTCCTGTCTTCACACTCAGGGATGGGGGCACAGAACCCCGCATAACGCAGGAAGGCATCACTCATCTCACTGGGGTTGCCACAGGGTTAAGTGAAATACTAAAGCAGGCAGTGAGATGCCGTATGCTGAACAGCAATGTACTGTCTATCTTATATAGGAGCCCCCCTGCCACCCGAAATAAAACAGCACCGTATTTTCTTAGCCACTTTCATACTCCAAGCCTACACATGGTGGGTTATAAATGTCCGGGGCTCTAACTGAGCATGAGCAGAACAGATGGGTTTGCTGTGCTCACCTGCCCGGCTTCCTCCCAGTTCCAGGGCCCAGGTGGGGGCTGCCAGACATTGTCTGCCTGCAGCACAGCAAACTCCCACAGCAAACAAGTGCCAGGCAGGGGATGTGCACTCTGGGCCAAGAAAGCCCTTAACTGGGTGGTGGCAGCACCTCCAATATAGAGATGGTGATAAAGGGACCTTCCCTTGACGCTTTGGATCCTTACAAAGCCGACTGCTTCCTCTCAGGATCCCACCAGGACCTTGTTCTAAGGCCGACCCATAGCAGAGCCGCGGACCTGCGCGCAGAGTGGAAACTGCTGGGAGAGCAAGAATGCAGGACACAGTACTGGATTCCCCTGACTTTGGCTCCCTGGGGATGAGACGGATACATCCCCCACCCTTCAACCATAGCAGCGCTTTTATGCACTGAGCTTTGCCCCGTAAGGGCTCCCTGGCTAAAAGGAAAAAAAGTTGGAAAACCACTGCACAGTATGTCATCCTTTACACAGATCCCAACACTCTACTGCAGCGGTTCTCAACCTGTGGGTCGCGACCCCTTTGGCGGTCAAACGACCCTTTCACAGGGGTCGCCTAAGACCATCCTGCATATCAGATATTTACATTACGATTCATCACAGTAGCAACATTACAGTTATGAAGCAGCAACGAAAATAATTTTATGGTTGGGTCACAACATGAGGAACTGTATTTAAAGGCCCAGAAGGTTGAGAACCACTGCTCTACTGTTTCCTTGCACACCATGTCACTTCTCCCCCAGAAGCTCTAGATGGCATCTTGTCACACCAAATGCTACCCTATATTTTTTCTAAAGTATTAACTAAAATAACTTCCCCTTGAAAGTTATTTTTCTGAGGATTCCATGACCCTCTGCAAGGCTACAGAACTCTGCATTGTAGTAAAAGGAGGGTCTGAAATCACTACCCTTGGGCATAAAATCCAAACTCTCTTCCATTCCTTCCTCACAGGTTGGGAGCAGCTCCTAGAACTTTGGTCCCGTGAGGCCCCATCTTCTCCACCAGGCAAGGCAAAGGGTCCCCTAAGTAATGGCAATTCACCCCTCTACGCCAGATACTACGGCTAGCACCGATTCAAACACACCCCAGCAGGACTTGACTCTGCACTCCGACTTCTCGGATTCCGCGATAAACCCGCTCCTTCAAAGACAGATAAATGGAAAGACAGGCAGAAAGATAAAAGCAATTTAAAAGAAAAAAAAATTACCACAACGAGATTTCCCTCTGTCCTTATCCTTCTCGGCATCTTCAAAAACACCATTCCAAGAGAGGGCTGGGTTTGCCCAGAAACTCAGATATGATCATAATTGGGGGACAGAACACAGGTTTGAGGGGTGTAAATGCTAGAGAGTCAGCAACCCAGAGTGGAGACAAAAGGGCCCCAATAAAACGATATGCTGTGTGGCCAGCCATTTAGTCCCTCTGTGTGTCAGTTCCCTTCACTAGAAAAGGTTGAGGTCCAGAGGGCCAGTGTACATCAGAGCTGTTACCAAGAACAGCTTATAAAATCATCCCCTTAATAAGCGAGGCATTTAACAGCCTTATAAACGGGTCTCCTCAGCCTTGGGCCTACAAGTTGCTAAGGGCAGTCTTTTGGTCCTTTCCTTCACTCTTAACATAAGGACAAGACATAGAAACGGTAGCACTTACCGCTTCCTGGCTCCGAACAAGTTAAATAAAACAGTAGGTCACAACTGAAAACTACTTTGAGCATTTTAACCACTCCAAGCCAGAGTTTTCTCTCTGGAAAGGTAAGAATAATAGCTCACATAGTAACAATTAAACGTGATAAACCAGTGTCCATACCACAACAGTAGGTGCCTAATAAATGCTCGTTCTCTTCCTTCCTCACTGCTACACCTTCCTGGAGCTTCCTTGTCTGAAATACTGGCTTTCCACACTCCCCAACAGGCCAGTCCAGGCCTACCACTTGTCACAAATTCCCAGCATAACCCCACACACATGAAAATTCACAAATCCGTCACCCACCAGCCAAGGGAACCAGCACCAGCCTTCGCTGTCACACAGCTCAGCACTCACGGAGGGATCTGAGCCCCAGCAGCCACTACTAGGATTTTCCCATGGTGCAATGCAACTTCCCCAACTTTTCTGGGCCCACAGTTTCCAAAGAAACCTAGCAGGCATTGTGCACAATCAACCACAAGTTTGGGCTAGCAAACGGCTTGAGCGCTGGGCAGAGGGAGCGGAGAGAGCCAGAAAGAGAAAAGGCACCACTGGTCCCGAAACCAGATGGCAGGGACCAAAAGTCAGGACTCGGGGTCCTGGTCCCGGTCCCGGTCTTCTTGCCTGTTTCATGAACTAAAGGCGAACAGAGGCTCTCCAAGGACCCGTGGGTGGTGAGGAGCCTCCGAAATGGGGCCGACAGACATCCCTCCGCGGTCCCCAGGAGGCTGGCCCTGTTGGACCCGGTGGTCTCGGGAGGACCCTTGCAGCCCTGGCCCCCGAGTCCAGGCCTGCCGGGCGGGCATTGTTCCCGGCCCGGGGAGGAGGTGCGAAGCGGGGTCCCCGCAGCTAAAGGGGGGAGGCTGTCCCGCGGCCCGCGCCAGGTAGAGCCGTGGCCCTCCCGCGCGCCCCTCCGCGGGCCGGAGGGAGAGGTGGTGCAGGCGG
>NW_005871117.1:41231-199334 GCF_000147115.1 Myotis lucifugus | reverse complement strand
TTTTATTGGTTCAGGGGATACGAAAGCGAGCACTTGCATTTGTAAAGGATACAATTCTCCCATGGGAAAGTCGCATTAAAACCTACCTTATTTTGAAGGTCCCTCTCATCACCCAGTAAGGGCTTTCCCTAGCCCAGAGTCCCCATCCCCCAGCCAGGCCCTGGTTCCCGCGGAATTTTACTTTCCCGCAGGCAATCAATAGTCTTCACACTTCACCTGGGGCCCTGGACGGGAGTCGAAGCCGGGCAGGTGAGGACATGATGCCGGAGGATGAAGAGGAGAAGGAGGCGGAGGTGGAGACGGCGGCCGGGGCGCCCCCGAGGCCGGGCTTCAACGGGCATGCTCCCTCCCCCGCGCGCCGCCGCCGCTCCCTCTGCCCCGCGAAAGAACTCGCCCGACACCCCGGCTCGGCCCTCCAAACCAGCTCCCAGCTCCCAGGCCCCCGATGGCTCAGGCTCGGCCAGGCGCGTGCGCCCCCGCCGGTCCCCCACCCTGTCCCCTGCTCCGGGCGCTCTGGCCGGCCCCGAGGGGTGGGCAAGGGAAGGGGTGCTCGCCCCCAGACCGCTCAATCGCCTCCCCTAGTCCCCCAAGCCCAGGTGCCCCAGGGGGTGAGAGACACGGATTTAAGGAGCACGCCGGAAGCCGCAGGAACCCCCAGCCTCTTGGGCCAGGCACATGGCCATGCCTCATACAACTGGAGACCCCCTCAAACCAAAAACCCTGACCCCGATCCAGGGTCTCCTAATATGAGGATTCCAAAATAAAGCCTAGAGACAACTGAGGGTGAATGGGCACCCCTAAACTTGGACATCTCCAAATTAAGACCCCCCTTGAGTCTGTGAGAGTTCCCCACCTCCAAAGAGCACTTATATAGAGACTTTCCCAATCTAATCCCCCAAGTTTTGGTTCAGGATCTTTCTCCTCACCCCCATTTGAGATGGGTTGGTCCCCAGAGTCTAACGGGGTTTGGATGTGGGGAAGAGGAGGACATGTGTTCCTGGATGAGGAAGAAGGTGGTGGGGGTCTGCTGAGGAGCCATTAATCTTTTGGGCAACAGGGGTGCTCTCCCTGCTAGATGTCACCCCCAGATTCTAGCTCGTCTGGGGAAGAGGCAAAGCAGTGAGCTATGGAAACCTTGCCTCTGTGATGCCCTCAGTGAGGGTCTGAGGTCCTGCTCCAAGTGTCTCCTGCCTCCCAGCACGGTCCTTTGTAAGCACATACAGACCACTAACTTCAGAGGACAAGGTCCCTAGAAGCTGGAACCCCACTTGCTTGCTCTCAGTCACCCCACCACACTGGTGTACAGTGGGATCCCAGGGCCACTGCACACTGTGTACAGTGGGTGAATCCCATTTACAAACATGGAGGGGAGGGGGCAGAGGTGCTTTTCCAGCTGATACCCCCATCACTCCCATCACTTCCTCTACTTCCTCCTAAAGCAAAGTTCTCCTTCAGATTCTCATCTTTAAAGGGGAGGAGTAGCTTTTATTTAATGGAAACAAACTCTCTACACTGTGGTTAGAACAAGAGTCCCAGACTTTGCACTTCAGTTTTGGGTTTCCCTTTAAGGAGATGGACAACATGGGAGCAAACCCATTACCCCTGGCTGAATTCTGTTTTCTCCTCAGAAAACGGGGTGGAGAGTGTATTCAACCAGGTGTCATGGCCCTTGGTTGGGTTCATGAATAAGCTTGAGGGTGTCAGGGAAGCTTTTAAAGTTATCGGAACTTTTCTGTGGATAGTTACGTATATTTCTAGGAGAGAGGTCTGTAGCTCTGATCAAACTCTTTAAGGTCCCCTGACCCCAGATGGACTCCGAAATGGCAGAAGGAAACTATTTTAAGCTGCCTCCCTGCTCAGAGAGTCTGGGCTGCTGTGGCTGAGCAAGGCTCCAGGAGAGGAGAGGCTCGTGCACAGTGCACAGTGCCTGGGGTCCAGACAGGCTCCCTGACTCCTGCTCCCCCTCCTGCCCCTGAGAGAGGGTTCCCCCTTCTGGCCACCACTTCCCTTAGGGCAGCCACAGAGCCTAAATCATCCCCAGAGGCACCCATCCTTCCAGACACACCTGACCTCTGTTCTTAGATGGATTAACTAGAAATCTAGGGGGTGGGGGGAAGGTGAAAGGATGGGGGGGGGGCGGGGAGTTTAGACAAATTTGGTTTATGGTTAGAACCAACAGTAAGTCCCCATCCAAGGCAAAGGGTCCCTGAGGCAGGAGGGGGCAGCAGGGAGGCACCGTCCCCAGTAACCCCGAAAAGGAAGGTGGGGAGTGTGTGTGTTGTCCCTGGAAGCCTTCCCAGGAAGCCAGCGCTGAGGAAGTCCATTTGCTAAGAGTGCTTTCTCCCGGGGGGCTGCGCAGTGATGGACACTACTTTCAACAAACCCTTTATTGGAAACTCTGGGGCTTTATGCAAAACATAAATTCTGGAGGAAATAGTTTACTTTAGGGATATATTCAACTTTAAGGTCCCTTGAACCGGTGATTTTGGTATGACCTTGAATTCCTGTCGCATTTTATACCCTTCAGGGCACCTTTCCACACACTGCATTCTTTGTGCCCTGTTCTGGGTTGAATTGTGCTCCCCCTCTCCCCCTAAAAAAAGATATGTTCAAATTCTAAGTCCCAGTACCTGTGAATTTGACCTTATTTGGAAATAAAACCTTTGCAGATGTAATCGTGCTAAAATGAGGTCATAGATTATGGTAGGCCTTCATCCAATGACTGGTATTCTTGTAGGAAGAAGGGAATTTGGATTCAGGCACACACAGGGGAACCACGTGAGGATGGAGGTAGAGGTTAGACCACTGAGGAATGCTGGCAACCACCACACATGGAGAGAGGCCTGGACCAGATTCTCCCTCAGAGCCCCCAGAAGGAACCCAGCCTGCGAAATCGGGGGGTTTGGACTTTTGGCCTCCAGAACTGAGAAAAGTTCATCTCTGCTGATTTAAGCCCCGTGCAGTTCATGGTCATTGGTTATGGCAGACCCAGGAACTGAACACAGTCTCATCACATGGGGGAGGTATGAAGGACAGAGATGGGCATCTCATTTTACAAATCCCCCTGTCACATCACTCTTTCACTAAGAATGTCTCTGGCCCTAGCCGGCTTGGCTCAGTGGATAGAGCGTCAGCCTGCGGACTGAAGGGTCCCAGGTTCGATTCCGGCCAAGGGCACATGCCTGGGTTGCGGGCTCGATCCCCAGTAGGGGGTGTGCAGGAGGCAGCCGATCAATGGTTCTCTCTCATCACTGGTGTTTCTATCTCTCTCTCCCTCTCCCTTCCTCTCTGAAATCAATAAAGAAATATATTTATAGTGTTACAGAAATACCATGTACTACTTATGAAGTACTTGGACTAAGACTGTTGGCAATAAATTTGGGACTTGTTGGGCCCACATCCCCAGGGGTCTGCCCACCAGGGAAAGCACCAAAGCCTATACCCCTGGAGACTCACCGACACAGGGCAGTCCCAGGGAAGGCAAGCAGCGAGGCTGGGAGGACATAACCTTTACTGGGTAGGATAATCTCCTTCAGTCACTTCCTTGTAGCTTATCAGTAGAGCAGTGACCTTGGAATAGCCCTTATAATAGAACACAGAGATTAACCTAGACAGGATTAAACTCAACAGAACTAGATTAACAAACGCCCTAACCTTGGGAATAGAATGGATAGGATTAAAATCAACTGGTATAAATACAGATGTAACAGGATAATAAAGAACTGAACCTGGCTGGAGAACCTGGCTATGCTGATCAACTGAACGCTGTCTTTGTGTCATTCCTTCTTCGCCAACTCCGTCCACACCTTTGGGAACCCCTGGACCTGTTGGGGTTGGACCCCAACATAACCCTTTGATTCAGAGCCCTTTCTCCACATTTCAACTTAGATGCTCCCTGCTTTAGGAAGCCAGCCATGCCTTACCAGCCTCCTCTCAAAAGATCTAGATGTCTCTGCTCCTTGCTCCCATTGCAACTTCTTACCTCCCCTTTATTAACACGGATCAGTGTATATTGTTAAAATAGTTCACTTCTCTATAGCCCTCTAGTAGACAGAACAGCCCCCCCAAAGATGTCCATGCCCTGGTCTCCATAATCTGTGACTATGAAATATGTTATATGAGTAAAGGAACTGTGCAGATGCGATTAAAGTTACAGACCGAAGGAGGGAGACTGTCCTGGGTTATCCAGGTGGATCCAATATAATCGCATGAGGCCTTAAAAGCAGAGAATTTCTCAAGCTGGAAGCAGTAGAAGCAGAAGTCAGGGAGAGTCCAAGCAGAGAAGGTTTGACTTCCTCTGAGAGGCAGGAGCCCACAGGCAAGGACCAGAGAGAGGTGCTAGGAACGAAGGCATCCACAGCTAACAGCCAGCAAGGAAACTTAGACTTCAGTCCTACAGCCCAAGGAACTGGGTTCTGCCAACAGCCGAGCGAGCCTGGAAGTGGATTCTTCCCACAGACCGAGGAGAGCCCAGCGGGTCGGCACCTTAATTTCAGCCTTGTGAGCAGCCCAGCCAACTGCACCTCTGACCTACAGAGCTAGGAGATACTAAATGTAGGTCGTTTTAAAGCTCTGCGTTGGTGGAAATTTTGTTATGGCAGCAAGAGAAGACTAGCAATCCCCAAAGACTAAGCTCTGCGGGGACAGGAGCGATGGTAACTGGTCCACTGTCAAACCCCGAGTGCCCACCATAGCGCCTGTCATTTGGTGAGCACTCCGAACCCGTTAGGTGGAGGAAGGGAAACCTCCTCTACACCAGGACTGGCTTTGGGGCTAATTACTTAAGACATCTTTGAAAAACAGAATCCAGTCCTCCACCAGCAATCGGGGGTGGGAGGGGGACGAGGGGGGTGGGGGGCACGTTTTCAACCGAGGATGCCTAAGAAATTGGGCCTCCTCTGCAGGCTGAGTGACCCGGGGCCCCAGGGGCCTCTGATCCTGGAGTTTATGTTTCTAACGGAAAAGCAACCGTTGTCCTGCTGCTTTGCTCCACATGTGCAGTTCCTCTGACAGTAAGCAAAGCAGTCTGCAAGAGTGTGAGCGCATATGTGCACACGTGAGCATGCATGTATGCACATGTGAGCATGCATGTGCACCACAACAAAGTGTGAGAGCATCATGGGCAGGAGTGGGACCGTGCAATGTGAGTGCGAGTGTCTGTGAGCACAAACTGTGTTACTTAAGAATACTTGGGCCCTGGCCGGTTTGGCTCAGTGGATAGAGCATCAGCCTGTAGACTGAAGGGTGCCAGGTTCGATTGCAGTTAAGGGCACATTCTTTGGTTGCAGGCTCCCGGCCCTGGTTGGGGTGCATGTGGAAGGCAAACAATTGATGTACATCGATGTTTGTCTCTCTTTCTCTGTCTCTCCCTTCGCTCCCTTTCCCTTCCACTCTGTCTAAAAATCAATGGAAAAATATCCTCAGTGAGGATTAAAAAATAATAATAATTAAAAAAAAGAAATGGAAGAAACAAACAAACAGAGAATACTTGGATGCTTGTGAGTGAGGAAGCGATTCTTTCTAGGATGGTTCCCCATCCTCCCCTGGACATTGCAGGTTGCCCAATATTTGAGATGTGACATTTAAAAGGATTTTGTTTTTTTTATTCACTCATCTGCTGACAGGCACTTGGGCTGTTTCCAGACCTTAGCTATTGTAGATTATGCTGCTATGAACATAGGGGTGCATATATTCTTTCAAATTAGTGTTTTGGGTTTCTTCGGATATATTCCCAGAAATGGGATCACTGGGTCAAAAGGCAGTTCCTTTTTTTTTTTTGAGGAAACTCCATACTGTTTCCTCAATGGCTGCACCAGTCTGCATTCCCACCAACAGTGCATGAGTGTGGCTTTTTCTCCACATCCTCACCAGCACTTGTTGTTTGTTTATTTAAAAACTGTGGTACACAGTAGAATACTACTGGGATATTAAATTAAAAAAAAAAAGGGAGCCCTCGCTGGTTGTTTCAGTGGATAGAGCATCAGCCAGGCAAAGGCACATAACTGGGTTGTGGGCTCAATCCCCAGTGGGGTGCGTGCAAGAGGTAGCTGATCAATGATTCTCTCTCATCATTTGCATTTCTATCTCTCTCTCCCTCTTCTTTCCTCTCTGAAATCAATAAAAATTTATTTAAAAAATAAAATAATTTTTTAAAGGATATCTTACCTTTTGCAGCAGCATGAATGGACCCGGATAGTATTATGCTAAGCGAAATAAGCCAGTCAGAGAAAGACGAATACCATATGATATCACTTATATGTGGAATCTAATGAACAAAATAATTTAACAAACAAAATAGAAACAGAAGTATAGGTACATAGAACAGAGTGACAGTTGTCAGAGGGGAGGTGGGGTTGGGGGCTGGGTGAAAAAAAGGTGAAGGGATTAAGCAAAATTCATATATATATCTCACAGAGACACAGACAACAGTATGGTGATAGCCAGAGGGGAGGGAGGTGGGGGAGCTAAAATAGGGCAAAGGGGGGATAAATGGGATGGAAAGAGACTTGACCTTGGGTGCATGGTTCGGTGTGCCCAGGATGTTTTGTTGATTGTACGCTTGAAACTTGTATGGTTTTGTGAACCAATGTCACCCAAATAAATTCAATTTAAAAAACTAAAAGAATAAACATAAAAGAAGAGTTCCTTAAAACAATGAACTCCTCCACAATACTGAAAATGAAGTACTATTTATGAAAATGCCATGTTTCCCACAACTGTTTCGGGCTGCTATGCCAATGAAGTGAACCATACCTGTTTAGAAAAAAATTAGTTTACACTTGGCTATTGGTAGCTTCTCAAATCATGAAGACATTTTTTTTCCGGACTACTTTTGTTCTTAGTTCCGGAATAGCCCAGAGGCAAATGCCCTAAGATTTTAAAACAGGACATCTGAGAGGGCTCATATCTAGTGATGAATCTTGCTCAGAGTACCCAGACAGGGCAAAATTCTGAGTTCAGAAATTCAAAGCATTTGGGAACCTTAAAATGGATTAATTAATGATTAATAAATAAGTAATTAACTAATTATTGAATGCCTACTGTGAACCAGGCACCAGGCTAGGCCCTAGGGCAGTATACCACCTCCTTTTATCAATGAAGAGCCAAGGAATTGCCCAAAACCACACAGAAGTGGGGCAAGGATTTACACTCATCACCTGAATTCGTTGCTCTTTGTCCTGGAGTCAGGCCCTCCTTTGGAGTCCTCAATTTCAGTCTTCATTCCTTCTGGATACCACCCAAACTGTCTGCAGCAACCCTGCAAGGCTTACACCCAGCTCCTCCTCCCTCCGCCCCCCATTAAAACACTCCGAAGGTCTAGCTCTTCTACAGAAACCAGTTGGAAGCCATATTTGGAAAGGATCTGATACTAACTGATCACTTCCTGGTTACTTCTCCCAAAGGGTTGGTAGTTTGACAACAATTAGGCTGAACCTCAGGTCTGAGCAGCCATCTGGGTGAACCCTACTGGGTCAGGACTGGCCACATAGTCTCAATCCATGCTCCATCCATTCTTCAGACCACAGTGCTACTTCCTCAAGAGTCTTCGCTAGCTCCCCATTGCCTGCGTGTCCACATGCAGCTCCTTGGGTAGATATCCAAGGCTTGCTGCCTGCTAACTTTGTCTCCTCACCTCCTCAGTGCTCCAGTAACCTACCCACTCTGCCCTTCCCTTGGGAGCCCGCTCCTTCTGGCTCCCCTGCACCTACCTGTACAACCCCCTCGAATGCTTTGGGGCCAGGAACCACTCCTGCTGACTTTACCTGTCCCTCCCCAGAACTAGAGATGTGCTTACACCTTGAATCTCTCTCCCCCATTGCCATTATCTATTTCTTTGCATTGTTCATAAGTTTCCCTGGGATGTATTTCGCCACCCACTGGGGACAGTGGCCTAGCACTGCTCTTTCTCTCAGATCCCTCGCAGTGTGGCTAGGATAGTGAAGACCTAGAGTGGGCACTTCAGAAATACTTGCGATGGAAAGAACCCAGACAAGGGGAAGTGGGGCAAAGCAGAGCTTGTCTCCTCGAGGCCTCGGTTTAAAGGTCTCTTCTTCAGAAGCCCGCCTGTCCTGGCGTCTCCCCAAATGATCACAATTGGGTTCTATTCCCTCTGAGCAGCCATTTTTCCTCCTGGCACTCATCACACTTTACCTTATTTCTTATGTGACTGTGTTGAGTGACTGTCTCCCACTGACTAGAAGCTCCACTGAGCACCTATCAGTTCACCTCTGCATCCTAGCATCCAGTCTCAAAACTACCTGTTAAAAGAACAGATTAGAGAAAGAGAGGACATATCTTCCTCTGGTGCCAATAATTGCGCTCAGGAGCTCCCTAATGGAGCACTTCATCTCTCTAGTCTAGACCAGACTCGAGTGTGGAAGGACCTGTATCTGTGGGGTTGCTACAACCCCAGCCACAGAGCAAACTGGCAGTCCCCTTTTCCTGAGTGTTAAGTGCATGCCAGGCGCTGTACTGAGGCTTCCCCTGCAGCACCACGCCCAGAGGTACCACCATCAGCTCCATTTTAGAGACGAGGGACCTGAGGCTCAACACTCCTACCCCTCCAAGCCCCGCTGGCTGTGGTGTCTCCCATCTTTCAGGGGAGAGGATCTCAAGTGCAGGGAGTGGCCCAGGAGCCTCAGAGATGTTTTAGAAATGCACCAAAACTACCCCTGCCCTCAAGGGAATGAAATCCAGCTGCTGGAGAACAAACTGGAAATCAACTGGGGTCCTGTCTGTGCAGACACAAGTAAAGTCGATGCAAACGGGCCCGTGGGCCTGGTCAAGCCAGAAGCAGCATGTTAGAACGGACAGTGCTTGGGGACTCTGGTTTGGGTAAGTCAGAAACCCATCTGTGCCCCAAGGGCATTCAAAGTCCTTTAACCCACTCTCTCAATTGTCTCTCCCCTCCACAGAGTGGCGAGTGGCAGTACCGATGCCTCAAGTCCACATGGAGCTCAGAGAAGCAGCCCGCTCAGGCCCACGGAGATGGGAAGTGATGGAATCAGGGGTAGCATCAACAGCCTTAGCAGTAACTCCCCCCAGGTGTGGGCACGGCCAAACCTCGTTTGTGCAGATGTAGCAGCTGGAGAAACAGCTGTGGGTGAAACGCTGGCCTCCAGTGTCCAGCTGGGAGCCACCAGCTTTCCTGGGACGCTCCTTGGTGGGAAAGCCCCGCCACGGCTGTTCCCCATGCCAACAGCCCCAATCAGAGCACACCCAAGTCCTCCCCTTTTCCACCATAAAACTTGACCACCCCACTAGCCACCAAAAGCAAGCCATAGCGGCTGGCTCCCTTGCTCTAAACTCAGAATAGAGAGCCTTCGCTTATTTTCCTGTGGGTGATCTTCATTTATTTCCATACTGCCTCATTGTCTAATTGCTTTGTGACTCAGTTTTCTTACCTATAAAATAGGATAATATCTCTGGGCATAAATCTTTGGGAAGGAAACTGCCTTGGATTGTGGGGGAGCTTCCTAATATTATCCCCTCCCTGGGTCACCTCTGATCTCAATCCAGCTGCCACATAATCGACGTCCCTCTTGTTCTTAGCACACTTGAGTATATCCACATGTCCAGCCCCTTCGTTGTTCTCAAGAGAGGACCCTAAAGCGCAGGCAGGGAATGTGCCTGTGGAGGCCTCTGAGAAACCAGTCTGTCTCCAGTTTCTCCCCACTGGCTCCCAGACTCCAAAAGCAAGTACATGAGCCTATCAGGAACTCCCCAGGTGTCAGCGTATACACATGGTGAAACGACGCTCCAGAGAGCAAAACGCACCCAGGAGTGAGTTACCAGGAGCCACGGAAGCATCCCAACCAGCGCAGGCCAGTCGTGGCCTGTACGGAACTCTGCCCTCTGCATGCACGCTCCCTCCTTGGTTTCAGGGCGCCCCTCACAGCCTCCAACCATCTTTCATTCAAGGAGGCTGGCCGGCTCCAGAGAGGTCCCTTCGCCTTTTCTGAGGTCAGCTTCACCCAAGACTGCCCCACCTTCTCACTGTCAGACAAAGCGAGAACACAATGGTCACAGTTACCATTCTTTTTAACACCACGCAGTGCACTATTTTAATAGCTTCGCATGTCAACTATTAATCCTCAGAACAACCCTCAAAGTGTGTACCATTATGAGCAGGTCCACTTCACAAACGGGGATGTCACAGAGAGTCAGATGATTGCCCAAGGTCACATGACCAGCAAGAACAGCGATGAAAAAACACGCCCAGAGCTGAACTCTTCCCGCCTCACTGCACCGCCTCTGAATGTTTTCAGGTTAACACAGATGCTCATAGAAGAATCTTGGGGTGTTTCAAAGTTGGGAGCAAGATTTATTGACGTTTCAGAAAAATGCTGGGTTCTATCTCAGTCGCTTCTGGTTCACTTTGGATCCACAAACATTCGCTAACCAGCAAGAAGTTGGAGAGGACAGAAATGAATAAGGCCTTCTCTACCTCGGCGGGCCCAGCACTTCCCTGGGCATGAAGAGGCCGCCCTGCTAGTCCTCCCACCAATCATGCCAAGGCCTCCCAGGTAGTGAGCTGTGTCTCACGTTCAGAAGAGAAGAGGGCAGGGTGTACGTGTCACTGGACAATACATGGGACACCAGAGGGGTGAATTTGACATCCGGATTCTTGGGTCCCAGACCAGACCTGTGAAGCCAGGCCCTCCAGCGCAGTGGCCTGAGAACCTGCACCCCAGATGACTCTAACCCAGTGATGGCGAACCTTTTGAGCTCGGCGTGCCAGCATTTTGAAAAACAACTAACTTAACTCTGGTGCCGTGTCACATAGAAATTTTTTGATATTTGCAACCATAGTAAAACAAAGACTTATATTTTTGATATTTATTTTATATATTTAAATGCCATTTAACAAAGAAAAATCAACCAAAAAATGAGTTCGCGTGTCACCTCTGACACGCGTGTCATAGGTTCGCCATCACTGCTCTAACCCATAGTCTGGGTGACAGTGACCCCAGACCTGGGACTCTCTGAAGTCCCTTTCTAGGGACAGTCAATGCAGCCTGTATTTTAAGCTGGAAGAGCTGCACACGGACCTGCGACCTGCATCGGGCCCTAAGCAACAATCCCCAGTGCTCGGCGGAGAGGGGACAGAGCTGTGGGAAGGCTCCTCTGGGCCCCCAGGTGGATGCTCCTTTAGCCTCACCTGATTAGGACCCAGGCCCTGAAGGCGCGGGGCCAGATGAGGCCAGTTGGTGGAGACCTGTCTGCCCCCCACTGCACTCTGAGCTGCAGGAGCCAAGAGGCCAGGTTTGTGCATTTTTATTGGTTAACTCCCTCCTGTCACCCTCTCCCTCCCTCTGACACTGGGACTTTCAGTAATTGTCAGCTGAATGAATAAATTAATGACAGAGGGAGACAGACGTGCTAACAGCTAACAGTAATTCGAGCAGAATGGAGTAAGTGCTAAATGGTGGTGGGATGAGTCATTACTGCTGACAGGGAAGGAAGAGGGAAGAGGCATTCATCCTCTCTCCCCTGCGCTGTCAAAACAGACTCTCAACTGCCTCCCTTCCTGTCTCCCCCACGTTGGGGAGAAAGCAGAATACGCATGCCCATGCCCGGAGGTTAGATTAACTCCAAAACAAACATCCCATGGCCACCCCCTCTCCCACCCCCAGAGTAAGAAGTAGAACCTGGCCAGAACCCCAGAAGCCTCCTGCGTTTCCCTCTGGGACAGCCTGTCACCCCTCTCCCCTCCTCCAAGCTCTGTGCTGAGTCTGCTGTGGCCCATTTTCTTGCCTCTTTTTGTAGATTGGCCATGAACGTATGCGTCGCTAGATAACGCATTGTCTAGAGTTGCCTGGTTGGGATTTTCTATGACTGCAGTTTCTTCTGTGGCCTGCAACATGATTTTTTGGAGGGTTGCCCGTGTAGATGCATTGGTGGTAGTTCATGCCTGCTCATTGCTGCTCATTCAACTCTGTTATGTGAACACCCCTCATCCTCCTGTTGGTGGTTATTGGAATTGTGTCCAGGCCCCGCTGATCACTAACAATGCTGCTGTGTGTGACTCCTAGTCCATGGCACAGGTCTGCTACCGGGTTCTTACGCTGCTTCATGGTGCGGTTCCTTCCATCTCGCTCCCCGCTCTCCTGCACGAGGTTTGGCTGCTTAAACTCCCATTGGCTATTTGAGCACCAGCCATCACGTCTACATTCCAGCTAAGTAGTAGGAGGAAAGAAAAAGAATGTTCATCACTCTTTTTGAATACACTTTCAGAAAATTGTACAGGACACTTCCTCTTATATCCCAGTGGCCAGACTTAATCTCATGGACACAACTACCTGCACCTGATCCTAGAAAATGTAGTCTTTATTCTTGGTGCCCTTAATTCCCCCTAAGACCTGGGAGTTCTGTCATTTAAAGACGAGATAATGGATTTGTAGGACAATGACCACTCTCTGCCATAGCTGTCCTTGCTCAGAAGAGAATTTCCAAGCAGTTCTGCCTAATACTCTCACTACACAAACGTACAGGCATTACATATCCCACAACACAAATGCTGGTGAGTCATAGACATATTTAACAGGCCACGGCCTTAAACATTGATAAGTATATTCACATCGTCCTTCAAGTAGTCTCCAGAACTCCAGATGTGCCGTCGCATCTACATTTCAGCTAGCAAAAAGGAGAAAAGAAAAAGAAGGTTTCATCACTCTTTTTGAATTCACTTTCAGAAAATTCTGAAACACTGCTCACCTAGGAAACTGTGGTGCCCACATGGCCGTGTTAAAGTGAGTTTTCCTCCGTCTTTAATCTTGCAAACCTGAAATTAAACCCATTAAGGACAACTCCTCCTTTCCCTGCTTCCCCAGCCCCTGCAACTACCCTTCTACTTTCTGTGTCTATGAATTTGACTGCTCTATAGGTACCTCATATAAGTGGAATCATATACTATTTGTCTTTTTCTGACTGAGTTATTTCATAAACTCCTCAAGGTTCATACCTATTGTAGCATGTGATACGGTTCCCTTCCTTTCTAAGGCTGAATAATATTCCATCATATGTAGAGACCACATTTCATTTGTCCATTCACCCATCAGTGGACACACTGAGTTGCTTCTGCCTCTTGGCTTTGTGCTATGAACATGAGTGCACAAATAACTCTTCAAGACCATACTCTCAATTCTTTTGGGTGTATGACCAGAAGCATAGGGGTATTTGCTGGGTCAATGGTAATCCTATGTGTAATATTTTGAGGAAGCCCATATTGCTTTCCACAGTGGCTGCACCTTTTTACATATCCACCTACAGCGCATGGTGGTTCCCATGTCTCCATAGCCTTACCAACACTTGCTATTTTCTGTTTTTTAATTTTGTTTTTATAGTCATCATCTGGTGTTTTACTTTCTGAAAATTCTTGCTTAAAAAAAAAAAAAAAAAAAGCCCAGCCAACATGTCTCAGTGGTTGGGGCACATGTGTCCCAGGTCAGGGTACATGCCTGGACTGTGGGCTCGATCCCCAGTGGGGGGCATACAGGAGGCAACCAATCAATGATTCACTCTCATCATTGATATTTTTCTCTCTCCCTTCCTCTCTGAAATCAATAAAAATATGTATTTTTTAATTAAAAATAAAAATTCTTGCTAAATGAACTCAGACCCTGACATATCAGAGTGTTTATGGAATGAATGAATGGATGAATGAATGATGAATTTGACCACAACTGGATGAGGTAGTTTTGTTTTCCAGGATATGTTCATGAAGAAATAGTTTCCAATAGGTTGGTGTCTTGTCCAAGGTCAAGAGCCTGAACTTGAACTGCAAGCCCACACAATCTGTACAGAACAGTTTTCCTCTGAGCTCTAGGGTTTGTTCCTGCCTGCCAGGCCCCAAAGGCCCACCTTCAGTCCTCCTGGTGAGCAGCTCCTGCGGGTGAGGGCAAGGCAGCTCCTTCCTAGAGTCTCCTCTCCCATCTGGTTCCATCTTGCACAAGGAGAACAAATCCAAGAAAAAGAAACCTGCTGGCTTGCAAAATCCAATTACCCAAGCTGCTCCCCCGTGGGTGGGGGCCCCACGAGGGATGCTCTGTGGCTGAGGAGGGGGCAGAAGCCCAGCCAGCTCTCCCCTCCCACCCAGTGCTCAGTGGGGCAGAGCGAGTGGCAGTTCAGCAACACTCCCAGGCCCACTTGAAAGCTGAAACAAGTGACTGCCACTGCCCGGCAGGGTGAGAACTCCTCCGGATGCCTGCAGGCTTATGCTGGGCTGACTCACTTCCTCACCTTAATTCTCCCCTAATACCTTCCCTTTCTCTGCAGCTTTACTCCCGGCACCACTGTCTGAGTGTGGAATGTCTGGTGACGCTGAGCAGGTGGGTCAGCTGCGCTGTCTGCCCAGATATTACAGGCCTGACCATGACTGGGATAGAGTATGTGGGGGGCGAGAATGGGGAGGCAAAGTAAAGCCAGATTGTCTGCTAGCTCTGAAGTGCAACCTAACCCCTCAGCCAGTTTGATTCTGCAAGCCTGAGCACAAGTCACCACCTCCAGGCAGGAGTCCTGAGGGCCGGGAGCAGGTGGAGGATGGAGCAGAGGATGGAGAGAAGCAGAGGAAAGGGTGGGGAGCCATAGCTGATTTGGGTTCCAGACACTTCCATCCCATGCTGCCTTCCCTGGGGAAGCTCTCACGTGCCATCCCTGGGGGAACAGGGCTGCATCCTAAAGGTCAAATTTAAAGGTGATATTATGTGTATAGGTTTCCTGGACAAGTCAGAAGAGGTCTCGCTACTAGCCTGGGTCTGCCTATTTGAGGAAGTACCACTATTCCTCTCACCTATGCTCTTTCCTTCCCTGTCTACTACTAAACCATTCTTTTCGGATCCTGGATTCTTCATCTCTATCTCCTTAGCATTGCTTCCTGAATCTACCTGCCTCAGCTTGTACATTGTAAGAGAGAAATTAGAGCAAAGTTTTAATTTTTTTAAAAGTTATTCATTCATATAGCTCAGAGTCAAATAGTGGTGGAAGACAGGAAAAAAGAGCCCTCTCCCTCATCTATACTCCTTCAGTTTTTATGACTCATTCTTTTGGCGTTTATCACAATTCCCTTCATGATTTTTCAGTTTTAGGCACTACTGATTGTCTTTCTCATTCCAACAACCCACTCACACTTCCTGGCCCCCATCCTCCCAACATAGCCATGTAGTAATTTGGTTAGAGCAACAGTCAGTGTTAGAGCAACAGTCAGTGTTTACATTATTACCACCAGGTAAACACTATTTCCATGTGTTTACACAATAAGCCCTGGGATGGACTATGATTACTTCTCTTTTCATGCACATGTTTTTATTTCCCCTGGAGTTAATAATTATCGCCCCTGCCCCATTCACTTAGTTTTCTTTGTACTCAATGCCAGATTCTTTCAGTTATTGAACTCTCCCCTCAGTACATTCAGATGACAGTACACCAGTTTTATTTTCTTGAAGACATCTCTCCTGGAGCTTTCTGACCTAGTTCAATTTAGGCTGGCTGCCCTCTAGGCTTGTTGCATTGTGTTCAACCTGCAATATATCCATTAATATCCAGGGGGATTCTCTCCTGTGCCAGATTCCTGCTGTCTGTGTTTTCTTGGTTTAATACCTTATTTTGGTGAAATACATCCTCCAGCATCCTCATGAGTCCATGAGAAAATTTTTTTAAATCTCAAATGACTAAAAATGTCTTTTTCTACTTTCAAACTTGATTGATAGTTTGATTGGGTATAAAATTTGAAGTTGGGGATAATTTTCCTTTAGAATTTTGAAAGCATTGCTTAAGTGTCTTCTAACTTCCAGTGCTTCTATTAGACAGTCCAGACATTCTAATTCCTGACCTGTTCCCCAATGCATTGGGAATCTTGTAGAACCTCCTGTTTGTTTTCCATGTTCTGAATTATAATGATTTGTCTTGATATATGTCTATTTTCATACATTCTGTCAGCCACTCAATGGACCCTTTTAATCTGTCCTTCAGTTTTGGAAAAATTTCTTCATGTACTTCTTTGATTATTTCCTCCACTCTATTTTCTCTGTTTTGTTGTTGTTTGTTTGTTTGTTTTTTGTTTTTGTTTTTCCCTGGAACTCTTGTTATTTGGAAAGTGAGTCTCCAGGAGAAGCCTTCTGGCTGAGCAGTGCTCCCCCTGTGGGAGTGCACTGACCACCAGGGAGCAGCTCCTATGTTGAGCATCTGCCCCCTGGTGGTCAGTGCATGTCATAGCGACCAGTCGTTCTGCCGTTAGGTCGATTTGCATATTAGCCTTTTATTATATAGGATCATTCACATACCATACAGATCACCCATTTAAAGTATACAATTCAGTGTAATTAGAATATTTAAAATATTCAGAGTAATGCATCTATCACCAAAATCAATTTTAAAACATTTTCATCATGCCAGAAAAGAAACCTCATGCCCAATTTCCCTTATCTCAGCCCTAGGCAGCCACGAATCTACTTCTTGTCTTTGTAGATTTATCTATTCTGGACATTTCATATAGATGGAATCACTTTACTAGTATATGTGGGCCTTGGTGAATGGCTTCTCTCACTTAGCGTAATGTTTTTGAGGATCATCCCCATTGTAGCATGTGCCTAGTACTTCATTCCTATGTATGGCTGAATAAATAATATTCCATTGTATGAATATACCACCTTTATCCATCTATTGTTGGACATTTTGGTAGTCTATGGCTTGCTATTATGGATAATGCTGCTATGAACATTCATGGACAAGTTTTTGTGTTAACAGATGTTTTGAATTCTCTTGGGGATATGCCTAGGCATGGACTGGGGTCATGTAGTAAATCTATCTTTAATCTTTTGAGCAACTGCCAGAGAATTTTCCAAAGTGGCTTGTTATGAATTGAATATTTGTGTCCCCCCTACCCCAACCCAACTCATACTTTGAAGCCTTAATCCCAATGTGATATTAGGAGGTGGGGCCTGAGGTAGGTAATTAGATTTATCTGTGAACTGGAGGATGGAGCCCCATGAAGGGATTAGTTCCCTTATAAGAAGAGAGACTTCGGAGCTTCCTCTCTTCACCATGTGAAGATCCAGCAAGAAGGCAGCCAGCCATCCGCAAGCCAGGAACTAAATCGGCCAGCACCTTCATCTTGGACTTCCCGGTGTCCAGAACTGTGAGAAAAAATGTCTATTATTTAACCACCCGGTCTATGGAATTTTGGCTGAGCTGTGACTTGACTGCACCATTTTGATCCCCATCAGCGGCGTGTGAAGGTTCCAGTTCCTCAGCATCTTCTCAAACACTTGCTAATGCTTGACTCTGTTACAGCCATCCTTTCATCCTAAAGGGGTGCAGAGGGCCTCATGGCTTGGGTTTGCCTTTCCCTGGTAGCTCCCCTTCCCGCCCTGGGCCACAGCCGCCTCCTCTGTAGACAGAATCTAAAGGTTCTTCACATTCTAGCCTGACATTCTGAGTTCTTTTTTGTTTGTTAATCCTCACCTGAGGATATTTTTCCATTGACTTTTAGAGAGAGTGGGAGAGAGAGGGAAAGACAGAGAGAAACATCGATGTGAGAGAAACACATTGATTGGTTGCCTCCTGCATGAGCCCTGACCAGGGCCCGGGCTGAGGAGGAGCCTGCAACCAAGGTACGTGCTCTTGACTGGAATCGAACCCAGGACCCCTTGGTCCTCAGGCCAACACTCTATCCACTGAGCCGAACTGGCTAGGGCCATTCTGAGTTCTTTAAGTGTTTTCTTTAGAAGCCTGAGGATCCACTGCTGGGGATGGGGACTAGGGAGAGGGTGAGGAGAGGAAAAGGAAGAGAAGGATTTCAATACCGGTTCTCAGAAATCCTTCTAAAGAGCCATAGTCACAGAATGTCTGCCGTCGGTAGGACTTTGCCTTCATCCAGTTGAAACTGCCAAACTCCTTTACCGGTGAGGAATGGAGGTCCAGAGGGGAGATGGTTACTAAAGGTGCTCAGCCTGTGACTGTGGCCACTTTCCGGACCACAGCTCTGCCATTTGCGTGATGGGAATAATATCTACCTTCCGGGGTTGTTTCAGGATATAACTACTCTGTCAATAACTTAATTTTACTTTTGGAATAATTAGTATGTCATACCTATGGTAAAGAAATTCAAACAGTATACAGAGAAGCATACAATGAAAAGTACGTTTCTCTCCCCCGCCCCCTTCTCTGGCCCCGCTGTTACTAGTTTCCTGCCTCTCCCCTCAGATAGATTCCGAGCACACAACTGAAGCTATTATCACCAGGGACCCTAGAGTGGGTGGAGATCATTAACTTGCCTGCCTTTCTAAGCTGGTCTTTCCCACTCTGCCCCTTCACCCCCCCTCCCCCACCTACACAGAACCGTGGGGTTCCCTTATTTGTCTAGCTCCCCCTTCCCCAGCCTCCTCCACCTGGTAATGATTTCCTAGAGAGTCTCCCAGGGGTCTCCATGGGGACGTTTCCTGCTCCGATCTCCATGGTAACTCTTCAGGTTGCCATGGTGACACTTAAGTGATTATTTGGAGGCCCTTAAATAAATCACCCATGGTGGTATATGCTAGAAGCATTTGGCTCCGACTCTTCTGTTCGGGGCCAGGGTTGGGGCCCAGGCCCACAGGCAGAAAGGGGTGGAGGCGGGAGGAGGTTGTCAGGGCCGGTTGCCCTTGGTTCTGGCGGGGAGAGGGGCCCTCTCTGGGCAAAGGTGGAATTGAGGCTTTTGGGAATTGGTGCCGGGACAACCAGTCGGGGTTGTGCAGTCCTTGAAGAGAGATCCTGCAGCCAGGAGGGCACCCTTCATAGGACTGTGGCTCAGGACAGGAGCAGCTGCGAGGAAGCCGGAAAGTGACTGAGCAGGGATTCAAACCAGGATCACTGGGCTGCAAGCCCTCACTGCCTGAGCCTAACTGCTGAGAGGGAGTTTAAGATGGAATCCACTCCATTTACTCAGCCAATATTTTTAAAGCACCTACTGCGTGTTGGGCACTGTGCTAAGCATTGAGGATGCTGCAGTGAATAAAACAAAAATAGCCTGGCCGGTGTGGTTCAGTTGGTTGAGCATCGCTCCATGCACCAACAGGTTGCCAGTTCGATTGTGGGTTGCAGGCTCGATCCCCAGTATGGGGTGTGTAGGAAGCAGCTGATTGATGTTTCTCTCTCATCACTG
Organism: Myotis lucifugus; assembly: GCF_000147115.1. Lineage (NCBI taxonomy): Eukaryota > Metazoa > Chordata > Mammalia > Chiroptera > Vespertilionidae > Myotis > Myotis lucifugus. The sequence goes on along the minus strand of NW_005871117.1, from coordinate 180,196 downwards.
TTTCTATCTCTCCCTCTCACTTCCTCTCTCTCTAAAAGAAAAAAAACAAACATTAAAAAAACAAAAATACCCATCCTCATGGAGCTTACATCCTACTGGGGGAGACACAAGCAGCCCCATAAGTAATAAAGTACAGAGGCCGGAGGGTGGTTTAAGTGTTTGGGAAGGAGCTAGGACTGCGGGATAGGCCGTAGCACACAGTCATAGGGGCTCGGTCCCTGGGCAGTCACGGGGTCAGCCTTTGGGACAATTCCTGAAAGGGAGGAGGGCGAGGTAGACTCCATCAGCGGTGCTGGCTCCTCCCTGGGTTCTGGTAACACCGCTTAGTGATTTTCAGGCTCCCAGCTTCCTGGAGGCCTCACACCACACAATGAAGCAGACAGGCCTGGCGTTGACTCTGTTTTAGACTGGGGAGCTGACAGCAGAGGGGGGCAGCATGCCGGTGGCAATGTGGCTCAGGCGGAACTTGAGGGTGATGACCAGAACTTGAGTCTGGGCTTAGACCAGGACCATTTCTGTCAGACAGTGGACTTATCACCAAGTCTGCAAATTCATACCTACGCCGGCACTGTGTTAGACTCTAACACTGTTAGAGGATGAACATATCGCTTACGTCGTACACCTGGGAGACTGGGGTAGTGTGCCTGGGGGATCTGGCTTATTTTCGTTCCAATGTCAACCTCAGGTGGTTATGATACGCTCCCCTGACCTGTATGGGATGAATGGTCATGCTCATTCTCTGGTGGTGAGCAGACAGAAGGGCATTTTTCTAACCCCCGGCTTCCCAGGAGGCAATACCAACTCCAGGAAATGGGGAAGGTTGGAAGCACAGGTCCAAGGCATACGGTGTACAGTGTGGATTCCGCCACAAAGCTTCCTAAGAAGGCGGTGAGACTCGTCTTTCTACACCAGGCTCTCTCTGCCTTAAAAAATAATGTTTTTTAAAATCCTCGTCTGAGGATATTTTTCCATTGCTTTTCAGAGAGAGTAGAAGGGAGGGAGGAGGGGGAAGAGAGAGAGAGTGAGTGAGAAACATCAATGTGAGAGAGACAAAGTGACTGGTTGCCTCCCACATGTGCCCTGACCAGGGGTGGGGAGCCAACTCGCAACCCAGGTACATGCCCTTGACCAGGAATTGAACCCTTGACCTTTTACTGCATGGGCCAACATTCTAACCACTGAGCAACACTGGCCAGGACTCTACCTTTTTTGTGTGAATTATCTACTGTCAAATAGGCCTTGGATTTTGGACCAGGTTAACAAGCAATAGAAAATGATGGCTGGACAGTTAAAGCCCCCAGAGGCCTCACTGGAAAGTTCCTTGGACAGTGAGCGATTTGTTTAACCTCAGGTGGCTCCGAGTGTCCAGCTTCAGGAGGCGCAGGAGGCCCTGGACACTCCGGAGCTTGGGCTCAGCTCAGACTTCAGTTAAGCTTCTCGGGAGGACAGGACTGGCCTCCTGCTGGTGGCTCTTGGGCCTTGGAGGGTCCAGGCTCCCTCCACAGGGGCTCCCTGCACACTAGTCCCTCTGCCTGGGGCACACCCTTCCCCTGGCCCTTCTCAGCCTTCAGGTATCAGCTTCAATGTCACCGCCTCACAGCGTCCTTCTCGGTCCACCCAACCCAAGCAGGCCTCCTTGCTTCCTCTCGCTGAGCTCCTCCTGGGCTCAGGCAGCCTGTAACTAGGTATTTGTTTGCTCTCTCTTGCACTAACCTGCTTTCCAACCTGAACACAATGCCACTGGCCACATGCGGCAGCTGAGCGCTTGAAACTTGAGATGTGCAGTTAAGTGTGCAACATACACTGGGTTTTGAAAACTTAGTATGTAGAGTGTAAAATAGCTCATTCATAATCTTTCTACTGATATTTTGGATATGATGAGTTAAAGAAAACATGTTAAAATTAAGTTCACCAGTTCTTTTTAAATGAAGATACGAGAAAATTTAAAATTCCATCAGTGGCTTGTATTGTATTTCTGTTGGACAGTGCGGTGACTGGATTAATTCTAAAGAAAAGAGGCAAAGGAACTGTTCGTCACTCTATACCCAGCACCTGGTATTGGGCCAGGCTACAGTAGGTGAGCAATAAATAGTGTAATTTATTGAATAGCTTGACAGTTATATTTTCCATCAGCCCAGATATATTTTGAACAGTCTGCTCAGTGAATGTGACCTAATTTAATAGTCAGTTTATTAAAAACAACTCAGGCATAAGAGTTGCAAGAAACAGAAACAAAGGGAGCGGGAAGGGTCAGGGTCTCAGTCTCTCTTCTGAAGGCGCCTTGGTCCTACCCGCCCCAGCACGTTCTAGTTCCGAGGGGCTTAGGGGGACATGCCGACCTTTGTCAAAAAATAAATTAAAATCCCAATACACCAACGGTGGAGACAATTGTTTCCCACTTCCTGTTCCTTTTTCTTTGCTAACAGAAGCCCCTACTTTTAGATAAGCACACAGCCACCCAGAACCCAAACATTTCTCAGCCTCCCTTGGAGCTGGGCTCGCTAGTGCTGGCTGAGGGGACGTTAACAGGGAGGTCAAGTAACTTTTGGGAAAGGTCTCAAAAGTTATGGCTTTCTTTCCCTCCTCCTTTTGGCTGGAATGCCTGGGGCTCCACCAGCTACCTTGGGCCATGAGGAATGAGGCCAGGGTCATACCCTGGGATGTGGGAGGTGAGGCTGAGAGGGACCTGGGTCTCCCACAGCTTTGGAAAACTGCCCTCAGCCCCGGAATGCCCCCTATTGGCTTTGCATCAGAAAGAAAATCTGAGGCATTTAAGACTGTTAGGGTTTTTTTGTGACCTGATCCTGATAACAATACCCTTCTCCCTGAATATCTGGTGTCTACCTGCTACCACTCAGCTCCTTTCAGAACAGAATACTCAGGACCAAGTCAGTTCCAAGGTGACAGAATTTCTTTAGCATCAGATATTGATTTAAAAAGAACTGGAAATACCCTCAGAAGGTACAATAGAGCACGGAGTGAAAATAAAGTCACCTCAACCTGTACCCTAGTCATCTGTTTCTATCCCGAGGCAACCATTATTACCAATGTCTTTACATAGTCTTTGCTGACAACTTTTAAATAGCAGCTTTTCCTTTAAGAGACAAAGAAAAGTTAAGTCCCCCCTCATGGGACACCCTGTTATATAATAATCTTATATAAATATCCATATTCATCTCTCTCAATAAAAAATAAACAACCTGTTATTTTGGTCTTACTACCCATAAACCTTCATTTGAGATCACTTTTGCTCTAGGGCTCAAACTTAAGCGCTCAGGCCCTTGGCTACATGACTGCGGTGTCAGCCCTTCCCTGGCTCTCCTGTGTGGTGCGAAACACTGAAACCTACTCCTGAGCAGAAGCAGGCAGGGGTAAGTCGGGAGGCCTGATCCCCAAGGCCACAAAGCACAGCTCCATCTGGAGGAATTTAAAAGGATTAGAACTGGGTTTTAGTTTTGATTTTTAGACTGTGTTTTTTAGTAAAAATAGTGATAATCACATAATAAAAATGCAAGCATACTTAATGAGTATATGCTCTGTGCCAGGTGCTGCACTAAGACCTTATATGCACAATCACATTGAAACTTCACTATGACCCTGAGTTAGATACCCTTCGAAAGCATTCCTATCTTATGAGTGAAGCCAAGAGGTTCAAGGTCACCAGATAGAAAAGGGAAGTTGGGATTTGAGTTCCAATAGTCTGATCATAGAACCCAGGCTTTTAACATGATGACTGCAGACAGATGGGCAAGTCCCATGTATGCAGGGACTGTCCCTAAGGGCCCAGCACACTGCTGGGTACGGAGCAGAAGCTTAACCAATACGCATGGTCTTAAACATCCATTCATTAACACTGCAAGTATGCTGGGGCTGGGGAGAGGATGGTAGCACACTTTCCCAGGGTCTGCAGGCTGTGTCCTCTGCTCAAGACACACCCTCTGGCATCCATGCTCAAGGGAAAGAGACCAAACTGGGGGCTTAAAGGGTTCTGAAGGGAAGGTTGGAATCTGGGGCAGGGGGTGCTCTGGCTCAGAGGGACACTAGTGAGGCCTGGAGTGCTGAGCCCGCCCACAGGAACCAGGCCCTAGATCAGGGGTCCTCAAACTTTTTAAACAGGGGGCCAGTTCACTGTCCCTCAGACCTTTGGAGGGCCGGAGTATAGTTTAAAAAAAAAACTATGAACAAATTCCTATGCACACTGCACATATCTTATTTTGAAGTAAAAAAACAAAACGGGAACAAATACAATATTTGTATTTGCATGTGGCCCGCGGGCTGTAGTTTGAGGACCCCTGCCCTAGATTATGCTAGAGGCACTTCTTGCCAAGTTTGATACAGAACCTCTTTTCTCTACCCCCTTTGCTGAACTATTTTAAGATGCGTCTGTATCTAACGGACCGTTTTACTGCTGTATTTCTAGTTCTTAGAACAGTGCCTTAGACACAGGAGGCCCTCATTTGTTGAATGAGCAGTTGAGCTGGCACCTGGTCCTGGCCAGGTGGCACTTCCAGTACTTAGGGGCACTGCTGCCTCCCTGGCTTCGAATCAGCTCTGTCACAGGGTGGGGCTGGCGCTTACTGCTTGCGGCAGGGACACTGGTTATTTTGAGTCGGAGCCCGCCTATATCCCAATCATCTGCTTCACAATCCACAGCAGCGACGTCCAACCTTCTCACCGTGGCACACACTAACTACTAAAATGCTGCGGCACACCAAAATATGTATTTTTTTTGCCGATCAGACAGAAAAAAATGGTATGGTTTTGACTGATTCACACCGAATGGCTACTGTTGTCATTCTTTAATTTGTCGCTCTAAGGCAGCGGTTCTCAACCTGTGGGTCTCGACCCCTTTGGGGGTTGAACGACCCTTTCACAGGGGTCGCCTAAGACCATCCTGCATATCAGATATTTACATTATGATACATAACAGTAGCAACATTACAGTTATGAAGTAGCAACGAAAATAATTTTATGGTTGGGTCACATGAGGAACTGTATTTAAAGGGCCAGAAGGTTGAGAACCACTGCAAAGAGGTCAGTGCTCCTGACTAAACGGCCAGGCATTGCCAGCTTTAAAAATTCTTGCAGCACACCAGCTGAAATTCGCTGACCTACAGGATGAATCGCTTCAGTTTTACGTTTATCAATTTTTCCTCTTTTGAGCTTTGGTAGAAAAATAGAATTCTGCCAAGAGAGAGCAAAAATTTATGAAAAATCATTATACAGTGTCAGGTTCAATCAGACATGAATCAATGTGAATGCACACGGATAAACCCTGAAATGGAAACACACCATAATTTAACTGACACACACTGAAACTCTGGGATGTTCCTCCTGCTCAAAGTGCTGAACACAGCAGGGTTGTAACGGAGTCAATAGCTATTTTAATCCTTTGTAAAAGATAAAAGAGGGCAAGCTGCTAGACAGATGACTAGGCAGGAGTATGTATCTGTGAATGGCTGAGACAGAATATACATGTTTTTCTTATTTCTTCCAAACAGGCCCAGACTAAACCCTAACCTATGGAGCTCACTCTGGAGAACATATTGCTGTCTGGTCTTCAAGTTCTGTGCTCACTATAAAGTCCAGTGCCCAGGGCAGGGAGAGGATTCCATTAGGGACAATTTCACCCCACACCCCCACGGCACACACAGCGGGGAGCACACAGCTCCCAGCCAACACCGCCTGTGCCCGTGGTCCCAGCAGGCGGCAGTACCCGAGAACCAGTGCCTGCAGGACCCCTCACTTCTCACTGGGTGGTGAGCTCCCTCGCAGAACCTTCTGTTCTGAGACACACGCTGATCTACACCCAACCCATCTGCAGCCATTGCAATCCCGTCCCATGGACGCGTCAGCCCACAGGTGGCCGGGGCTCCTGGCAATGCGTCTTTGTTACAGAAACACACTACTGCCGCCATCTCTCCTCCCCATTTCAAGCGTGTGCCACACAGAGGAGAGTGGGTGCTGCTGGTGTTCCCTCCCGCCATCCTATACTCCAGAGGCCATGAAACCCACCTGTGAGGTGCAGTCACCAGCGGAAGACGGCCTGGCATGTGCATCTGTTGTCACAGTATTTACTCTTCGAGGAGTCTGCTGTTGCCAATGGGGGCAAGTCCCCAGCTCCAGCTGACCCCACCCCATGTGGGCCTTTCCCTTCCTGTCTGGGTGACCCTTTCACCCCTTACAGCTGGCACCTGCTGCCACTGCCCTGGGGCACGTCTCAGGCCACCAGTTCTGCACCTGCCCCCTGCGCACACAGGCGATTAGTTCAGGAGGGTGGGGAGGCCACCCAGGAAGTGCCGGCAGCTCCAAGAACACCGACAATCCCACCCCAGCAGGCCCCGAGCGCCGGCAAGGCTCCCGTGGGCCATGAAGAATGGGCCCCCACCTCTGTCACAGGTAGAGTGACAAGGCAGTGCCACAACCTGAAGGAGCTGGAGGCAGACGAAGCAACGGGGTAACCAGGGCACGAGAAAGTGTTTCAGAGCAGCTGGGGCCTCACGACAGGCTCAGCTCACTTTCCAACCCCAGACAGTCTCATTGGCTCAACCAGTTTTTCCAGTGACGCTTCAATGCTGGCTTCCTTGGTTTCTAAGCTGCTGGATTTCAAAAGTAAAACCAAATAACAAAAACTCCAACTTTTTCAAATGGAACAAATAAATAATAGTAACAATATTTACACAAGTACATCACACCGGGAGTCGGAAAACCTGGGACGGTGCCCTGGCCCTGGGGCTCAGGCCCCTCGTTCCTGGGAGCCGCTGGACAGACAGGTAAGGTGGGGAGAGTAAGGCCTCCTGGCTGGGGCTCCTCGTGTCAGGGAGGTAGAGTGGGTGGCAGGTGTGGAGAAACCTCAGCTGCCTGGCCAAGCACTGTGGGGTGGTCAGGGTCACTGGGTGAGCTGCTCCCGGAGTGCAGGGGGCCTGCCCTGGCTGCTGGCATGGTGGGGACATCAGGGCCTCTGTTCCAAGGAGCACAAAGCCGAGGCAGCTGCTGGTCTCGAGCCCCTTTCTAGACAGGACAGGAGCCGAGGGCAGGAATGGTCCCCTCTTCCCGGGACTATGTGACAAGGGGGATGTGGAATTCCTTTGTGTCGAAGATCAGGGGCCTCCTGGGAGGGCTCGGGTCCCTGTTGGCCTTGTGGAGCAGCTTGAAGAGCCCGGTTCCAATGTTCATGGGGATCCCCATGATGATGCATTCGGACACCCCTAAAACCAACCAGAAGGAGATTAGAGAGCTTCTGACACACAGTGGGTTGTCAGGACAGAAACACTGCTGACGTAGGAGCCAGAAACTGGGATTGAAGTCCCAGCTCCATGACATATCAATTGGTTGAACCTGGGCTGGTCACTTTACTCCTCATCTATGACAGGGTATGCTGCGAAGTGCAGGCTGGCACCGTGCTCCTAGCTGGGCAGTGCCACCCACAGCCCGGCTCCCAGCTGGAGACTGATGGCTCAGTGGCTCTCTCACCTAGCGCTAACGTAGACAGCAAGGCTAGTGAAGGAAGCACAGGGAATCCCGAGTTTGCCATCCAGTGTTTGGTTAACTTAGGCCCAGAAGAAAAGCAAACAGGACGACATGGTCAGGTGATGATCCCTGGAAACAGCAACAGCAAGTTGTTCACTGTGCTCAGCGCCCAGGCCTGGGCCAGGCTCGAAGGCGGCCCCAGCCTTGGGAGAGCACAGCTCTAGGGTGAAACACTCAGAAGGCGGGGCTCCCTGGAGAGCCACAGAGTAGGGAGGTGGTGCAGATTCTTACTCTGAGCTCCATTTCGGCTTTACGATATCTAGTGTTGGGCTTTGCAGCTGGCTTCTGGCTCTAAAACAAGCAAGTGTGTGCTTACTACATTCTGGGCTCGGTGCTCTCGGGAAACCAGAGAGACAACCAACCAAACTAAAACCAACATGCGGTGAGGACAACATTATGTTACAACGTGTAAAGGACCAGGAGGAGGGGATTTCACAGTGGGGGTGGGTGGCTGTGCTAGGCCCCTAAGGGATCAGCAGTGGAGAGAGGGGCAGTGGGCGGGGCCATAGAAGGCAGCAGGGCTGCAGCACCGGCCCAAGGCCTACATCCTGGGGGCAAGGCTGGGGTGCTGGGTCTTAGCACCTTGTCAAGTACACTTGCTCTTACCTTTATCTTGGATTTGGCCTTCTCTGCCCTAATCTCTGCTCCCTTTTCTTTCCTTTCACCCTTTACTATCTTAAAGAATTATGCAATTCCTCTTTCCCTTTATCTGCAACTGATGCCCTTTGAAAGGAGGAAGAGTTCATCTTAGGCGTACACCGACTTGGGCTCTACCTGCCCATCACCTGTGTGGCAAATCCACTCAAGAGCAGGAGGTGTTGGGAATGGCCACTAGGAAGCAGAGCTCTGGAGGCGGGGAGGCGGCCAGGCCTGGAACCCCTGTGGCTTGGGGAGGCTCCTGAGCCTCCTGTGCCCTAGCCCCTCACAAGTTCCCACCTCGGGCCTGCAGGATCTTGGCAGGAGAAAGGCTAAAGTGGGCACTTTGTAAAGGACCAGGAAGGGCCATGTGGGCAGCAGGGAGTTTGTGACAGTTCCCCCTTCTTTGGTCTTCTTACTTGCAAACAGGTTTGATACCTACACCTCACAGAGGTGCTGAGATGCGGGCATTTAAGGTGCCCAACACAGGGGTTCCACAAACGTAAAAGGCAGGCTGGGTGCCTCTGCCGGGGAGTCAGGACAACAGGGAGCCCGGGCACTGCCCCTCCTGCCAGCCCTGGCATCACAGAGGGTGCAGGAGCGGCACGGCGACTTCAGGGGCTGGAACGGTTCCTGCACGCGCAGGCTCAGTCTTTTCTTCTTGGACCAAAAACTGACTGTCCGGACAGAGCAGCCTCCTAACAGATGTGGGGGGTCGTGGGGTGCTCCAGTCAAGCTTGGGAGATAAAAGACTGACTGGTTCCAGCTCCATGACCTGTGACTTTACTCTTAAAAAACAGAAGCTCTGCCTGTTCAGTGTGTTCACTCCCAGAAAGCCCCAGCCAGGGTCTAAGCTGCAAACACCCGAGGCCTCTGGTGATGCTCTTGGCAAACCTACCACACACGGAGTCCTTCTGCCCGAAGTAGGCGGCGTCGAAGAGGTGGTCAGCCGTCTTCTCGAAGGAGGCCAGCATCAGCACACTCTCCTTCATCTTGGCCAGGCCAAACCTAGTGATGCCCAGGACTTCACCCTGTCAAGGGAGACACCTGTCAGACTGGCACCCACGCCACTACTGAAAGCTCAAACCAAACCGCACCCACGGCACCTCCTCAACAGAAGCAAAAATCAGCCCAATACAGGAGTTGTTCAAGTCACAACCTCAGGTGTGCGCAGGATCCTAACAGCTACTGTCCCACCCGCCTCAGTGAGGCTGCCAGCCACTGGCAACATGGATGCTTACACTCACAAGCAGGGGCCGTGAAACAAAGAAGTAAGAATCTAGAGAAAAGAGAGCACTTCCTGAAGATGTTCATTACGTCCTGAAGACTTAAAACTCAACTTAAAAACCACAAAGCAAAAAAAAACAAAACAACAACAAAAAAACCCCCACAAAGCAGGGATAGAGTTAAGTACATTTAGGTGTTTTCACCCAAAGGAATATTCTGCCACCATTAAAAAGTATACTTAACTATGTAACAACAAGGGAAATATAACGTTAAATTAAAAAAGGCAGCATAAACACGGCAGGCCCGCTGTTTACTGCAACTGCAGTAACAATATATGCCTCCAGAGTAGACTGAAAGGGGGGACTTTAAAGCACAGCCTATACTCCAGGCGGGAGAGGCCGTTCCTCCCGAGTGCCTGGACCGTCCGAGTGCAGCACAGGTCTGAATGGGAAGGGTCATAAAAACCTGCTGTCCTCTAGCACTGCTAGAGGGGAGGCATTTCTTGGGAAAAGAAAAAAAAAACATAACAACCATCCAACCTCAGTCCCGCACGATCATGTTAACTTAGTCTTTTCCTGGAAATGGCTACAGAAGTGTGATAAATGGGTTTAACAGGGAATAAACACCTCGGTTTGCCAGGACATCAGGCCTTTGGCAATAGCTGGCTTTGCTTTAGGATACGATTTCTACTAAGAACAAAACCATTCTCCCCCTCATACCAGGAGGTTGCAATGTCTGTGCTGGAGTTTTACCAGAACACCCAGCCTGCCCGCCAGGCCTTGGTTTTGGGGGGATGGTGACGTCTTATTTTCTCGCAGTGGCCACCACAGCAAGTACTCCGTGTCTTATAAGCGGGCCAGCTTCATTCTCCTGAGACTGGGCCCCCACGCACCTTGTAGGTCATGAGGTCGGAGAGCAGCATCACGTGCCTCCGGTCGATGCTCATGCCGTGGTTGACCATCGTGTACTGGATCTCGTTGATGATCGTTGTCCGGGCAGCTTCAATGCCCAGAGTTTTCTCCACCTACGGAGAGCCAGGGTGAGCGGAAGCAGCCACTTCCGGGTGCCACATCCCCCCTCTCTGTGCCCCCCTCTGCCCTGAAGGTTCACGACAAGCCTGGCGCCTTTTCCAGAATCAGCTCTTGAGTGGTAGACCCAGAGCAAACAGCTGTCCCAGGAGCCCAGGAACCAGCTGAGGGAGACAGGGCGCGTGTGCGGGGACCCGGGTGTGAGCAGTACCTCATAGGTGTTATTGGAGGTGGTGCGGGTGCCCTTCACACCGTGAGTGGCCATGACCGCCCGCAGGTTATCGCCCTCCACCAGGAGCTTGTACTTCTCCTTCCCACTCTGCTCGTCGATGTGGATGACGGCTCTGGACACCTCTGGGATGCCCTGCACCACCACCTGGACTCAGAGACACAGACGTTTGAGGCCCTGCAGTGCCCATGGCCCCCACCACCCGGGCAGCCTCAGAAACCACAGCCGCAGAGAGGATATGGACGTCGGGCCCTGGTGTGTTCTCGGGAGCACCCCGTTCTCAGTGGGGAGTATCAGTGACGTCCACGCCTAAAAGTCCTGCTCACTGTTCTGAGGTCCAGGGAGAAGGCAGCAGTTCAGGGAACCGTGTCCTTTCCCATGGTCCGTTTTAGGAGAGAACAGAGGAGTCTAATAGACAGAGCTGGCGTGACAGTACTGAGGAGAAAACACCGACTGATTCCTTAGGAGTGTGGCACAGAAGGAGGAATGGGTGCCCCCTCAGTCTCAGGAGTGACAGGACTTAGGGTGCTCTGGGGCCTAGATACTGATGCTGGAGGTAAATGCGTCCCTTTACAAACCTCCCGGCACTTGGCTGGGGGGCACTGAGGGTGACTGTTGCCTCACCTTGGGGAGGTCCTCCTTCAGGAACTGCAGCACATAGTACATGGAGCTCTTGCTGTTCTCGCGGGGGGTGACACACACCACGGCCTCGCCGTGAACAGCCACGTCGCCCGGCTTCACTCGGAGCTTGGACATGCAGATGGAGTACCGCACCGTCTCTGCGTTCACCTGCGGGAGCCAGAGGCGTCCGCACAACCAGGGCATTACTGACGGTTCGGAGCCTTTGATTCCAGTATTTCTCAGCCTTTTGTCATCACTGCCCCTCTAAGAAGTCTTTTCAGGCATTTTTCCCCCTAATCTCTCTCCCCACCATGAGATTCTAATACTAGAGATATACTGTATTTGTTTACGTACTGTATGTATATTTGTGCTTTATTTATAGTTTCTTTTTATAGTCTCTCCACACCCCCACTGGAAATGCATGCTCAATTCATGGCAGCATGCCCGGGCTCCAGGGGAGTCTGGGAGTGCGAGGTTGGTGGCCAGGACAATTTAAAAGCATCAGTGCCACTTCCCCTGTACCGACCTCACAACTACTCGTATCTACACTCCCGGATGCAGCCCCGCTCTTGTGCTAAAAGGACAGAGGCAGGTGGCCAGAGCCAGCCTAGAGAAACCCTGACTTGGAGAACTGGCTGCTCAATTTGGGTCATCGTTCCCATGAACAAACACATGGACCTGGTACTTGAGAGAAGGGACACAAAATGTGTGAAGACTAGCACAGATTTTAACTACCTCGAGAGGGAGGAAGGTGCCAAGAAGTTACTCAGTTTGCACCCCGCCTCAGTCTGTCCCTGAGAAAGGCTGATAATCTTTCAACCATAAATGCCAATATGGTAAGCAAGGTTAACCCGCCCACCCAAAAACATTCACTGAGCTAGCCAGGTGCAGTGCTGGTGCTGGGGCCACAGATGTGCAAGACACGGACAGCCCTGCGGCCCTTCTAGACACTGGGAAGATGGACAAGGAGACGAATTATTGCAATACTTTGTCACCGTGAATGGGTACGGTGGCCTGCACAACTAATTTCCTGTGTCAGGTCAGGTTTAGAAAGAGACTGTGAAGGTGCAACAGACTCACACAGAAGCACCAAAGGCAAGTCTCTGCAGTGCATCCTGTGCCTGGCCCCGCTCACCAGCACCAGCCTGGGACTGACAGAGGGCGACTGCCTCTACAGATTTAGTTAACGACTCACTTCCAGCCTCAGAAGTCTAATCCGTTCCAGGGAGAGCTTGACAAGGATAAAGCAGTCGTCGGGAAGGAACACTTCTTCGATATACTCTGAAATCTGTAGTGTCAGAAGACCGGCACGTTAATCAGTCACTTTCCCTTTTTCTAAGAGCATTCACTGCTTGTTTCTTTATTTAAAAATATGTGTTTTTATTGACTTTTTGAGAGAGAGAGGAAAGGAGAGGGAGATAGAAACATGGATGAGAGAGAAACATCATCCATTGGCTGCCTCCTGCACGCCCCCTTCTGGGGATTGAGCCCACAACCTAAGCATGTGCCCCGACTGAGAATAGAACCTCCATCTCTTGGTTCCTGGGTTGACACTCTACCACTGATCCACACCAGCTGGGGCACTGGCTGTTTCTTGTATGCGTCCTGATCAGGGATTGAATTCGCCACGTTGGCGTTATCGGATGCTGCTCCAATCAATTGAGTTACCTGGCCAGGGCCTGCTTACTCTTTTTTTTTTTAAGTTGATTTTAGAGGGATAGGAAAAGGGAGGGGAGAGAGAAACTTCGATTTTGTTGTTCCACTTATTTTTGCATTCACTGGTTGCTTCTTGCACGTGTCCTGACCAGGGATGGAACCTGCAACTTGGTGTATCTGGATGATGCTCTAACCAACTGAGTACCCGGCCAGGGCCTGCTCTCTCTTTTCTTTTAAGGACATAGAATAGTGTGGATACACCAACTGGCATACCCACTGCACCTGGTTTTTATATTTCCTTGCAATACTACTGGTCTAGTTTTCTCATTATTAAGAGGGATTTCTCCTTACCTCTCCCAAGAGAGTTTTCTCAATTCTCCCTTTCACGAGGCGAGCGTAATCTGCATCCTCATCCTTGTCTAGCTGAGCCGTGATGATTGGAGTGCTGTGAAACGTAAAGCAAAAACAACGTCAGCACGAGAAGTATGCCTGCTTAAAGATGGCTGCTTTGTTAAATCCGCACACAGAAGCAACTGCAATTTATTGAGCATGTGCTACGTCACGCTGCTTCCTCAGACATTCTCATTTATTTTTTTAAAATATATTTTTATTGATTTCAGAGAGGAAGGGAGAGGGAGAGAAATAGAAACATCAATGATGAGAGAAAATCATTGACTGGCTGCCTCTTGCACACCCCCTACTGGGGACTGAGCCGACAACCTGGGCATGTGACCTTGACCAGAATCAAACCCGGGACCCTTCAGTCCGCAGGCCGACACTCTATCCACTGAGCCAAACCAGCTAGGGCCAGACATTCTCATTTACATTTACTATTTTTGGAGCCCATGAGGCAAACCACTCTACCAGTGAATGAAATGCCTTTCAGGAAATTCTTTCTGACCAAGTGTACCTACCTCTTCCTCTTTGGTCCTAATAAGTAGTTACTAGTAATTTAGTTCTGTTCCCTGAGTAAATTGGCTCTTTGTGTGTTATAGCTTCCGCCATCCCTTTTCCCTGCCCCATAACCTGCTCTCCAGGACACTTCCAGCTCCTCCAACACCCACTGTCCTGGTAGTGTCCCCTGAACACACACTCCTGGACGAGACTGACCCCCCCGGAGAAGGCAGCCCTGCCACCGTGGACGTCTATAGTTGCCATTCTACAGCCAAGCGCAGCTTTCCTTCATTTAATGCTGTTTTTATTCAGATCACAGAGGAATCATCATTCTGTCATCAAATGTAACATATTTCTATATTTCTAGTCTCAGATCATCTACAAATCCTATCATGAAATTACGTGGGAGTCACAGAACATGACCACAGCCCAAATGGTAGACACATCAGTCAGGTCTGGTTAGGCTGGGGATATAACATCAAAAATATGAAACCTGCCCGGCTGTGTGGCTCAGTGGTTGAGCGGCAACCAATGCACCAGGAGACTGCCAGTTCGATTCCTGATCAGGGCACATGCCCAGGTTGTGGGCTCAATCCCCAGCAATGTGTGCCAGGAGGCAGCCAATCAACGATTTTCTCTCATCATTAATGTTTCTATTTTTCTCTTCCTCTCTCTCTAAAATCAGTAAAAACATATTTAAAAAGAAAAGTGAAACCTAGCTCTGGTTAGTGCGTTGACTTGTGCACCGAAGGATCTGATTTGATTCCTGATCAAGAGCATGTACCTGGGTTGCAAGTTCAACCTCTGGCCTTAGCCAGAGCATGTACAGGAGGCAACCAATCGATGTGTCTCATATCAATGTTTCTCTCTCCCCAACCCTTTCCCCTTCCCACTTTCTAAAAAAAGGGGGGAAAAAGATCCTTGGGTGAGGATTAACAAAAACAAAAAAGTTTGAAATCTACACTGACACATTGCTGTCATTTTTCCAGTAGTTTTTTAGGTTTCTCTCTTTCATGTGACCAATGGCCATAAAGAACCACTTTTCAATTTTGACTGTATCTAGTTTCAACTAGTTTTTTTTCCAACGGGTTTTTTAAAAACTAAAGTATGATTAACACAGGCATGCCACTGAATTTGAGGTACTGCCCATTTAGATAGCACATATGACAAGAGATCACTGCTTCAGAAAAAACGAGGCAGGCGGGATGGGAACAGAAGGGAAACGGAGGCAGGCACCTGATGGCCTTGGAAGCGTTGATGATCTCTTTGATGCGGGGCACACCCAGGGTGATGTTCATGGAGGCCACGCCTGCAAAGTGGAACGTCTTCAGGGTCATCTGGGTGCCTGGCTCGCCGATGCTCTGGGCACAGAGTGCGCCTACCGCAGAACCGGGCTCCATCTGTGCCCTAGAAGGAAGATGTGGATGGAAAGTCCAGTAAAACTGCCAGGGAGAAGCTTCTGTTTACTTCTTTTCAGCAGAAAAAATGCCTTCAGGGTCAGGAAGGAATTGGCAACGAGCTTAGCTGTGCTGGTGGCAGAGGAAGAACCTGGCATAGATCAGTAATACGTGCGTACAGGAGACACGATGCCCAGAAGGGCCAGATATTGAAACTGTGTGGCAACAATGTCAATGTGCAATGACTGGGCCCCAGCGTCTATTGCCTGAAGAAGACAGGAGAGCCTGCTAACAAATGGAACTGAAGGTAGAGACAGGAGGTGGCACCTGCCAAATACATATTGGTAGTTTCTCTGTGGGGAGAAAACACTTGGAAATTTCTTTGCAATTCCACACCTTGGAGCATCCGTCTACACAGGCTATCATTAAGTGGTGCTGGTGCAGAATCTGTTTCTGTGGGCCAATAGGAAGGATCTGAGACCCTTGTGACTACCCGGTAGTCTAAGATGGTGAGCATCCCTACCTCATGTACTTATCCCTACAGGTCTCCAGAAACTTTTCTATTTGGGTGGGGGTGATCCGGTCCAGCTGGTACAGCACCCGGGGCTGGAAGAACAAAACCAAGTGCAGAGTTAGGGCTGGTACCTGAAAATACCCGAGTGTCCGCCCTTCCACCCGGGAAAGGCCACTTACCTCTGTTGTGCCGTTATCGTTGATGCCGTATTTATCTCTGGTTTTCTTGATCTTCTCAGAAACCCCCTTAATGAAGTTCTTTATTTCCTGAATGATTACACAGCAAATATCAATAATTCAGATGATGTGTTTTATAAACTTCAGTAATATGCAAGCCCATCATATCACTAAAATAGTAACAGCTAAATGAATATTTTAAGGGGTACAACACGGATGAAGTTCCTACTACAAAATGTTTCCCCAAGGGATACACCCAATCATCCACACCCTGGACACAGGGCTCACTGATTCAGATGTTTCTAGGGCCTTTTTTCTCCAATGATGCTTCAGCAAAGGCCACACCGACCACTTTCCTGGCCCTGCCATGTCGCCCTTACACTAGGAAAGCCTTCTCACCTTCCGCTCTCCCTTTGCTCTCCTGGCATACACACTGCCTTCATTTACACAGCTCAGAGCAGGCAGAAGTGCACTGTTAGACTTAGTCTCTAGACTGATTAACTTTAGATTTTCTCCTGAAGTCCTTATGATCCATTTAAAAACTAACAAGCTAAAGCACAGCTTTGCAGACATTATGTACATTTCAAAGGAAGCACCCCCACACTCAGCTTCACCTCCTCTTACTCTCACCTCGGCCTCACCCCCTCAGTCTCCCGCTCCCTTCCCACACAATCAGAAATTTGGAAGGGTTCCTGGAAACCGCTCTCAGTATATCTGCTATTCCTGCTGTATTTGAGAACAGTACTCTCAAAGGATAAAAAACAAAAAAGGATGTTGACAAAATGGAGCAAGGAAGGTGAGAAGTACATCATGAGGAGGGCAGCATTGGAGACTACAGACCTGCAGCAGTTTTCTAGCAACCCTCAAAGGGGAAAAAACCCATCTGTTTTACAGCTGACGGTGTGTCTGTGAAATAAATCCAGCTTCATGGTCACTCCCAGAACCAGGACCAGCTGGCACCTCCTCTCGCATGTGCTTACGGAGGAGTGTGCTGCACTGTAATGAACTGCCCCTTTCAGAGTGCTGCTCCCAAGGGGTCACACTTGATAGGACTGACTCAGAGCACTTCTCAAATGAGCTGACAGCACACACCACGCAGTAGAGCCATTTTCCCTGGTGTGACTCTGCCCAACAGGGAAGATTCAAAGGCAGCATGCCCTGTGCTGCTTCACTTTTCCTCTGTGTTATCCGTGGAAAGAGCCTCTTCCACATTGCTGATTCCTCCCCACCTTCTTGTCTAGCCGCTGCCATATCCTTTAGGCACTGTGGTTGGCAAACTGCGGCTCGCGAGCCACATGCGGCTCTTTGGCCCCTTGGTGTGGCTCTTCCTAAGCCTTAGGAGTACCCTAATTAATAACAATGTACCTACCTATATAGTTAAGTTTAAAAAATTTGGCTCTCAAAAGAAATTTCAATCGTTGTACTGTTGATATTTGGCTCTGCTGATTAATGAGTTTGCTGACCACTGCTTTAGGGCAAGCTCCTGAGAGCCCGCTTGGCTCAGATGCTGCCATTTGTCGCCAGGTGTTAAAAGTGTCCCACCTGTCAGTGCAGGGAAACTGGAAAGAGAGCCTGTCCCTGGGAAGACCGGGCACTGTCATCTGGAGGAACTCTGCACACACAGTAGAGGACACACCTAAAACCACTCCCCAGCTCAGGCACTGGAAACGAACCTTTAGCGGCCACCCACAGGGACCCGCTTCCAGCGGCTGTCCTGAAATGACTTTTCTTACACAAAAGTTAGACATTCTGGAGGTTAAAAAAAAAATCATTTTGCAGAAATGAAAACTGAAATAAGCTACTAAGAATTCAGCTGAATCAACCCATGCATACTACAGGGAACTCACAACATGGCAAATGACAGGCGATTAATCACACGATTAACCAGCAGTTAAGTTCTCACACTCACACCATAGTAGTCTGTGAGCAGGGGCACCAGCCTCTGGCAGGGCCAGGGCTCAATGCCACTCAGGAGCCGCCTCCGCTGCCTCAGCTCTGGCAAGGCGAGGGCCAGCACAGGCGAGGGCCAGGACACATCTCAGAGGCGCAGACAAATCTGTCTGGCCAGTGGATTTTGAACCCTCTTGGCAAAACTGAGTTCACCAGATTGTGAGCCACTGAAGGGCAAAGACATGTTTAGTCATCTTTGTGTTCCCAAGACCTGCAGTGTGTGACACAGTGCGGCTCACTGACTAAATAAACACCGAGGTCAGAGGTCACCCATTAACCCTTGTCAAAGACAAGCAAGGGGCCCGTCCAAAGTGACGCACAGGGAGGCCTGCTTGCCAGCCCCAGGATGAAGGGCTGTCATCTCCAGTGCTGGCAAGCAGCCGAGTGCTGCTCGGCTTCACCCCTTTATGCTCAGCAGTCGCAGCATGCGAAGTGCGTTACCTCGTTATACTTCTCATAGCCTGTCTCAGTTAAGGTCTTCAAGGATAAACAGAGAAATATATAAGTAAATATAATGATGTAGAAAAACAAAATCACAACTCTAACTTGTTAATTAAAAAAAATCTACAGAAAAAAATTAAAACAAAGGCACCCAGCCTAGCCATACCCTTGATTTAAACATATTAAATACTGTAAGATTCTTTTTTACCGTTCACTCCTCAACACATGAAAGGAAGAAGTGAAGCTTCCTTAACTGAAAGCATCCTTGCACTTTCACTCCTGTGGCTTTTTAAAATGTTTTAAATATATTTTTACTGATTTCAGAGAGAGGAAGGGAGAAGGAGAGAGAGAGAGAAACATCAATGACGAGAATCATTGATTGGCTGCCTCCTGCACGCCCCCTACTGGGGATTGAGTGCACAACCTAGGCATGTGCCCTGACCTGGAAATGAACCATGACCTCCTGGTTCATAGTGTGACGCTCAACTACTGAGCCACACCAGCTGGGCATGGCTTTTATTTTTGATATACCGAAAGGGATACATTCCTGCTGATTTTTTGCTGCATTTGAATAACCAATCAGTACAAACAGGAAACGATTGGTTCCTGCATCCCTTTGCTTTTGGTCATCACCACATAAAGAGAAAGGAGCTGCTTACATGGGTCAGTGACATTAAAAAAACAAAAACAAACAAAAAAACCTTTAAGAGTGCCCCCAGGTACCAGCTCTCCTAAAGAAAAAGGAGGGCAGACTCCATGGATCCCTGATCCATACCATAGTAGGAGAAAGAGCGATTTAAGAGGATACTGAGACAGCCCAACACAAATTATTGGGATTCAGAATGAACAAGGAAGAGCTGGTCCACAGGAGGTGATTGCAGGGTGTTGACGGGTACGGTTACACACAATCAGTTCTCTAGCTAAAGCATTTTCCTTCGAATAGGAAAACACTTGTGTAAAAGCCACAAACTAAGAAAGACATGAGACAAATTCTTCACATTGGCTGCAGAGATTTTGCCTCAGCCATTCTTTAATTTTTTAAACAAAGAAACACTCTTACACAAGCCCCCCAGCTCATGACATTCCCCTGCTGGCCCTTGGCCACCACTGTCTGGTGCAGCCAGGCGGGGCGACCAGCACCGGCGCTTACCTGCAGGAAGCTGTCCTGGCAGCAGAGGAACTCGTGCTTCTTCATGATCGACTCGGTGCTCAGGACCAGTTCGTTTTTGCTGAGTGCAGGCTCGCTCTGACACGGGAAGACTGCCTCAAGTGTTAAAGGACACAGTATGATGTGGCGGGCACAACGGAGAAGGGGGCAATATTAAATGAAAGAAGCTACAAGAGACAGGATACTTAGAGGGATCTTCTAGCAACCTGTGATGTTTTTCTCCTTCAAAACAAGTTTTAGATCCTACCTTTAATATGAAGGTGGAAACGGTAAACTGATACTCCACTTACACAAAGACTTCTGGGTATTGTTACATTGCTCCCAAACTTCACCCCAACCCCGATTTGCATTAAAAATACACACTGTTGTTTTAAAAAAATCCCAAATATTCTAAGAGTGAAAATATTCCTCCACCCTCAAGCTCAAAGCATTTCCCCAAAGATTTAAGGGCTACATATCATCCTAACGCACAGGCAGACCACTATGTATCTGAATTCTCCTCCATTGATGGTCTGCCTCTACCACAAACAGTGCTGGAAAACACTCTTGGCACTCTTAGATCATTTCTGCAGGGCTGGTTCCTCTAAGAGGAACTATGGGAGCAAAAGGCACCCACATTTTAATTCAGATCAGTACTGTCAAACTATCTTCCAAAAAGGATGTTCTAAATTATGTGAAATGTAACTGCTTTTCACACCCATGACTTATAACACTGGCCTGTTACATAGAAACCAAAGCCCTCTTCTGTTGGCATTTGATGACTAACACTAGACTTTGAAATTGAGAAAATATTTTCCTTTAATATTGGAAAACTTATTCAGAGTAACACAAAAGGAAAATACTAAGCCAGTAGTTGGGTAGATATGACTGAGCATTAAACTGTGTGTGATGTTCCAAAGGGCACCTCCATTCTAAAGAACACTCCAACCCCAGATATAATACTAAATCTTACTTTGATGTTGTCCAGAACCCTTTTAAACTCCAAGGGCTCATCTTTTCCCTCCATAGCTGCGGGATCTAAGCCATCTCCCCCGTAAATGAACTGTATAATATCTCCCGTAGAGCTTCGGACTGTCAAATCATACTGTGAACAAAGATCTTCAAGGGACTTCACAAGCCTTCTCTAAAGGGAACAAAACAGAAAACAAAGACTAGTCACATGTGCAGAGGATGAGATTTCCAACTCTAAGTTTCAAGGTTACTAGCCCTTTAATCACATAAAAACATTTTATTAGAAATCCCTTAAAAAGATTCCCCTAACCCCAAGAACGAGGCCAAGAGTGCCTCTCTAACCTGTCCAGAGGGATTCAGAATATGCCCAACCTCCAGCACTTTGGTGTGTTTTAGAATACCTGCAATTTAAACCCCATCTACCCTGAAGGACTATGCAAACACTGTTTTCCTAGCCTGCTGTGCCTCCTCTCTCTTTCTCCCTAAGGTATAAATTAATGCCACAGCTCTGCATTTCTAAACACAACTTGATCTCGGACCCCCGTGGACTTCAATATGAATTACAGAGGATCAGGTGCAGACCCTCTTCTGGGACAGGGGGCAGGAGAACAGGGCCAGCATTGTGTCTGACCCAGCAGGCAGCAGCCATTTCTCAAATCTGCCTGAGGAACACCTTCCCCCGGCAGAGCCCACTGCAGCAGCAATGTGACGGTGGCTCCGTGCATGAGGGAGACAGAACTCTTCCTCCAGGCAACTTCAAAACAAAAATCCCTCATGCCAGAACCAATTTGTTCTAGGTTAACACACTGCTCTGGGAAATCCATATTCTACTCCAAAAGGTAAAGAGAGAAAATAAAATCAAAAGACATCTGGCAAGAGCAGTAAAAGCATTTCAGTCCTTGGGCTTTTGACAAAAGCAGCACACTCCAAAACTGAAGGGCAATTTCCCATCAAAAGATGATTAAAAGGGAAGTATCAGTAATGACACACCACACGAGGCACAGAAGAGGGTATAGAAGTAGGTGTCTACTGGCTGGAGTCGATTTCACCCTCAGCAGCCTTGTTTGTCTGGCCCACTCGTTCACATCTCTGGATTAGCAGCCCTGTTTCCCAGTTTGCAAAGGGCCATGCTTCTCAGACTGGCATCCAGTGGGGAGACAGAGGACACAAAGCTACAGCGAGTTCATGGTCCAGCAACTTGGTGTTGTAAGTAGGAAAAACATTAAAATTAAACAAACAAACAAACATATATTATGGAGTACAGAGAAGAAATGAAAATTAGACTGGAAAAAACAAAACAAAACAAAATCCCTTGCTAAGGACTTTTTTTTCTTTCTTCAGTCTACGGAAGAACAAGGCAGGAATGTGTTTCCACTCCTCTGCAGCACTCCTCTGCAGCAGGGGCAGAGGGAAGTCTGAGAAGCACAGGCACAGGAAACCCTCTAGTTTAAATTAACCCCTGGACCTGTTATCCTAGACCAGCCGTGGGCAAACTACGGCGGGCCGTTTGAAATGAATGAAACTAAAAAAAAAAAAGACCATACCCTTTTATGTAATGATGTTTACTTTGAATTTATATTAGTTCACACAAACACTCCGGTCCAGTTTAAGAACCCATTGTGGTCCAGTTTAAGAACCCATTGTGGCCCTCGAGTCAAAAAGTTTGCCCACCCCTGTCCTAGACTGTACACACAGTGGAGAGCCTTCCCTCCCAGCTCCCCTGCGGGCACCAAAATGCCAAGAGATTCCTGGAGCCCATTAGAATGATACTAATAATGAGTTACTTAAATAGCCGCAAAGTGAAGCAGAGTCCTCTCAATAGACAGGAGGGATGCCCTGCCACGCCCATTTGTGTGCATTAGGAAACAGGCTCAGTGAGGTTCCATCGTTATGTCCCAGGATGCACGTTCTCCTCCCATAGAGTCTTGGAACGTGTGGCTCTGGCCTGGTCTTGATCATTCGAGGTGCACAGGATTTGGAACATTAACATTACCCTTTTTTGTTTTTAATTTCTTCTACGTTTCTTAATTTTCCCTTTTTATTACCAAGACTGGGTATATTTTAGCTCGTGTACAAAATATGTAAACACTCAGCAGTCAAAGTCCACAGAGCTCTGTCCTACTCTGTTGTTAATGGCCTACATTTCTTCAATTACCTGCATGTATCCCGTTTCAGCTGTCTTTACGGCCGTGTCGACTAGACCTTCCCGGCCAGCCATTGTGTGGAAGAAAAACTCAGTTGGTGTCAAACCAGAATAAAAGCTATTAGCCACAAAGCCTTTGGCAGCTGGGAGCTAAAGAGAGGTAGAAAAATAGAAAAATTAAACAAAAAAAAGTTCAGGGTCCATTCCAAACCCCATTCACATCAGAAAATGCTACACCTTCCAACTAGAAATCCCTGGCCACTGCACTCTCCTGAAGTGGCGGGCTTTGCATACCCTTCCCTAAACAAGAAATAATTTGGCACAACCCATCCTTCCCAGAGACAAGGAGGGTGAGGTCCCAGCCAGGGCCGGTGCTGGTGCCAGTGGCAGGCAAGTGGCTCAGGAGAGGAAACCAAAGCCTGGGCTGCCATCCACGGAGCAGGCGGGCAGCCAAGGACCTCGGAGGGCACTCACTGACTGCAGCAGCCGGCCCGTTCCCTGGGAAATGATGACTCCCTTAAAGACATCCTTCCTGGGCCAGGCCTGTCCACTTCTAGAACATAACCATGGGCTGCTGATGTTTATGGGGTTCACTTGGGGTGCTGAAAATGTCCTAAAATTAGATGATGGGATGATCACACAATTATGTGAATATACTTACTAAGTCACTGAGCTGTACACTTTGAATGGGTGACTATGATGTATACAATGTATTTCAGTGACATTGTTAAAAATATACACATGTGTAAAACACCATGTGAAATGGCCAAATAGCCTTTGGTCTGGATAGGTCTATGCTCCTTAGAGGACAACTGAGATGAACAGACCAACCACCCGCTTCCTTATGGTGTTTAAGGGACAGCTGGTGGACTCAGACATTTTTAGGCAAGCAGACTTCCCGAAGTCTAATCTAGCACTGGCCCAGGGGCCGTGAAGTCTGGATGCCCTGGCCTCTCCTCCCAATTAGTCAGCTGCCCGACAACTCTGAGCCTGACACACACAGGCAGGTACCATTCCCGTGAACACTCATCTGCCTGACCTGGTGAATTCTGGCCTGGGCAGAGGACCTGCATTGTTCCTGGGGCGACCTGATGCAGAGACTCCATACATCTCAGGACAGCAGTGCTGTCTGCCTAGGAGGGCTGAACAGAAATACTGCAGTTCCAAGCGGCAGGAGCTGTTGGGCTCCACACCCAGAATTTACTGAGGGACCAAGTCTACTTTAAGTTTTGGAACTACAGGTTTAACAGTTGTCTGCCCCTGAATCCCAGAACAACCTCAGCACAGGTTTGCCTCTCTCTGCTTACATTAGCGCCCAAACCACAAGCTAATAGAATTCAGAAGACATTTAAGAGCTGAGTTTGAGAATTCCAGAGGGAGAACCTGAAATTTCTTGGTCGGTTTAAGTGTGGTTTATGCTATTTAACAATCCTTATACTTTTATGTAAATCTCCCCCAAATAAGCAAACAGATTGAATATATATATATGTATATATTCATTTTGATTACTTAAGCTGGATGGGAACCTGAAAGCCTCCTCCTCAGAGAGAAACTTCAAAGGGGGCATTGTCCAAGTGTTACAGCCTGAGTTTAACAAGGCTCCTTCTACGCGAGTTGGTTGGGTTGAAAGGCAATAACGACCCTGAGCAGGGCCCACCCTTGTACGCCACTTGTATGTTGGTTGGCAGCTGCAGAGCTTCAGTTACTCTCTTCTGCACTACAGATGGTTGTCCTTAAAGTTCTGCCTGACCCTCCACTGCTTACCTTTGAGTGTTTTTCAAAGTGAGGCAAGGACCTGTTTTCAAAGCCATCTGGCACCCGGGAGCCACTGATGGCTTGCTGTCCCACACAGGCAATCATCTGTGATATGTTAATGAAGGAACCTGGGGAAGCAGGTCAGGAATGTAACGTCATTACTGACATAACACTAACTGAAGTGCGAGCAGATCCTTGAAATAAAACAGGAAGCAGTGCAGCCCAGCCCCTTCCCCACAGTAAGGTCACAGCCTAGGAGAGAGCTCAGTAACAGGGCACAGCCTAGGGGGGAGCTCAGAACAGGGCACAGCCTAGGGGGGAGCTCAGGAACAGGGCACAGCCTAGGGGGGAGCTCAGGAACAGGGCACAGCCTAGGGGGGAGCTCAGGAACAGGGCACAGCCTAGGGGAGAGCTCAGGAACAGGGGAGGCTGGGCAAGGGCTAGAGGTGCTCGGGAGCAGCGGGCACGTCTGGGTTGGAGGCAAGACTTCAGGTGCCTCTTCAAGAGCAACCAGGTTAGACTTCTGGAGGACATGACGACTCAGACGTAAAACAGGTGGGGGAGGAATTCCAAAGTGGGGGCAGGGGGGGTGGGAAGCAAAGACACAGGAATGGGAAAGGGTGGGGCAAGTGCAAGGAGCAAAAAGTAGAATATTGGGGTGAAAGGCAGCAAAGTTAAAGAATTTAAACTTTATCTGTAAAACATTTTCAGAAATAGGGGAAGCATGGAGGTTTTGAATTTGCGCACAGTATCATGAAATCTAATGGTTTAAGGTCCTGGGTAGGTGTGAAATTAAAAGTATTTTGCTTCATCACTAAATACTATATATATATATTTTTAAAAGTTGTTTTAAAGTTGCTCAAAACATCCTCAAACTTAGAAACCCACACACATTACCAAGAAGTTCCTCTAGAATATTAAACTCCCCAAAATGCAAATAGTTCTTTTTCTATATACAGCTGATCCCTGAATAACGTGAGGGTGAGGGGCATCAGCTGCCTGCAGTCAAAAATCCATATGTACCTGAAGTCAGCCCTCACATACGTGGATTCCCAACTGTGGATCGAAAATAGTTGATTTTTTTTGTTTTTAAAAACAACATATGAGTGAACCTGATTTAAAAAGATTTGCCTCTATAAACAAAAGGTCTGTTTGAAGTTATGATTCCTACATTTTCCAGAACAGAACCAGCCAGTCCTTATGGCAACACAACGATGGCAGCGGCCAGAGCACTCACCTTTGGAGCCGCACAGAGCCATGGTGAGGGGACTGTTGCTCTTGTCCAGCTCCCGGAGGCAGGCGCTGCCCGCATGGTCTCGGATCACCGACAGCTCCTTCAGGATCAGAGCCTGGTGGGAGAAAGGGAGGCGTGGGAGTGATCCTCATTGGCTCTGCTGATCACAAATGTACAATTTAAGGAAATTTGAAAAAAATTTAAGATGTCAGATTTCCAAAAGATAGAGGTTTCAGAGCCTTGGAAGACCAGGATGCCCTATATGTACAGACCAACATCTTCCACAAGGCTCCAAATCAGTGTGTTAGGTAAGGATGATTAGTAACAAAACCCCGAGCAACCCTTTCATTGGCAGTAAGGAGAATGCGCGTGGCTGTGTGCACAGAACCACACGACACATATCAGCAAGTCTATCGCTGTGCACACACATGCCTGAGGAAATGTGCACAGTGGAAGACAATGCCTGTACTATTTATAAAATGTGTCTAGTTTTTCTTGCCAAGAACACATTTGAACTCCCACAGTGAGCCGTGCGATGAGGTGACTCCCCAGGAATGCTCTAGTCCTCCAGCTCATCCACACTGTCCTTCCTCAACTCCCAACTCAGGAGGCTGAGTCACTTAGGGTCACGGTTCCAGTAAAAGTGAGTCCTGCTGCGGCCTCAAGTAATTCTCTAGATGAGAACCTTCCATTTCTCCCCCCTACCCCCTCTCTAAAATTTAAGTGAGCTTAAGACTGAGCTAGTAATAGTAAGGGTGACTACCTCACACAACCCTGCTTTAAAAATTTACTTCATCAGAAAACTTCTTACTGCTTAAACAGCCTTTCCTCCGGAGAGCCAGGCAAACCCCGCTGAGACAGACTGCTGACCAGGCTGCTTCAGAGAACACGCAGGGCTCTCAAAGGGTGGTTGCAATTCTGACTCTGACATGTGCTGGTCCTGTTCTCAGCTAACCTAGTTTCCAAGGGGGGCGGGCGGAGGGGCAGCACTCTGGTACATGACTCTTGATATAATTTTCCATCTTCTGTATCCAAGTCTCTTTCAAAGACCATCCATTTAAACAGTGGCAGTGCCAGCCTCTAGGCCAGTGGTTCTCAACCTTCTGGCCCTTTAAATACAGTTCCTCATGTTGTGACCCAACCATAAAATTATTTTCGTTGCTACTTCATAACTGTAATGTTGCTACTGCTATGAATCGTCATGTAAATATCTGATATGCAGGATGGTCTTAGGCGACCCCTGTGAAAGGGTCTTTCGACCGCCAAAGGGGTCGCAACCCACAGGTTGAGAACCCCTGCTCTAGGCGAAGGATGTAGGAAACCGATAGGGCAGAAGCACTTTACCAGCTCTAGAAGGGCCAAGTGTGATGTCTGAACACAAGCAGCCCGGGCGGCCAAATGAACAGATAGGGCTGTGTCTTCACCACCTAGAATGTGACAGCTGAGCGGGGTATAAGGGGCCTGATCGAAGGCTCTACCCTCATTAAACACACACAAGCAGCACAGGGCCAAGACGAGGCTGAATCACTGCCTCTGCTTCCCTCTCCCCTCTGCTTCCCTCTCCCCTCTGCTACCTTCTCTCTATAGCTGACAGCACATCCCAGGAGCACAAAGTGGCGGAACTGACCACCCGAAGAGCCAGACTCACCTCCAGAGTCTCCTCCGCAGTGCAGCCAGGCTGCTGCTGCAGTTTGCCCGTGTTTAGGGCTTCGATGTACTCATCACATTTTTTGTAGCCAGCGTTCAGCAACTCATTCTTGGCCTTTAGCCCAATTGAGAATCCACGGTTTGCTGTGGAATAGTTGATAGGTAAAGCAAGAGAGGGTTCATGGATGTTAGTCAAACTACTATGTGGAAACAAGTTTATGCCTTCAGAGAATCTGTCATAATTAAATTACATTAAAACTTACTGTATCAAATAAGCAATCAAAAAACTTACTGTATCAGTCCCTAGGGAGTGACACAATCCAGACTAAGACTCACTTCTCTCGAGTGGGGAGCACGGCATGTCCCACCTGCCTATGGAAAGTGTGCCGTCTGACTTCTGGTTCTCGGAGAGCATCGTAGGGACTTAGATTTTGCCCCATGCCCCCAAATACTGGTTTCTCTTTTCAGAAATCATCCCAAAACACAGAGAGCAAGAAACAAATGTAAACTCCACCTTGACGGAACTATGCACCAGCAATAATTCTAGCCCCAATAGATGTAGAAAGTGAGCAGATGAGAGGTCGGGAGTAAGATGCCTACAAGTGGCTATGGAAATGAGGACCAATGGGAAGGCTCAGAAACTAGATCACCAGGCTCTGCAGATGCTAGAGCTGGTATATGTGTTGGAAACAGAAACCCAGTGTCAAGTCTGCACAAAAAACAGACCCAGGGTCTTATCCCTGTGGGAGATGGGAGTTTATTACCCAAAAAAATTCAAGTAGAGAGAGTCTGGATTGGGGGATACTAGGTGCAGACAGATGGGGCTGACTGCCAATCAGGCACTGAGGGAAGGTCTTCATATTCCACAGCGAAGGTTCCTTAGCCCCTTTCCCTGTCCAGATCCCAAAATCCCAGCAGCCAGGTCTCCATCCTAGGGAAGGAGGTTGAGATTGAAAGATGTCTCTGGAGAAACCAAGTCATGACTAATAGGGATATTGGGCAGTTCCTAAATCAAAAAGCTGGTTTCCAGCTCAATTAATAAACTGAGAGATCTATCAGCCAATCAGCTCCATTTCCAATCAGTGTTTTTGTGCCTCACTCATAAAATATGAATGACAGCCAGGGAACCAGATATTTGAGGAAACTCATTACCATGAAAGACAGAAGACAACAAACACACAGAAAAAAGAAATTAAAAGAATATTCAGGGAGCAAATAAAACAAAACTGAGTAATATTCTCTCACAGTAATAGAGAGGATATATCTGGGGAGCAAGAACAGGAAGCCTTGCCCTAGCCTGTTTGGCTCAATGGATAGAACATCAGCCTGCAATTGAAGGGTCCTGGGTTCGAGTCTGGTCAAGGGCCTGTACTTTGGTTGCAGGCTCCCGGCCCTGGTTGGGGACATGCCAGAGGCAACCAATTGATGTGTCTCTCTCACATTGGTGTTTCTCTCTGTCTTTCCCTCTCCCTTCCACTCTCTCTAAAAAGCAATGGAAAAATATCGAGTGAGGATTAAAAAAAAGAAAAGGAAGCCTTAAGAAAAAAGGAGCCCGGCCAGTGTAGCGCAGCGGTTGAGCATCAACCCAGGAATCAAGAGGCCACCAGTTCGATTCCTGGTCAGGGCATATGCCAGGGTACATGCCAGGGTTGTGGTCTCGATCCCCAGTAGGAGGCATGCAGGAGGCAGCTGATCAATGATGTTTCTCTCTCATCGATGTTCCTATCTCTCTACCCCCCCCCCGCCCCCACAAAAAATAAATAAAAACAAAAAAAAGAAAAAAGGAAAGAACTACCTGAGGATAAAAACAGTGGTTGGAAATTAAATATATGATAGTGAAAAATAAGTTTACATCAATAGGAGTGTTAAAAGATAATATAAAATCAGAAATAAAAAATAAAAAAGGAAAAGAAGATTAAATCAGAGAGAGAGAGTCAATCCAGGAGCTCTAGTAGACAATTAAGAGAAATGCCAAAAAGAAAGAACGAGGAAGTAAAGGAGAGAATATTATCAGAAAAATCTATAATAATAAAAGCGTAATATGCTAATTAGACCGGACAGCTGAACGACCTTCCGGACATCCTTCCAGATGACCTTCTGGACGAAGCCCGGGCTGTGAGGGCCGAGCCCCTTGCACAAATTTCGTGCATCAGGCCTCTAGTAATACAAGAAAATTTCCAGAACTGAAGGACAAATAATTGTAGATTAAGAGAATTTACAGAGTGCTCAGCACAATGAATGGTAAAATACCCATACCAAAGATGTACCATTGTGAACTTTCAGAATGCCAAAACCAAAGAGAGGATTCTTAAAGTTTCCAGAATAAAAAGACAATTCAATACAAAAATTTGGGTGTAAGATAGAAATACACTTTAATAGCAACGCTGGCAGCTAGAATAGAATAGAGCAATATCCTCAAAATTCTAAGGTTAAATAATTTTCAACTGACAATTCTATACCCAGCCAATGAATCAATCAAGTTAAGAGTAGACTAAAGATGTTTGGGGGCAGTAAAGATCTCCTGACTCATGGCAAGCTCAAAACATGAGCAAACACAGGAAATAGAACAGTGCCAGGGGAGTAGGGAAATACTGAGAAATCTGGTAGGGCTGAATCATGGAAGGCCCAGAGGGTACAGTGAGTGCACAGGAACCTTGGAAGCAGCCCACAAAAGGCTCTTTATGTAACACAATCCTATCTGGTAGGCAACAGGGAGCCCTTATAGATTTGACAAGAGACTAAAAAGCAACGCAAATGTGCAGCCCAATTAGTTAGTATCACACTCATTTCACTGAGGAAAGCATAATGTTTAGCTTGGAATAGATATGTGTATGTGTGTGGGGTGAGAAAGGGGGATTAAACAATAGCAGAAGAAACCCCTAAGACCCAGAAAATACGGCATTAAAATGAGGATGCTGAGATACTCACAGAGGTAGACAGGAGCCAGCCTGGCAAGCCTTGACATGGCATCGGCAGCTTCATTCTGTCCCCAGTCTCGCAGCAAAATGTAAAAAATATTGTTCTTGGACCCTGATCCCAGTGTTCCTTTGTCCATGCTGCCACTCATCAGCTCACTGTTCTGGATAGTGACATCTGCAAGGATAACAGTGACTATGCATTTAAACAGACAATTAATACACCTTTTTTCATTCCAAAAAGCATTGGAGGTAGTTGAGAAAACTTGTTTCCATATTTAAAGTTAAAGCAGAGCAAGTGGAAATTCTCCTCAAAAAGAGGAATCTAGCATCTTTTAAGAAGCATTAAAGGCCCAATTAGTTACCTTATAGTCCTAACTCTGAAATGTACTAGTTAGCCCTCATTCTCTTCATCTGTGAACTGTGAAAGACAACATCAAGCACTTGCTATCTCTATGTCATGGGGATATTTTGGGCATCAATGACATCGTGTATAGCAAAGTTCTTTTAACCAAAGTGTAGAGCACTGTGTTGTTCGTCTAAGACAGTGGTCGGCAAACTGCGGCTTGCGAGCCACACGCGGCTCTTTGGCCCCTTGAGTGTGGCCACGAAGTTCCAATCACACTGTACATGCATGCCCGCATGTGGTATTTTGTGGAGGGGCCGCAGTTTGCCAACCACTGGTCTAAGATATTGGAAACTAACAGGGACACCATTGTGAAGAGCTTATGTAACCAAAAGAAGTGAAATTCTTATCTAGAAATAAACAAAACACAATCTAAAACATCAAGCTAGCGGCCGGTTTTGCTCAGTGGATAGAGCGTCGGCCCACAGACTAAAGGGTCCTGGGTTTGATTCGGGTCAAGGGTACATACCCAAAAAACAAAAGAGGCAGAATAAAAGAAATTGCATTAAATGGCAGGCTCGATCCCCAGCCCTAGTGGGGGAGGGGGGGCAACCAATCAATGTGTCTCTCTAACATCAATGTTTCTCTCTGTGTCTCTCCACATCCATTCTACTCTCTAAAAAAAAATCAATGAAAAAATATCTTAGGGTGAGGATTAAAATAAATAAATACATAAATAAATAAATAAATAAATAAATACCACGATGCTTTAAAAAATAAAAACCAAAATAAAACAACAAGCCAAAATATCTAAAAATCCTGGGAGCCTATTTTCAAAGTAATGATTATAAATCTGAGAAAAACTAATGCTCTACAAAACATTTCACCTTCATTACAAGACAGCAGAAACCTTGACTTTCAGAGAGACTCACAGAGTCTTATAGATCCATTTCCTGTCACAAGGCCTTGCTAGCAAAGCCCATTCTTGTTAGCAGCCTAAGATAAACTAAGGAGCTCATGCCAGAAAGGAAACGCTGGCTCGATGGCACTGGTCTGTAGACCAAACTTTGAGCTGCATTCGTCTACATGACTCAGTTGGCTTGCACTTACATAAATCTGTTAACATCTATTCTTCATGTTATCAGAAAATTCACTAACCAGGTGAGGCAGGAAAAAAACTTCGTATTTTTTGTTATACGTTTTAGTCATACTTTTAGTCAATGAACACATTTTTTGGACATAAAATAAGAAATTAGATGCCTTAAGTAATGAGACTCTGGTTGATGAAAACAACAACAAAAAACAACTCAAAAAAACAAGAGGCAGAATAAAAGAAACGGCATTAAATGACAGAAACTAAATCAATGTCAGCTCAATAAATTTAATTAAGACCAAAAAAAAAAAAAGGCAGAAACCAGTCACTTAAGACAAAATGCATGTGGTGAAAAACATTCTAATCACTGGCCCATGTGTCTACAGGTTCTCTACCTTAGAGAAATAGAAAATCACATCTGAGCCCGGCCAGCATGGCTCAGTGGTTGAGCATTGACCTGTAAACCAGGAGGTCACGGTTCAATTCCCAGTAGGGCACATGCCCAGGTTGCGGGCTCGATCCCCAGTGGGGAGTGTGCAGGAGGCAGCCAATCAATGATTCTCTCTCATCACTGAAGTTTCTCTCTCTCCCCCTCTCCCTTCCTCTCTGAAATTAGTAAAATCATATTTAAAAAAAAACAAGAAAATCACATCTGAGAGGAGAATCATCAGCTACATTTCCCTGAAGAACAAATTTCCTGCCTCAGGCTAAGGCCTTAGAGAAACACTAAATTTGCTTTTCTGACCCTCCTCCCCCGTTTGCTTTAACTCACAGGAATCATTGACACAGAGGTCTTCTCCTTTGCCACAGTACTGCTTGCCCTTGGTTCGAAGGTTGGCCCTCACTGGATTGTCATCACTAGGTCTGAGGATGACACTGAAGATCTGCTTTCCTGTCCACAGGGTGACAGGCTGGAGGAGGAAAGGAAGGCAGAGCATCAGCTGGCCAAGCCTGGTCTGGACCACCTTTCATGTAAATAAGACAAGACTACAGCGATCACATGCAAACCCAGCACCGGCATGGGTACATCCATATGGACATATGGGGATGGACACGCACGCACACCTGTGTACACACACACACACATACACCTGTGTACATACATACACAGCTCCTGCACAAACCTTTAATATTGTAGGAGGCGGGAGACGAACTTTAATTTTCTCATCCTTGCCCACCAGTATTGAAGCAATGATTTGGCATGCCTTGGCTCGGTCAAAGAAAGTGTCCTTAAGAGTAAGGAGATAGGCACCTAAAAGTGTTAAACACACGCACACATAAAGGAATGAAACTGTGAGAAAATCACATTTCAATTTTAAAGTTGAGATTCCTACCAGCATCTCCTACTGATGTCTTTATCTCTCTCTCCCTCTCCCTTCCTCTCTGAAATCAATAAAAATATATTAAAAATAAATATGGACTATTACTTAAAAAGTGACAAAACATACAGCTGCTTACTGGCTCTCCCCCTCCAGCTAGAATTTAGGCTCCATGAGTAAAAGGAGTTTGATTTACTCACTGCTGTATCCCCAGGGCTTAGAAACATGTTTGGTCTATGCAGGAGCTCAACAAATGCTTGTTGATTCAATGAACAATCAACCAATACAAAACATCTCAAAAATAAGTTCACAATTAAACTTAGTAAACAAACAACAGAATGAAACACAGGCAATTAAATAGCTTTGCAAGTTCTCATATAAAACCATTGTGAACACGAACCATTTTCCACAGTCTCCTTTTAAGTGAATTTCACAAACCCACCTGTTAGAAAATCCTGAATAGCAGCAATTAGTGGTTCTCCGTTCCTTGGAGTTACAAGATTTGCTTTAGTCTGAAGGAAAAATGGATACAGTAGGTTAGCCATCCTTGGAGGCATGATGCAGTCCAAAGATCTGCATGCCAAGGCCGAGAAATCGAAGCCAGGAGCCTTAATCCCAGCTTTGTCACTAATTTCCAGTTCCTCATCTGTCGAGCAGAGAGAAGAAATACCAGCAAGGCAGACCTCAGAGGTTCCTACCAGCACTAAATTAGTAAAACACCAAGTTAAGTTGTTTCAGATTCCTGTAAAGAACTCTGCCATCTAAGACTTTATTGTTTTTGATAAATGCACTTCTCCAAAGAAATTCACTTCTACGAATGAGTAGTACTGTGTCATCTTTGAAGTGAATCAATTCCACACTTCTTCACAACAATGGCAGAAATGTTCAATTTCTCTTGAGACAAAAAGTTCTAACAAAAAACAATTCAGCAACAAGATTTAACTAAAATTCAATGAGTGCCACATTGGGCAAAAAAGGAAGCTGTTGTCCAACACATGGGTAGGTTTACAGAGGTTCTGGGTCAGAGTGCACTGCTCAACTCTTGATGCGGACTTGCAGGCATTCTGGGCCTCCTCACCCACAGTGAAAGGCCCTCCAAGGCAGAGACCTTGCCTGCCTTCTTCTGAGCCACTGCCCAGAGCAGTGATCCGCACCGGGCAGGAGACAGCTGCTCACTTCTGGTTAAGAGAATTTCTCTGGGGTGGACAGCAAGTGGCCTGGGTGGGCGTAGGGTGCGCAAGCCCATATGTGCACATTTTGGAGAAGTTTCCTGGGCAATTTGGGCCACATTTAAGCTAGAGCCCCACCTGCTCCAGGAGACAGGACTGCTGGTCAGTGCAGTAGATCAGCAGTCGCCAACCGGTGGTCCACGGACCACTAGTGGTCTGTGAGGTCCAAAAGGCTGGCGACCGCTGCAGTAGACAACTTTCTCACAGAAACTGAGGGATTTGTCCAAATAGTAATTATGGATTCCTCCACCCAATATTCTTGAAGCCTGCATTTTAGTGTTTTCATTTTTAACCAGTGAAATATGTTGTTATAACAAAATGTCTAACAAAAAGGATCTATAATAGCAAAGTCAATGGCAAAGTCTAACTGGCTGCAGGCTGATAACTATTATCACTAGTAACATTACTTTTTAATTATAAAAATAAGATATATCCATTATTAAAAAATCTAAAAACATAGACCATAAAAACATCAAAACTCAATGTGTCGAACTGCCAAGCAAAAGCATCTACCGTTTTAAGACTTAGCATATAACCCTTCTAACTTTTTGCTATAAACGTTTTTACAAACATATAGGCAACTACTTATCAAACAACTATGTCATCATTTTTAAGAGAACACAAAGGGTTTCATTGTATGAATGTGACACAATTTAACAAAACCAATTTCTTTTCTGGGCACTGCTTGTGTTCTGTGATTGCAAATAATTTGCAAGTCTAATGACTTCCTCTGGAGAGGTTCCTAGAAGTGAGAGTGCCAGTCAGGATGAATGACTGTACTGACCTATTCACCCTTTGACTATAGGAGCGCAGAACAAGAACTCATTCACGGCTGTCCATCCTCCACCAACCACGTACCCATCAACCATCTTGTCCTCTTGTATCAACCACCAATTCCCAACACAGCCCTCATCACCACTGCTACAGACACTGAGGCACAGGAGAAAACAGGCCACGTTCTTGTTTCCCCAAGTGTGATTGTATCTTTGCAGCTGCTGCTCCTCTGCTTGAATTATTCTTTCCCGGACAGACCCACTGGTCATTCTCCCACTTCTTTCAGAACCTGGTTCATGTGACCGTTCTAGTGGTCCTCCCAGACTATCCTAAAACAGACCCCCTTCATGCTCTTTCATCCTTACCCTGCCTGATCCTTTTCTTCCTAGCACTTTTAACCACCTGACATTTTATATTTGTTATTCTCTATCTCTCCCCATTCGAATAGGAAGGAAAGCAAGAACTTGACTTCGCCACTCACTGCTATGTTCCTAGAAGAGTGTTTGGCACACAGTAGTGCTCAATCAGCATCAACTAAATCTTTTTAATAGGCCAAGGAGTCCAGAGAAATAATTTAAAAGAAGACTCTAAATGCACAAAGATGGCCCTTGAGGGACTAACTCTCAAAACAAAACAAGAAAAGCACCTTCAATTTTCAACACCAGAGGGAAGATGAGTCATGGTGTGCTAACGTGGTGAAATGCCGTAAAGCCATTATGATCAATCACGAGGACTCTATAGCAAGTTGGTATTTATAATACGTTAAGCAGAAAAAAGGAAAAGAAAGGCTATTTAACCATGACAACAACCATCTATATTCATGGATAAGGAACAAACTGATTAAAGAGGTGGAAATAAAGAAAGCTGTGATGTGTAGAAACTCTACCTTATTTAAATAACTTCCATTACTTTGCTAGAACGTTTGAATAAATAAGAATCAATGTTTCAAAAAAGTTGAAGACTTCAGTCTATTTTAGCACATAAATTTCTCAGAATTATTTAACTCTCCAAAGGATAATTTAAACATGTATAAACAATATATGATAAATTAAATATTTCATTTATTAGAAAAGATATATCACCCAGCTAGAGTGGCTGAATGGTTGAGCTGGATCGATTCCCAGTCAGGGCACATGCCTGGGTTTGCAGGTTTGATCCCCAGTAGGAGGCATGCAGGAGGCAGCCAATCGATGATGTTTCTCTCATCGATGTTTCTACCTCTCTATCTATCCCTCTCCCTAAAAATCAATAAAAACATATTTTAAAAACACAAAAAGATATGTCAACTCCTGCCATGAAGAGCTCTAGCAAAGGCTACGAATGTAGCCCCTGCTTGCTGTCCCACCAAATCCACACGGACTTTAATATTTAATAGATCTGCTTGCAGAACCTAATCGCCTTTACTTGAGAATCAATACTAACACCATAAACCAAAATAGATTAGAAGAATCATATCAGAAATAGTATTTTTGGAGGAAGGAACACTTAAGACTACAAGATACATCAGTTCATAATACAGAAAATTAGGATACTAGAAAAAAGAAAGACCTAAGTTCTGAAAACCCAACAGGTAGGACCATTGAGTTTAGGAGGGAAGAGCCTACCCAGCAGGCACCCGGGCCACTGTGCTCTGGCGGGTTCAGGAGCGAACAGCACACACAGTGCAAGAGTTAGAGCCCAACTGTGACTCCTCAGGACCAGGCACCAGCCTCACTCATCACCGGCCTCCCCTGGCACCCAATGGGCACTCCTTACCCGTTAATAAGAAAATGGTGATACGAGTCATTACAAAAACAACGGTTTAGTGTGCCCTCCAGAAGACAAAGAAGTACTGCTACATTTTGGGAAGGTTTCCATTCAGAATGTTCAATACAATATACTGGTGCTTAAAGAATCTTTAGCTACTAGAAAATCCATGTATGCAGAACCATCTTTTCCCATGATACCCAACAGCTGATTGCTACGCTCTCTCATCTTTTCATAAATGGTGCTCACATATCCATTTTCTCTCAGGAACCAACATTATAGGTCAGGAAACATCAACTCCCCCCAATAAGCCCCTATCACAGACACCATCTCACACACTAGAAGGTGTTTCCCAACAGGGCCCGATCCCTTTTCCTACCCTCATGGAGCTGTAAGCTGGGCCGCCCCACTCTACGTACCCCCATTAGAACAAGGGCCTCTGCTTTAGCTTCTTCTGTTTGTGGAAGATGAAGATTCATCTCATCGCCATCAAAATCCGCATTGTAGGGTGTACACACACACTCGTTAAATCTGAAGGTCCGATGGGGCTTGACCCTGGCCTGTGGAACACAAAACAAGAGGAGGGCTTAGTCAATGATCCAAAAGCTTCTTAGTTATTAAAAAACTAGAGGCCCGATGCACGAAATTCGTGCAAAGGACTTGGCCCTCGCAGCCCTGGCTTCGTCTGGAAGGTCTTCTGGATGGTCGTTCTGCTGTTCGGTCTAATTAGCATATTAGCTCTTTATTATATAGGAGGATGGCTTCATGGAAAACCAGAAAATGTAGATTAAGAAAATAAATCTCTAGTGTGTTCTCTCGAGTGACTCACTCACCTGTGGACTCACTCACCATGGCCAATGTAGGGAACTTGTTTTACCGCTGGAGGCAAACACCAGCACCGGAGCCACATGAAGGCCCCCCGGCCCATGACATCACAGTTTGATATCAGTAAAATTTATGACAGTTAATTAAAACACACAGACTACATAAACCGATGAGTTTATAATGACAATGAAGGAAGAGAAATCCAAAATAAGCAAATAAAGAATCTAAAACAACCGAATGGGAAGTAACTGAACACCAACTTTTTACTTCCCAAACTGACAATAAAGGAAAAAGAATTAGGTATTTAGGCTGCTTTTCCTTTATGAATTGTATTTCTAGACAAGCAGATAGCTCTACTTTTTTAGTACAAGAATCCTTTGTAATAAATGTGAAATAATTGATATATTTCACCATTTTGCAGCCCTAATGAAATAATGTAGGCAATGATCATAAATGAACAAAACTATTAGCAGAAAGGTTGATGAGGAGCCTTTCAAAGAAGACATCAGATGAATCCTTATACTTTTCAGCTTAAGTAAGAATGGGACATTCAGATAACATGTGCCTCTTCAAATAGCCCTCCTGAAAGTAGCCGGCACCACCCACAGTCATTCTTGTCAAAAAGTTGAACCTGCATCTGATCACGTCTTGGGAGCTAATTTCCAGTTTACAGAAATACAAGGAAGAATAAAGAAACACTTAACTCCATACCTATACAAACTGAGAACATGGGACATTCTCTAAGACAAATAACATGGTTGTTTCAACAATGACATTACAACTTAAAAAAGGAGGGAGGACTGTTCCAGATCAACAGAGACCTTAGATACGTATCATCCAAATGTAACATGTAGACTCTGCATCCTGATCCGAACAAACTAGCTGCAAGTTTTTAGTTTGTTTAGGGAATCTGACTGTGAACTGGGCACTAGACACTGACAAATAAAGAGTGACTGTTCGTTTTGTGAGGTGTGACAATGGCACTGTGGTTACTATGTGTGCCTTACACAGTAAACTGAATACACATGGAAAAAGACATGGCATCTGGGTTCATCAAAGAAAAGAGGAAGATATACAAGTGAGGCCAAATCAAGAAAACTGAATAAAGAGGATGGGAATATGAGAGTTCACAATAGTATTCTTTGAATATTTAAAAATTTCTTTTAAAAAAATGTTCCAAAGATAAGCAGAAGCTTCTAGAAAAGGAAGGCTTCTGTTTCCCCCTAGATCCCATAATCATATCCTCATAAATCATAAACTGCTGCTTTGGTATTTCACTGTTAGGCAATATATTCACAAACTACTGAAAAATGGAATCCAGAAAAACCTGACTTTCAGAGCTTGTTTAAACACTGTTTACAAATGCTCATGGTTCAATGGCTTTGAAGATGGGAGAATTAATGAATATTTAACAAATTAAAGTTGCACCTCATTTCCATTTTAAATTTCCAGAAAAAGAAACTGCTGCTGTTGCAAAATGGAATCACCAAAAAAATATGGTTTAGGGTCTTAGTTGGAGAACTACTGCAAAGAAAAATATTTTAAGCATTTTAGTTTCTTAGTTAATATGCTAAGTTAAATCAAAAGTCAAATTTTTTATCATGTCTATTTTACATAAGTTTGTGCACATATATATGTATATATTTTAGTTTGCAAGTGAAATCATGCTAGTCACTTTCACACTAATTTTCAATTAGTTCCTCTCTGTTTAAGTGTATGAATATTACATTATAAATATTAAAAACATTGAAGAAAAGCTTGAAATTTAAGTTTCCCTCAAATTAAAAAGTGAGAGATGCCCTAACCGGTTTGGCTCAGTGGATAGAGCGTCGGCCTGCGGACTGAAAGGTCCCAGGTTCGATTCCGGTCAAGGGCATGTACCTTGGTTGCGGGCACATCCCCAGTGGGAGGTGTGCAGGAGGCAGCTGATCGATGTTTCTCTCCCATCGATGTTTCTTAACTCTCTATCCCTCTCCCTTCCTCTCTGTAAAAAATCAATAAAATATATTTAAAAAAAAAAAAAGTGAGAGAAAAGGAAAAGCAGGTTATGAAAATCAGAGATTACTGGCAATTTTAATTTTAGAAGTCTGGAATTTAGCATTGTTTACAGCATATTTCCACTCCACAGAAAATAAGACCAGAACCGCACACTCACCAGGTGCGCCATGATGCTCAGCTTGTGCAGCGAGGGCTGCCGGTTGAACAGCACCACATCCCCGTCTATGAGGTGTCTCTCCACAATGTCCCCGTACTTGAGCTCCTGAGCCATCTTTTCCCTATTTCCGTATTTCAAAAACCTGTGCACACAATAATACACATGATATGTGAGAGCAAGGTCTCCTCACCGTTTCTCCCCCTTCATATCAGAATTCAAATTCTAAAATGATCATATTTCTTCACTCTAAGGTGCCCCTCGAGGCATCAATTAAACTATGACAAGCTGATCGTAAGACACAGGTTCATTTCTCCCAATGTGCTTTGTCCACCTAGATCCAGTGTCTCTAAATGCTAAGAAACAAATGAACACTTCACGTATATTCAATCACCAAATAGGGCAAATGGTATACCCAGACTCACTGCAATTTAAACACATACTTTCCACATGCTAAATACCCCAAAACTGTACTCAGGACTGCATTCTGTGGCTAACCATGGCAACAGTGACCTTGGTCATGAGATACACCCAGCCAGACTGGGAAAGCGTTACCTTTTCATCTGCGTGTGTCTCTGCTGAATGAAATTGGCTCCTGGGTGAACTTCAGGTCCATTTTGAACCAGTTTCCTCAAAAAGTTAATGTTTGCTTTGTTTACCTGCAGGACCACAAAGAGATGCTATTAGATTATACTTCCTATACTTCTAGTTATTCAATACACTGAATTGTGCCTCAATTCACTTCCTTTGTGTGGTTCTAGGAGGGAGAACGGCAGCGCCCTGTGCATCCTGCTGCCTAGGGTCATGTGTATAATGACAATGGACTGGCATACAGGAGCCCAGGTTCTAGTCCAAACTTGGTCACTCACTCATGGATGACACAGCCAAGACCTTCACTCGCCTTTGGTATCCCCATCAGAAAAGAGCGTGGCTGGACTGATCTGTAGGAACATTCCAGCACATACTGTGATCTTCAAAAAGGTGCCCACTTCATCTGCCATGATTTACCATGGGCTTCTAAGGTTTCAAAGTGGTGACACTAGCACAGAGGCCCTGGTCTGCAACACTGTCCTACAACCTGCAGGACTACAGTCTCCTGGGACACCCATCTCAGAGCAGGAAACTTTGAATCATCAGAAACTCAACTGAGGACACTTCCTGTAAGTTTTACCAGAACCGTCTATGATCTGGCCAATTATGAATCTCAAAGGCAAAGCCAATTAATAGCCTCCTGATATTAGGCCTTGTACACGTCAGTTAAAAAAGGGTACCGTGTAGTTTACACTCATGGTGAGTGTGCACTGAGGTAGAGTGGTGCAGCCTTTCTGGTTAT
The DNA here is from genome assembly GCF_000147115.1 of Myotis lucifugus. Classification (NCBI taxonomy): domain Eukaryota; kingdom Metazoa; phylum Chordata; class Mammalia; order Chiroptera; family Vespertilionidae; genus Myotis; species Myotis lucifugus. Next base: position 139,267 of record NW_005871117.1, on the reverse strand, counting down.
GCATCAATAGCCTTAAAATACTCAAAGCCTTGACTCGGTGATTTTTAAAAATAAAAATTCATCCCACCCTGGCCGGTTTTGCTCAGTAGATAGAGCATTGGCCTGTGGATTAAAGGGTGCTGGGTTCAATTTTGGTCAAGGGCACAAACCCAGGTTGTGGGCTCGGTCCCTAGTGGAGGGGTGTGCAGGAGGCAGCCAATTAATGATTCCCTCTCAACATCGATGTATCTCTCTCTCTTGACCTCCCTGAAATCAATAAAAATATATCATATCTAATAAATCAGGAATATGCAAATTGACCCTCACGCCGTCGCAAAGATGGCGGCACCCATATCCAATAAGGAGGGAATATGCTAATTGACTGCCCCACCCTCAAAGATGGCGGCACCCAGTCCCCTAGGGCCAGCCCGAGGCACAGGCAACCCTCAGATGGCGGCTGCCCAGCCGCCCAGGGCCGGCCCAAAGCTCAGGTAACCAGGGCCGGCGAGGCTTGAGCTGCTGGCAGCGGCAGCAGCAGAGGTGTGATGGGGGTGTCGCCTTCCCCAATCTCCGGGTTGCCTCCCACCCCCTGAGGGCTCCCGGACTGTGAGAGGGGACAGGCCAGGCTGAAGGACCCCCACTCCAGTGCATGAATTTTCATGCACCGGGCCTCTAGTGTATATAAAAAATTCTCACTTAAAAAATAAACAAAAATCCATCCCAAGAAAATGAACTGTGTGTGGTGTTTATCATTTAGCTCCTCTAAAACATGAGGTATGAAGCAACATAGAAAGATGTTAGAGATGATAGTCCTTGGGAAAAAAGTTGCAGAACAGTACATTTAATGTATCTGTGAGTACATACACAGTTCTGCTTGTACTACATATAGCGATGCATATGTAAAACATGAAACAAACAGGAAAGATACCTATACTAACACATGCCAAATTGTGCATTGAGGGGGACTACGGGGGATTTTCCAGTCTGTTGTTTGGCATCTTAAACTATAATGTAAAGGACTGGATTCGAAACACAGAATCAAGCAGCTGAATGGTACTTACTTTCTCAGGAAAAGTTAGGATTTTGGCCACATGAACTGGCACAGCTACCTCATCAATCCGGAGGTTGGGGTCAGGTGAGATGACAGTTCTGCCAGAAAAATCCACCCTCTTTCCTGAGAGGTTGCCTCTAAATCGACCTAAATAAATAAAAATGTGTCACAGGTCTCCATGTCACAAGGAAAATCTGTGATCCCCAATTAGATAAGCTGGTCATGCATTTGAAAACAAGCAAGCACACAAGCAAGCAAAGGCAGTCAACTGCCTCCTGCACATTTTGTTGGCAACATACCCTGTTTTCCCTTCAGGCGCTGGACAAAACCCCGGGTCCATTTCTTGGGCGCCATGTTGAGGGGGATGCCTGAGAGCTCGCTGTTGATGTAGAGGGCACACTGCAGCTGCAAGAAGTCCCAGTCTTCCATGATCATCTGGGTCTTGGCTCCTGATATCCGATGCTAAAAAGGAGCAGAGAAAAAACAGAAACGAGCCTCGTCATCTTGACTTTCTTGCTCACAAGTGTTTGCATAGAGATATGCTAATGGGAAGCACTGACCTTTTTAATGACATCATTTAGGAAAATGATTTCTGTCAATTTCATTGTCAGATCATCTTCATTGGTGCCAGACTTCAAATCACTCACGACGGAGGGTCTGATGCACAAGGGGGGCACTAAAAGTCGCGTGAGGATCAAATCGGAGGGCTTTCCAGCTTCTGGGTTCATCAGAAGAAGAGGGACATCTTCAGCTGGGATTTGCTTAAATAAATTCAGAACTACTAAGGGATTCAAGTTTTCCTATGGACAGGAAAGAGATACATTAATTTCCATAGCTTGAGCAAGGGCTTACTCTCCATACTCTCTAGCCTATTCACCACTTAGAGTAAGTGTAAGTGATGACAGATTTCTGCTAATATGCTATATTGTGAGAGCCCTTAAAATATGCATACTTTTTATTCCAATTATTTAAACCAATAATTCCACTTCCCATAATTATTCCAAAGGGGATGATTAAAAATTAACATAAAGATTATGTTCACTAAAGCTGTCCTTAATAGTGAAGTTGGAAACAGCCTGACTGACAGGTTACTGGCTAGATAAAATCATACATCGAACATTACGAAGCCATTAAAAAAAAAAAAGACACTATAGAATGCAGCTATTGCCATGAAAGATGTTCACAAAATACTGGTAAATGAAATAAGCATGTGTACAATATGATCTCATTTAGGATGTACATCTATACAGAAAAGAGGAAATGGAAGTTTACCAAGGTTTTAACAGTGCTATCTTTCAGTGAGTGGAATTATAATCGGTTTGCTTCTATTTTCACATTTAAATTTTCTGTAGTGAACTCACATTGGTCTCTATTAACTTCATTTAATAGAAGTGCCATGCTGTAACAACTTACTCATAATTTAAGAACTAGGCAAATTATCAGATAGTCAAAGATCAAAGGGAAGAATGATCAGCTTGTGTCTTGTTGCTGCTTATTGATTTTTCTTGGAATCAAAGATCATGTGACTGCAAATATATGCTACATGCAGAATTTGCTCTGCATAACTTAATGAGAAGGGGAAGACAGTTAAGGAAGAAATGTCTGAACAGCTACTGCCCTCAGAACAGTGCCGCAAAACAAACTTACTGCCGTCCCATCCTGGAGGAAATGGCAGTGAAGTCGGGAAAAGGAAACTTTTCCAATCCACATCCTCACCGGAAAAATAACTCCCTTCCTCAGTTTCCCTGTCTCCCAGCAATGGGCACCTCACTACCACCTGCAGCAGTTGGGGTGGGGGGGTGGGGGGGTGGGATCTAAAACTGTTCATAGCATTGTAGGAAGGGGATGAAGGCCAGCCATCCCCTGGAGTACCAGTCAGTACTAGACGAGAACATCATGGGCTGAAGGCCGTCCAGGAGGGCAGGAGGACTGGCAAGAGTCTGGAAGCCATTTCTCTGCGAGAGCAGCTACTCCAAGAGTGATAACCCAACTGCCTCCCTGGAGGCTCCTGGAGGAGGCTGGTGACTTATTCCGCTCTCACCAGGAAGCAGAAATCAGGGACCCATGAAGACAGCAGAGAAGGACTGTTCTGCACAGGGCAGAGCATCCCAGCGGCTAGAGCTCTAGTGTGGGCTGCTTTTGGGTGGTGGTGAGGGAACATGTCCGGCAGGATGGCAGCCAGGGCAGCCTGTCACCCAGTCTGCCAGGGACATCATGGAATGCATTTCACCTGGTGGGGAGACAAGACTGATGGCATCTTAGGAGGTACTTTTGTCTGCAGATCCACCAACCCTGGATTTACATTACAATCACGAATGGACAGACAGTAGTCTTCCGGGGATAGAGTCCAGAACCTCTGTTCAGTTCAATTCCTACATGGTGTGTAACCCAGACTCAATCACGCTGTGCTGCCCATAAAGGCATGGGGTTCCTTTCCTGAAAAGGAAATGAACTAGGGCCAGCTGATGATTTCAGGGACCCTGCCAGGCTCCAAGCACCACAACTGGCATCAAACAGGACCTCAGAAACATGGATCTTGTTACGGACCAAGCTTAAGCAGAAGAAACCACCAAAAGTACATGACAGAGCACAAGTGTTATACAAGACACAGAAGCTGTACACATGGGGAGGCAAGGCTGAGAGCTCAAAGGGGGTCCAGACAGCAGAGCAGGCTGCACAGAAGCAGCGAAGGCTGGGAATTCTGGTGACGCTGAGGAGGGAAGGGAGGCGTCATTAAGCTGAAGGGACACTGAGTCTGAGCACAGCAGAGGTGGGAGGAAACCTCCTCGTCTTTATCACAATTGTTACTACAGGACTGTTAGTGGCAGTGGAAACTACTGCTGCAACTGGGCAACATGCTCTACGCACTTGTATGTGTCAGATACTGTGCTAAGCACTGGATCTGGAATCATCTCTTAATCCTCACGAAAGCCCTAAAGCAGATACTCTTGTAATCCCTGCTCTGTAGCTGAGGATACTGAGGTACAGGTTGGGTCATGTGTCTGAGATCATGGAAATGATAAGGAGCGAAGCTGGGCTCTAATCTCAGGTCTGTCTGACCCCACAGACAAAGCTCGTAACCACTACCCTAAACCACCTCTAGGGTGTCAGCCTGGGTAAAGTGGAGTGGGGGCACGGGGAGGTGGTGGCAGTGGGGGAGTGTCCCAAGGGCCCAGCTTAATGCACCAGGTAAGTGGCTCTTAAATGGAGGGGATCCTTCCTAGGCCAAGTCACGTAGGAGACTTTTCCAAACCAGATGCCTCCGGCCCTAGAGGAGGATCACTCCTGTGGAAGCGTCAGAAGAGCGGTCCTTGGAAGTGAGGACAGTGCCGCAGGTTCTGGGCAGAGAGGCAGCAGGGGAAAGTGCCAGTGAGATGCCAGGGAGGCTGATCTGAGAGCAGCAGAGTGACTACGGGGGAACACAAGTAAGACTGCACCCAAGAAAGCCCGGGCATCCTCATGCAAACTGACCAAGGCTGCTTGCCAGGCTTCGGACAGCTTTCTGCCTCGCACACCCATCTCCACAGTGGCGGGTCATCAATTCCGGTCCACTCTTACTGTCCACTCTGAGTCTGGCCTCAGGCTCCACCATCACTACCCAAGTTCAGGGTTGGTTTCCCCTTTTTTCAATTCAAAGCATAATTTACACATAGGAAATTGCCCAAATCTTAGATATTTTTAAACTTCTACATGCGTACACCTGTGTGCATACATATTACCATTCAGATCAAGATACAGAGTATTTCCATCTCTCCAGAAAGCACCTGGTGCTCCTTTCCCAGCCAGTGTCTCGCCCTCACCACAGGGTAACGGCTCTCCCAACATCCACTCCCACAGAGGAGCCTCGCCTGTTTTTGGACTTGATCTAAATGGGTCGGACGCTAGGTACTCTTGTACACAGCTTCTTCCTTGCAGCAGGACTCTGAGAGTCAGCCAGGATGTGAGTCAGGAGTTATTTCTTTCATTGCACTATATTCACTTGTTTGGACATACAATTTATTTATCCTCCTGTTCACAGGCATTTGGGATGTTTCCAATTTTGCCTTTTACTAATAAAGCTGCAAGAAACATTTTGGTACAAATATTGTGTACATACATATACACTCATTTCTTTTGAGGATATACCTAAAAGTAAAATTGCTAGACCACATGTAGGTTTAACTTGATAAGAAATTGCCAAACTTGTTCAGAGTGGCGGTAACATTTTACACTTCCACATCAATATATGTGTCAGACCCTTCCCTATACTTGGTTTTCAGTTTTTTTACATTTTAATTTTTCTGGGAAGGTGTGTGTATATTTTAATTAGCATTTCCCTGGTGACCAATAACATTGAGCAACTTTTCATTTATTTATAGGCCATTTGGATACATCCTGTTATGATGTATCCAAATGGCCTATACAACTTTTCGGCCAATTCAAGTCTTGCTCCCACCTTTTAAAATTAGGTGGGTTTTGCCCAGCCAGTGTGGCGCAGTGGTTGAGCATTGACCCAAGAACCAGGAGGTCAGGGCACATGCCCTGGTTGTGGGCTCGACCCCCAGTATGGGGTGTGCAGGAGGCAACCGATCAATCATGCTCTCTCATCATTGATGTTTCTCTCTCCCCCTCTCCCTTCCTCTCTCTGAAACCAATCAGGTCGTTTTTTTCCTTAGCGATTTGTAAAAGCTGTTTCCTGTGTTCTGGCAACGAGAGTCCTTTGTCAGGATTTAGGAATTGTGACTGCTTTCTCCCAGTCGAGACCTGCCTTTTCCCTTTCGTCATGGTGTTTTCTCAAGAGCAGCCAGGTGTTTTGAAAACCTCACCATTTATTCATCATTTCCCTCCCTGCTCAAAACCTTCAGTGGCTCCACACGCCCCGAGCAGGAGGGCCTCCGCCCAGTGCTCTCAGTTGGCCGTCGTGGGCCTGCAAGCCAACTGCCTGGCAAGAGCTCCCGCCCCCTCCTCACTGCCATCTTGGGCAATGCTGTCCTGGAAGTGTATTGTGGGATTAAGTACAAGATCGGGCAAAGCAGGCTTAGTTGTTTGTATGGACAATAACACAATCATTAGTAGATAATAATACAAGAACAAACTGTTTTGCGTACTCAAAGCTGTAATCCTCCTTCTGCATGAGCTAATCCATCTGAAGAACTAGGAACAGGGTTGGGCGTGACAGCAGTCACTAAACGCGAGGTGCTTTTCCATCGCTCCCCGGTCTTTCAAAGAGAGCCTCCGCCACAGCGGGAACCTAGACACTGTGACCTGCACGTCCTGAGCTCACTGCCTGACTCTCTCAGCCCACTGGCATTTACACCAGATGGAACCACACCTTTCCTCAGTCTTCCCTAACCAAGTCCAAAGTGACGTTTTCCTCCCGATTTCCCAATGAACTTACTGTCCTTGCCATTCTTGTGAGTCAGCACTGCAGCCTATATTAGTTCTCTTTTCACAGATGAATGGCTACCGACACATCTAAACTGTGGGATCCTTGAGAGCAGACAAAGTGGTGGCAGCTCCTGATGCTCCCCCACAGGTCTCATAGAGTCTGGTACTCAGTAGCCACTCAACTAATTGGTTAGTTTCGTATAGTATCAATTCTAGACAGTCCTATTGAATTAAGAACTAATCAAGCTCAGAACAGGGTAAAAATAAGACACTTCATAAGATTCTGTTGGTCAAATGTATGCCAATAAAAGTAATGAGAATTACCTCCAAGTTCTTATGTCTCATTATCCCCGTGAGAAACAGGATTTCTCAGTTTGTGCTCTGTACAGCTATAATTTTACAATCTTTTACAATAAAGATATGACATGTTACCTGGACAATGGAAAATTTGTTAGTTACAAGACCAGACCACATTAGGCTTAGTGCTAAACACTTGTCACATGAAGTATTCTTGGAGATCTAACTTAACTGAACTTCTCATTTTGCAAAACGTGCGTATATCAGAGGGTGGAGAGACAGAACGTGTGTAAGACCTGGGGGAGCAGGGGAAGCAGAGAGAGCAGGTGGGGCAGGGGGAGGCAGGAAGAGGGCAGGCATGCACCTCAGACTCACCTGTGCCCTCCCCAGCAGGGGCTCCACTTCTTTGTTGTGCTCGATGGCCGTTTCAAAAGAATGAAGGAAATTCGATACGATAGGATCTACCACTTTTTTGTTCGTCTTGTATTTCTCATGAATTATCTTCAGTAAACCACACTTCTTTACAGTACCTGTAGGAATTTATTACTAAGGTTAAATACGAGGTTATTAGCCAGGCTGGCCTGAGGTTGCAGCCTGGTTAATGAAGTTACTGAAATTGCTACAGCAATGAGAGATGAGATGTGCACCCTGGCCGGGTAGCTTAGTTGGTTGAGTGTTGACCTGTACACCAAAAGGTTGCAGGTTAGATTCCTGGTTGGGGTGTGCACAGGAGGCAGCCAATCTATGTTTCTCTCTTTCTCTCTTTCTAAAAAAATCAATTAAAAAAAAGAACACCCCAAAACATATCCTCGAACAAGGATAAAAAAAAAGATGAGAGGTGCATTTCCTAACAGTGCCCCAATTGCTAGGCTCTATAGCCTAATTTGCAAGAAAAAAAGTTGACTGAAACACTGCATAAAGCTAATAGGCGAAACAGAAGAGAACGAGTGGAAAGGGTTACTGCTGAACCTTTCCTGCGTTCTGCTCACCATTGAAAGCGCCACAGTGATGGCAGATGTTTTTCTTTCGGCATTTATCAGAGATTTTCTTCTTCAGCCCACGCTTCTGGAGGTAGGTCAGGCCGGGCCTCTTGAGATAATCCAGAAACTGCTTCTTCTCCTCCTGGGACAGCATGATGTGGCAGCAGGTTTTGCAGATCATCTTTTAAAAATTAAACAAAACAGATAAAGGATAAGAGGATGAAAAGCCTTCTTTTTAAAATGGCACCCCCACGCCTTGCGAGGACACTGAGTGACCATGCACTGGGGGACCTACAAGATCTGCAACGGAGGCAGCCCGAGCTCAGGAGAAAGCTAGCCAGTCAGAGCTGCTGGTAGGATCTTTAACTTTTTCCTCTCTGTTGTTCTGTATGACTTGAATTATTATTTTATTATCTTTTATATTGCATAGCTACCACTTACTCAAGGAAATTCAAGGAATAAAGAACCCTAAGCAACTTATTTATTGAAGATAAAATAGTATGCGTTTAGTATAAAAATTTCCCCTAGATGTGTCTCCCGCCTCTCACAATTCCTAAGATCACTCCAATGTCCCTAACTGATAACTCCCAAGTTCATGCCTGGGACAGGAACACGCACGCACTCACCTGCAAGATGCCTATGACGGCTCGGAAGTACCCCACGTGAAAACAAGGCAGCTCCAGGTCAATGTATCCGTAGTGGCCCAAGCAGTCAGCCAAGTTTTTCCCACAGGTTTCACAAGGACGGTCCTTCTCACTGGTGCCCTTTGGATAAAAGCACCCCCATTAATCAATGAGGTCCACCGGATAGCAAAGTGGGGACCAGTCCTCACCAGTGGCCAAGTGACTCGGAATCAGAACCACCTGGGAAGCTAAAGTGTATTCCCATCCAACTGACCGCAGGCTGGAGGCTGGGATGGGTGCGCAGGGGAACAGGGTGGGTGGAAGGAGGCCCTGTTTCCACCCATGTGATAAGTCACCAGTTTCAAGTCAAAGCACAAAGAACCCGGAAGGCGCAGGGGTCTTACCATCCTGTGGTCAAGCACCCCGTACAGCAAGGGGGCGTGGTTGTTGTCCTGGCTGTACAGGTTCTTACTCACAACCTGGATGTGCGCCTGCTGGCGCATCTCCTCGGGTGACTTCATTCCAAAACAGATGTGGCTTCTGGAATGAAAAGAAACAGGGGAGCAATTACATCAAAACCACCTACCAAAAACGGTGATTACGTCTGTGACCCACCATAACCAACCACATCCTCCCAGCTCTCTATAGGCTCTGCGCCCCATTATTATATATTAAAACCTCTCCCATTTTTCCTCGGTAAGCACCCTTCATCCTGCTGGAACTGTTCCCTCTCTATTGAATGAAGTGGGGCTCACCGAGGTCACCTGCTGGCTGCTCAATCTAGTGAGAGCATCTCCCAGCTGCCGTGCTTCCCCTGTACCTTGAAATACTGTCTTCTCATGGCTTTGGTGACCCCTTATACTCGAGCTTTCTTCCCTTCCCTGGCTGATGCTTTTGTGGTCTCTTCTACTGCCATCTCTTAAATATTGGCATCGCCCCCTACCAGGGGTGATACCCCTCATCCTCTTTTCTGTTCATTGTACACATTCCTCCTGAGTGATCCTGGCACTTGAGTACATGTTGACGTCTGTCTAATCTCTAACTATAGGCCAGCTATTTCTATTCAGCTGGAGGCCACACAGACACCTGTTCTGGACACCCATGCTCAATGCCCTACAGGCACCTCAGACTTGACGCTTCTAAAACAGAACCCAAGACTTTCCCAGATGTTTCTTCATTCACTTTCCCCCCAAATTGGGGATTTACAATGTGCCAGGCACCATCGTGAAGGGCTGAGAGCACAGATTAGATAAGACAGACAAGGTCCCCTGCCAACATGGAGCTCACAGTCCAGGGTAAGCAAGACAGATAATAAACTGATCCACAAGAATGAGTAAAAGCAGAGAATGAAATGATGTGAAGGGGTAGTTTAAGGAGCCGACTTTATGTTGTGTGGTCAGGAAGTCCCTGTGTAAAATTGACTTTTAAGCTGAATTTTGAATAAGAAGGAACCAGCAGTAAGATGATCCGCTGGCTGAGCATTTGAAATAGAGCATAAATAGGGCAAGGGCCGCAGGACCAGCACAAGGTTGGCATTTTCTTTTCTTTTTATACAGATGTTTTATTTTATTTATATATTTGAGGGAGAGAGAGATTAGTTGTTCCACTTACTGATGCATTCATTGGTTGATTCTTGTATGTGCCCTGACTGTGGATCAAACCTGCAACCTTGTTGTGTGGGGACGATGCTCTAACCAACTGAGCTACCCGGCAAGCCTGGCATTTTCAAGGAACCAAATGCAAGCTGTGTACTAGAGCACAGAAAGCTCACTGCACAAGATGAGGCCAGAGAGGTCACATGGGGCTCGGGAACTATGATAGGGAATTTAAATGTTGGTGCAACGGAAGCTGCTAGAAGATTGCAAGCTGAGTGTCAGGGATGTGATTTGCATCGGAACAGTCGCTTGGGTGGCTTTGTGAGAAGAGATGACATGTGAGTAGAGGCGGGGATTGGGGTGGGTGTGAGAGGCCAGGGCCCACGGGAGAGACAGCCTGGAAGGGTTCATCCAGATGAGGCACTTTCCCATTCCAGGGAAAGGAACCATCCACACAGCCGCCCAAGCAGGGAACTCTGTGCATCTCATTCCTCCCTTACTCATCCTGACCCGAAACCCCTTTGGAACCCACTTCCCTCCAATGGCCCTGCCACCCTAGTGCAGGCCAGCATCCCCTGCCCGATCCCTGCCCAGGCCTCCAGGGGCCCCCCGTACCCTGTCCCTCTGAACCACGAGACCTTTCAGGAGAACTCTGATCAAGCCTCTCCCCTGCTCAGTGAAAACCTTCAAAGGTCCCTCCCTGCCGGCAAGATGACTCCAGACACCCGCTTCCTTCTCATCGCCCCCGGCCCTCCCCACGGTCCTGGAAGAAAGCTGCCTGGTGGCTTTCTGCTGCCCGAACCTTCTCACTCGGGGCTCCCGGAAGCCGCTGTGCCCACCCTTGCCGCTGCCCTGTCTGCCTTCTGCAGCTGCACCGGGCAGTGAGCTCTTGATTCCCGGCCGATCCGCAAGGCCCGTCGCTGGGCCAGCACACAGCGCCTTCCTCGCAGATGCCTGCTGCCAGGACGAGGGATTGTCGTTTTCCACTGGGCGCTCTGAGAGGGGCCGCGGCTCGTAAAGCAGCTCTGGGGGAGCAGGCCCGGGACAGCAGCCCCCCTCCGAGGCTGCCCATCCCGGGGCGCAGCGCTCTAGCGGACAGGCTGTCCTCCCGGGCACGGGGCCTCCCGCCCGGTGCGCTGCAGCAAGACCAGCATCGGTCCCCGCCCGGAGGCTCCCCACGCTGCCGTGGCGAGAAGGTCGCGGGGATCAAGGGACCACGGCCTGACCTCGGGGAACGCGAGCCTCGGCCCACGGCGTGCGATCGCATCGCCCAGGCCCACGCCCCTCCCGCCCGGCCCAGGCCCAGCCCGGCCTGCAGCCCCTCGGTGCGGAGGGCTCGCTCCGGGTCGGGATTCTTTGACCCGCCGGGTTCTGACCTCTGCCCAGCCCTTCGGCTGACTCCCAGCCGCCCCTTCCAACTGGCCCTCACCTCACACCCTGACGGCCCGGGACGCCTGACCTCGGGCCCCTCCGCCCCTCCGCCCCCCTTTCGCCCCCTGTGGCCAGTCTTGCTCCATCTTACATTTTCTTGGCCACATCCGTCTCCCGGAACTGCTCCTTCACCATGGCGACGGCTGCCGGGGCAGCTCCCCGGAGTCGGGGGGCTGGATGAGATAAACGAGGTTGCCCACTCCTCCGGGGATGCTTCTACAGACACAACCGCTGCAGCCTCTCGGCCACCGTAAAGCGTCCCACGTGCCGCTTCCGCTTCCGCTTCCGCTACTCGCAGGCCGTCTGTCAAGAGAGGCTTCAGGGAACACCGACTTTTTTAGTTCTACATCTACTGCCATCTTGTGGCACCTCCTTGAAATGGCCGGGAAGCCGGGCCTGTATTATTATTTTTTTTAAATATTTTTATTGATTTCAGGGAGGAAGAGGGATGGAAACGTCGATGATGATGAGAGAATGATTGCCTGCGTCCTACAGGTACACCCACCCCCCCGCCACTGGGGTTTGAGCTCCTACCCTGACAAGGATTCGAACTGTGACCTCCTGGTTCATAGGTCGATGCTCAACCACTGAGCAACACCGGTCGGACCCGCTCCTGTATTTTCAAAGTCCCACTTCTGCTTCATTTCTCCAGGTCATCTGACACAGGCGGAGAAGCTACAACTCATTGCCTCAGGATTGTCAGACAACCAGGGAGACAAAAATCGCATAAAAGAAAAAAGTGATTATCAACATTAATAGCATCTTAAGTAAAGTCTCAAATAGTTTAAGAGCGTTGGAGGCTGAAATGAGCCCTCCCAAGGAACAAAGGGCACCATCTGGACATCCAACAACAACAAAAATAAACAAGGCAGAAAACACAGCCACGCAGGCTCCTCCAGTTCACAAAGATACTTTGCAAAAGAAAATGATTAAACTCATGTTCTTGGTTGCAAAAACAGAAGTTGAAAGTGTCTGTTTAGAGTGAAAAGTGAGCCACAATGAGCTAGGGAAACAAGATGAAGAGAGAATAGGAAGGAAAGATCATTTACGTATTGAAATAAATTGCTTGCCTACAGTCTGTGGCAACCTGTGGGAGGTGATTAATATGACAGCTTAGTGCACAAAACTAGCAAGGAAACGGCACCATCACAGGAGTCAGCGCTACAGAACCTGAAATTTCTTTACTACTTTGAGAAACTTATAAAGTGGATCAACAATCTTTACATTTTATGAAGGAATGCTATCTAAATTTCAGACTCCATGAATCCTCACTAGTAAAACAATAATGTGGCAGACAAAAGCAAACCAGATGTTCCTAACCGATTTCAGCAGTTAATCGCTCATTGTATCTTTGAAGTAATGTGGACAATCCTATACCAACAAGATTTGACGAGTGACTGGAGGGTAAGAGCAAAGGTTCTGGAACCACCGGGCCTCCAAGTTGTGGGACTTCGGGAAAGTTATTTAACCTTATTGTGTCTCAGTCACTTACCCATTTATAAAAAGGGTAGAATAGGTACCTGTAACATAGAAGCTCCAATCCCAGGAGTGCCACACTGTTCTTTGCTAGGTGACAAAACCATGAGGGGACTAGAGGGGAAAGACATGGCCTTTATTTTTTTTTTAAATTTATTATTTTTAAATACTAGAGGCCCAATGCACGAAATTCGTGCAAGAGTAGGCCTTCCTTCCCCTGGCTGCAGGCACCAGCTTCCCTCTGGCACCTGGGATCTAGGCTGGCTTCCCTCCACCTGGGCTTCAGCATTTTGAAAAACCCTAACTTACCTCTGGTGCCGTGTCACATATAGAAATTTTTTGATATTTGCAACCATAGTAAAACAAAGACTTACATTTTTGATATTTATTTTATATATTTAAATGCCATTTAACAAAGAAAAGTCAACCAAAAAAATGAGTTTGAGTGCCACCTCTGACACGCATGTCATAGGTTCACCATCACTGGTCTGGAAGGACGTCCGGTTAATTAGCATATTACCCTTTTATTATTATAGATTATTAGTTTCAGGTGTGCAGTTTACTGGTTAGTTCCCACCCCCCAGTATTTCCAGTACTCAACAGGCACCATACATAGTTATTGTAATAATACTGACTATATTACCTATGCTTTACGTGCCCTATTTTGTTAACTACCTATTTGTACTTCCTAACCCCTTCACCTCTTCTACCCAGTCCGCCAACCCCTCCCCTTTGGCAACCACCAGCCGGCATTCTGTGTTCACGAGTATGTTTCAAATTTGTTTGTTCATTAGATTCCACATATAAGTGAAATAACATGGTATTTATCCTTGGCTGGAGTTCATTTAAACTATAACTTAGTTTACAGAAATTTTAAGTAGGGATAATTCACATAGTAGTGAATGGAACTGAAATGAACGCGTGCTTACGTAGTCAGTACTGAACTGTTCCACCTCCTGATTGGTTAGTTCAGTATTCTGGGTGTGGCCAAAGATGGATGAGGCCGGGCCTTAGGCACTTCCAATCCGGCATTGGCGAGGTCAGCCTCGAGGTCTGGCCACGCCCCACGCCGGCGCCGCCGGGGTCCTTCCGTACGCGTTGATATGATTGGCCGAGGAAGAGTGGCTCTCTTTTCCTCCCTGGCTGCCTGAAGACCAACCTTCATCATGGTGAGTCTCTCGTGCCCGTGCCGTCATCCGCTGCGTATCCGAGCCATCCTTCGCCCCCCGCTCCCCCCCGTCCGCGCTACGGCCGCCCGAAGCCCGGTTGCGCTTCCCTGGCGCGTCGGACAGAGGCCTGTTGCCGAGGGCCCCGGAGCCGCCGGCGGGGTTTCCAGGCTGCGCTGCCGACCGGGACACGCCGGGCGTCTGAGTCGAGGGCCTGGGGAAGAAGGGAGGGAGCGGCTACTGCATTTGTTGGCTTCGTAGAGTTCAGAGGATCGGGTGGCGTGAAACACTTAGAACCCACAGTCGCAATGCGGGACAGGCGGTTTGCGGGGGACGGCAGCCCCCGGCGAGTTGGGGCGAATGAAACCGCTGTCCCGTGCGAGCCAGAGTGCTGCTAGCTGCTGGGGTCCTTTTGTTACGCCTCGGAGATGCCGCTGCCGGGGACGAGAGGCAGCGCCCCAGGTTGTGACTAGTGAGGTCCGTCATTCGGAAGGTTCGCCACCAGTTTTTTTTAAGTCCACTCCGCTTTGCGAGCCTTTCCCCCTGGCCCTTGACTTCCATAATTAGATACTGTTGAAGTGAGCTTTGGTGTGGTTTTCCAAACAAATTGAAATCTAGCAACCAGACGTTATGTGAAAGCATTCCCCCTTCTCCATCATTTTGGTAAAGTTTATTTTAGTTTGCAAACATGCTAAATGTCCACACCCCTTGGTAGTTAGGGGAGCTGTTGGGCCATTCAGAAGGGAATCGGGTTTTCTGGGCTGTCGAGCCGGTCCCTGAAGAAGGGTAGGTGCATGCAGGCGTGCAGCGCTGTCGGGTTTGTGCAGGAAGCTGTCGGGTTTGTGCAGGAAGCTGGAACGCGGCGCGGTGACTGAAGCACTTGGCTAGTCGCAGGTTTAGTCCAGAGAAAGTTCTCAGCTGGGGGTGACTTTGGCCTCAGGGGGGACAAAGTCTGGAAACATTTTTGGTTACAACTGGGAAGTGGGGATGCTCTGGGCATCTTAGAATGCTAGGGCAGCCCCCACAATGGGACTTCCTGGGGCCACGGTGTCCTAATGCAGAGGTTGAGATACCATGCTCCATCCAGGTGGTGCCCACACCAAAGGGAAGGAATACGGATTCCCACGCAGCTGCCGGCTGCCTTTTCTTGGTACTTAGGTTGTGTGTTTGGGTCCTGTGAGCTAGGCGCACCGTGGTAAGTAGGTTGGGAGGGAATGGGAATTTGGGACTTTTTTTCTTTGTATTGAAGCTTTCCTGTTAGGAGTCCCTGTGGCTCTTGAGCACTTGAAATGTGACTCCTGCAGCTGAGGAATTGAATTTTAAATGTTATTTAATTAACTATCCACATGCGGTGAGTGCCTACTAGTTTGGATAGCGCAGTTCTAGATCTTGGAAAATCACAACAAGGCCAAGAAAAGGTTGAGTAGTTTTATTAACTCGTGTTACTGTTTTCAGAATGACACAGTAACCATCCGGACCAGGAAGTTCATGACCAACAGACTGCTTCAGCGGAAGCAAATGGTAAGGAAGGGGCACATCACAGTTTGGTTAACTGTTCTCCTTTTTTAAAGATGTGTTACATTATAATAAATACTAAACTCGACATTTCCTTTTAGGTCATTGATGTCCTTCACCCTGGGAAGGCAACAGTACCCAAGACAGAAATCCGGGAAAAACTAGCCAAAATGTATAAGACCACACCTGATGTCATCTTTGTGTTTGGATTCAGAACCCACTTTGGTGGTGGCAAGACTACTGGCTTTGGCATGATTTATGATTCCTTGGATTACGCAAAGAAAAATGAACCCAAACACAGACTTGCAAGAGTAGGTATCTTCATTTTGTTACAGCTGCTGAAGACATTTTTCAATAGCATTGTATTGTGGGTACAGTGCAATAAGCAAGAGCAAGCAGTCGGGGGAGGGACAACATACAGACCTAATGAACTCTTCAGGGGTTAAGAGAACCCCTTGATAAAGGAACAGGTAGAGTCTGCAGCATTTGAGGGGATAGCTTTTGAGCTGGGTCTGGAAGGGCAGGTAAAGTATTATTCCTGGGGATAGGAAATAGAAGTGGGGGTGAGTTTGGAAAGATAGGTTGTTGCCAGATAAAGTGAGATCCTTTGTACCAAATGTCTGAATTTGGACTTAACTCCCATAGGTAGCCAGGAGCCAGACTAGTGTTTGGGTAGTAAACTAAACTAGCAAGTAGATTACTTTTTTATTTTAATCCTCACCTGAGGATATTTTCCCATTGGTTTTTAGAGTGGAAGAGAGGGAAAGGGCGAAATACCAATGTGAGAGAAACGTGGATTGGTTGCCTCCTGCATGCACCCTGACCAGGACCAGGGTCTGGGCAGGGGAGGAGCCTGCAACTGAGGTACATGCCCTCGGCTGGAATCAAACCTGGGAACCTTTGGTCCGCAGGCCAAGGCTCTACTGAGCCAAACCGACTAGGGCTGGATTGTTATTTATGTCTATCCTCTTAAGTCCTTTTTCTCCTTGCTATTAGATAAATCTTACAGAAGAGCTGCGAGGGAAATTATTGTGGTCTGGTAGATAGATGTTGCACTCTTTACTGGGTGCTGGGAGGTGTTGAGATGACATTGAAGCCGAGATCCTTGTAAAGATACGGACGCAGTCTTTAGGCAGCAGGAACAGTAAGTGCAAAAGTGGAGAGTGAGGAGGAGTCGATTATAGCAGTCTCCATGGAGGGTGGGTGGAACTCATGGAAAAGGCTCCTTTGTCAGCTGGGAGTAATCAAGATGAAATGGAAGAGACTCTGAAGAGAAGGCAAATGTTGGGGGGCCTTGTTAGCTGTAGGTTCAAGGCTGGACAATAATAGCCGAGTCCCCTGAACTTACCATGCAGGGAGTGTTGAGTGGACATTTGTTTCCTGTGCTATTTATACTCATTGTTTCTTAATTTAAATCCCTTTCTGTTCAAGTATTAAATGCACTTGAAAAGTTTAATTTGGGGAGTTGCATTTCTTGAGCTCCAGCCTGGTCCATTTTCCTACCAGATTAGTGGGCAATGATGCTTTGCAAATAACCTATATACATTCCTTTCTCCTTCAGCATGGCCTATATGAGAAGAAGAAGACTTCAAGAAAACAGAGAAAGGAACGCAAGAACAGAATGAAGAAAGTCAGGGGGACTGCAAAGGCCAATGTTGGTGCTGGCAAAAAGGTATGGCGCATCAAGGAAAATACAGAGGTGTCAACTGCAGGTCTTTAGTTTCTAGAAAAAAGGGGTTTTGTCTTCTTTAATAACTTTTCTTAATGTTTCTTCCCTTCCACTACTTCTGGATTACAGAAGGTAACGTATTTGAGAAGCTGTAGAATGTAGTATCCTAACACCACGTCAGTAGAGTAGCTTCTCCCACAGTAGCTTTGCCACAGCTCACAGATAAGCACAACACGGCGGCCACATCGGTTCAGTGATCACCCTGGTGGGCGCCTTGCAAGCCCACTCCGGAGTTTTCATTTTACTAATTGGCACAGGCTCACCAGGATGCAGATCTAGTTTTCTGAGACTGAACTTACTTTAAAATGGACAACTGGGTTAAGAAGCAGTTGAATCAATGTGGCCTGTGTTCTGGCATGCTGGAGAGGCAGCTGAAATCTGAATTGTTGACCTCTCCAGTTAGCCAAGACTTAAGTGATTTTAATGATGAGCAGCTTTTTACCAGCTTTGCCTAGCTAATTCTAAACAGTTGAATTAAGGTGTTGGGTTGTTAAGTTAACAAATAATCAAGTGTTCTGTGAACTTTTTTTTTTTGCCTTTTCCGTCTTGGATTTCTTGTTCATCAGAAATGAAGTGTCTGGCAGGTACAGAGATTCTGAGCACGGTGTGGGATGCATCACCTTCACTGAGTTTGCTTTGATGCTTTGCATGTTGGCTTTTGAACAATAGTTTCACAGTGTGGTTTATTATAACACCATTAGAGGCCCGATGCACACAATTCGTGCAAGAGTAGGCCTTCATTCCCCCAGCTGCCGGCACCGGCTTCCCTCTGGCACCTGGGCCCCGGGCTTCCCTCACAGCCCCGGCTTTGTCCGGAAGGTCGTCTGGAAGGTCCTCTGGTCTAATTAGCATATTACGCTTTTATTATTATAGATTGCTATGCTTTAAGATAGTGTACTGTGAACAAAGGAGGAAAGGTTTTAATCACGCTTATTTTGGAAACTCAAAAATGCATATTCCAGTGTGAAGTGGAGGAAGGTGGATATCCTACTTAGTAGGCACCCTTTAACTTCACTTGGAAAGCTGTGTCTCAGAAAGTGACATACTCAGGAAATGGCTTTACTTAACACAAGGCTTGGGAAGGGTCCTCTCCACTAATGAGCAGTCTTTTCCTTGGGGACTTGGGAGACATCCATTCTCTGCAGCTCTGATAATAAACTGGCCCAGGAAATTTGGCAAAGCTTCTGTCCTGGGATCATCCACTCAAAACTGCCTTTTATCATGCCATTGTTTCTTACTCAACTTTTCATCTGATATAAATTCTAAATTTATTTATTGAATTTTAGAAAGAGGAATGGGAAGAGAGAGAGAAAGAAACACTGATTTGTTCCACTTATTTATGCATTCATTGGTTGGTTCTTATATGTGTCCTGACCAGGAATCAAACCCAAAACCTTGGTGTATCAGGATGACACTCCAACCTGCGGCTCTTTGGCCCCTTGAGTGTGGCTCTTCCACAAAATACTGACTTCTGCGCATGGGCCACGAAGTTTCAATGGCACTGTACATGTGTGCCCGCACGTATTTTGTGGAAGAGCCACACTCAAGGGGCCAAAGAGCGCATGTGGCTTGCAAGCCAGTTTGCCAACCACTGCTCTAGCCAATTGAGCTACCTGGCCAGGGCTGATTTTTATTTTTTTTAAATATTTTTATTGATTTCAGAGAGGAAGGGAGAGTTAGAGACAGAAGCATCAATCAATGAGAGAGTCATTGATCAGCTGCCTCTTGCATGCCCCTCAGTGGGGATTGAGCCTGCAACCTGGGCATGTGCCCTGACCAGAGATCAAACCACGACCTCCTGATTCAACCACTGAGCCACGCCAGCTGGGTGGATATATTTTTTTAATTAAAAATTTCTCAATATAATTGCATATTCACATGAAAGCCTTTGATGAATATGCTTTTCCTACACATACTTAGAATGGTGCAGTGCCCAATTTTAAATACATTTTGCATATTTGAACAGTGTAAACCAGTTGTAACGTGACTGAGCTTGGGCTGGGAGTAGTAGGGGCCTGTGTGCTGTTACCTCCCCTTTTCTCCCCCTAGGCAGGGCAGTAAACGTGTTCTGTCTGCACAGAACTCAGATCACACTGACTCCCCAGCGCCATGGTTCACTTTGACAAACTGCCAGAGGAGCTACTGGCCACTTAGAGCCACTCTTATACCTACCTGTTGAGAGAATTTCTGGAGATTGCAGAAAAGAATCAGTCTATATTTATTTGTCTTCTGATCTAGATCTGAAGGATGATTAACAATTCTTTTTTCTTCATTTAGCCTGAGTCTCATGTGTTAGTGCTCAGTGGTGACAGGTACAGAGGGGCTTCCTGTGGGGACCTGAGCCATCACTGTCCTACTTCAAGTTGTACTGGTGCATTTCACTAGCACTGCTCTGAAAAGCCGCCTGGAAAATGAATGCATAAATGAGCACGTGCATTTTATTTTTTACTTATTGGTTTTAGAGAGAGAGAAAGGGAGAGAGAAGAAAACATTTATTTGTGGCCCATTTATCTTTGCATTCAATAATTGCTGCTGTCCTGACTGGGGATCTAACCCCCAACCTTGGTGTTTCCGGATGAACTGCGCTACCCGACGAGGGAGAGCGAGCACATAACATTTTTTGACTAAAAAAAAAGTCAGGCATATTAGTGTTCCTATTATTTTAGTTTTTGTTTAGGTATTGGAATTGGTATTTGCTTTTTACCTTTTGAGTGCAATGAATTATTTTAAATTAAGGAATAAATAATCTCATGTTTGAAGAACAGTTGAAGCATTTTTACCTTAGCTAAATTCTGCCTGTTTCAATATTAATTTGCACTACTTTTGTTAGCTGTGGATGGTGGCTTTTAAAGTATTGAGCTGAGGCACGTTTTAAAAGACTTGCTTGATCATTTAGAGCTCTCCCATTATGGTTCCATTAGACTTTAGTCTGGGATGATTACCAAGTCTGTCGATGGTGCTAGTGTATAAGGGTGCCCAGCGCAATGTTGCAGAGCAGAGCAGAGGTATGCCTACTTCATCTATAAGTAGGCAGTGGCAGCCTGGGTTGGGATTAGCGTTGTACTGATCTCTTCATTGTGAAGTCATCACGCCACCTTGTTTGCATAAGAGCCTGAGTAATCAGGCAAGGTATTCTCAAAAATTGGGAGTAATAAAATCAGTGAGTGTGTCTAAGGAGTGTTCTATATACATTCTGCAAAGAAGAGAATGATCATCTTCAAGGTATCTGATTGCATGCACGTAAATGCAGATTATTTTGGAGTTTAAAAGGGACTATTAATGAATGTCTCTTCCCCCTCTTCCCTTTTCCCTTCCCTGCCACTGATTCAGTGAGCTGGAGATTGAACTACAGGTATATATAACTCAAGCTTTTCATTTAGAGCACTAGACTTCTTCATTTACTGACACAGTAATTTAAAAGTAGAGCATGCAAAGTAGATGTAGAAGTAGATTTACAAATGTGCTCAAGAGTTGTGTTTTTAATACTAATAGTTACATGGCTTTGTTTTTAAAATTTAGTAATATTTAACTCATTGTTTGTTTGTTTCCTAACTTGAATGTTCTATTTCTTATTTATTTATTTATTTATTTATTTATTTATTACATTTCCCCCCCTTTATTGATTAAGATATTACAAATGTGTCCTCATCCCCCCAATGTCCCCTCATCCCCCCAATCCTGCCCTCACCCCCTGTTGTCCACATCCATCACTTATGCAAATGTTCTGTTTCTTGATGGTTACGTTGTGTTGTGATCATACAAACCTAACGTCATTCTAGGTTACTAATAATTGTTCTGCATGAATGTCATTAATTTTGGAGTTTGTTGATGACTTTGAACTTGAATTTTTAAAGTTCCATTCAGCAGTTGCTAACTAAATTTTTTTTTTCTTTGATTCACAGAAGGAGTAAAGATTCTTCGGTGACTTTATCTGTGATGGTTGTGCAGATTTTTCATGAGAGGATTAATAAACTATAAACTTTTATGTGTCTGGTTGTTTGATTTTTACTGGGAGTGTAACTAGTCTTCTGTTTATCGGACTTAAGATTGCTGCCCCCAAGTTCACATGTTCCATTAATCTAATTCACTGAAAACTTGGTATGATGGGGTGCCGTTTATCCTCCTATTTAACAGCACAAAGACATCAGGTTAGAGAATGGGCAACATGGGAGCATGCAGGGCCAGTACGGAGTGCTCAGTTTACTATTCGCCGTCAGTGTAACGGTGTTTCTGAAAGAGACACCTAAAATCTGATTCCTTTTTGTTCTTTCTAGAATCCACTTAGTTCTTGTTACTGAAAAGATTATTTGCTGGCCTCAATGAAAATTAAAATTATTAGGTCACATTTATCCTGACTAGGATCTATCAAAATTGTTACCTGTGTGTTGTAGGTTTATGCTTATGGGATAAGTGAGTGGTTTATTATGAATGGGGAATTTTTGTTTTGTTAATCCACCTGAGGCTATTTTTTCATTGGTTTTTAGGGGGGGAAAGGGGAGACAGAAACATCAGTGTACGAGACCCATCGATTGGTTACCTCCAGCATGCACCCTGATCAGGACCCTGGGGATCAGAACAAACCCTTTGGTGCATGAGCACTCTAACCACTGACCCACACCAGCCAGGGCTGTAGAGCTTTGTTAATGGGATGTGCTCAGGGAGAGCAGTTAGTAGCCAGAGCCTCTGGAGAAGGGAATTGTGATTAGCTCTGGCTGGGCTGGGTTGTTGTGAAAGTCACAAATTGGCTGTCTTAGTCGGTAAGCTTTTAAACATGCAGAGCATTTTGAAAGGATAGATTTTACATAAAGATCCAGATTCCTAGCCTCTAAATATCTGGAAGTATCAGCTGGCCCTTCCTGCCTGGGGCACTTGGTAGGGTTTACAGATGGGCTATGAGCCTCAGGACAGGTGTTTGCTCTCCGGTTCCCATGGCCACTATTGCAGCTAGCTTGCACCCTCGTCTCCTGGGGGTCTTGTGTCCCCTCTGCATGCTCCTTCCACCTTGTCCAGCTGAGTGGGCAAGTCACTTGGTCCCCTGATTGGGTTTAAATTGGGGCTCCCAAGGGTATTTGATCTGCTGACCTGACACACGATGTTTTGATGTGCAAATGATGCATCTTTGAAACAAGTGCTAAGCAAGTGTGACTGGAAGCAGGAACTTGCAGAAATTCTCATTAAATTGTAGGCAATTGTGTTATTGAACTTCAGGGTTCTTGGAGATTCAGCACTTCCTTGGCCCTGACAGTAATCAGACCACACTGCTGCTGTCAACAGGCTTTGAAAGCCTCCATAAAAATGCAAGGTTGCAACAGGGAGAGCACATCTCCCCCTTCAACTTGCTACTAGCTGGGGTGGGGGTGAAGCTTGGGGAGAGGTAGCAGGAGTCATTGGAGGATGGTGACGGAGTCATTGGAGGATGGTGAGCAGCTAGAGGTGGTTCTGAAGGCTGAAGAGTCCAGTGAAGAATGGGGTGCTTTATAGCTTTTGTAGCTGCACATGCCAGATTATCGGGCACCTTTTAACGTTCAGCTTTCTTCCTCGAAAGCTGATTATTTTGGGCTACTTCGAAAGCTGATTATTTTGGGCTACTTAAAAGGCAGCATCTTCCCCTCGCCCCCTTGATAGCTCTCCTTGCGTGTCCCCCCCGTCTGGAATCCAACTCGCCATGAATTCCTTACAACTTGGGCTTCTAAAGTGTAAAATCTACACCATTCTCCACCTCTGCACCAGCACACACCACCTCTCCCGAGTTCCTGGCCACCTTCTGCACTCCTGTTCTCTCTTCAGTCCTTTTCTCCTGCAGAGAAGGATCTTCCGATAACTCATGCTTTTTCATGTTAAAACTTTCCTGTGATGTCCCAGTACTCTTAGAATAATGACCAAAATTTTACTATGGTTCAGGAAGATTCTGTTTCCCAAAAATCTGTTGCTTTCTGCAACCAACCCCTGCCTCCAAGCAAAGTAGTAATGGAAAGGTGAGGGAGGGAAGGGGGGTGGGGAGGGGAGTTGGGCTTCAGGGGCAGCCCGGGGAAGATATGTGTGTGGTGTCACCACAAGGGCAGCTGGGGAGAAAACGGGATGACAGCAGCAGCAACCAGTCCTGTGAGTTTGCAGCATTGTCCCCTGGCAGGGCCCATCCTCCTACGAGCCAGACTTGAGGGCGAGGGAAAAGCAACATCTTAAATACATCATACTCTTGGAGCCGAGGCAGCTGCTGTTAACTCTATAAACTATCTCCTTTAATCTGCACAATAACCCTAAGAGGTCTTAACCAGACTCATATTGGAGAGGGTTTCGAGCCCCACCAACTAAGTGATGGAGCTGAGATTGCACTGCAATTGTATGACCCCAGAGTCTTTGTTGGGCACTTACTCATTCACTCAAATATTGAGTAGCTGTTTTCTGTAGGACATATAGTGGTATATATGACTCATGATTTATATGCCTACTATGTGCTCAGCAAGGTGTTGCCAGGGGATCATTGAACAAGTTAGATGGCCGACTGAATTCCCCATTTATTACTGAGCTGTGTGCTAGTCCCTGTCCTGGGAGATGGATGAAGAAGCAGTCCCTCCCCTCAAAGCTCACAGTGGGTTTAGCACCTTGAAACAGTCTTAAGGCCTGGCTTCTGCTCCTTACCAGGAAGCACCAGACAGTGCATAATTGTGTTAAGTTATGTCATAGGGATCCAGAGGTGAGAGGATCAGTGCAGGGGGGCTGGTGTTGGCTGGCTTCTGAGAGAACACCAAGTGGGGCAAGACATGTGATTGATCTGGACACAGGAGCAGGGGTCTCACTTGGCGCCATGAAAGATGGGAAGGAACACGGGGCTGGGAAGAGCAGGCAGCTGTGGTGTGAGGCAATACCAGTCGTTCTGCTGAGGGAAGAGGAGACCAGATTGGGGAGGGTGGGAGCAGAGCGCAGGTAGGCATTTTCTTATCAGTGAGCCGAAGGCCCTGTGGTGACTGGTGGCTTCCAGCAGCTTGCACAATGCATCTCTGGTAGGAGAAATTCCATTTCAAAAATAGACTTCAGGTTGGCTGCCAGAGTACAGAGGGATCCCACTTTGACTCGTTTGTGCTGACAAAGCAGAGGCTTCCCTGAGTTCTAGAGCTCTAGTGTGGGTCTAGGGAGCGAGCAGACTCGCACACTTTCATTTGACCTTGCACGCCCACTCACCTTTAAATGTCTGTAGGCCAGACATTGCAGCAGTGAGACCCCCGGAACAACAAACTCCACGGTCTGGTTGGGAGATAGGGTACAAGCGAGGTTCTGGTGGGAAATGAGACAGGAGAGCTCATCAGGGAGGTGGTCAGGGAGGACCTGCTATGCCAAGGATTTCTCTCCAATAACGTGGTTGAATGAATCCGCTGGAGAATTAGATGTTCAGCAATGGATTGAGTGTCCTTGGCACATGCTGAATTCCTCCGCATGGGAGATATTTGAGCTGTTGGGCTGCTCACTATGTATGTAGGAGAGGGGATTTGTGCAGGCAGTTAGGGGTAGATGAGATGGAATCCATGCAGTTTAGCTTGGGAAAAAGCTACACTGGCATCTGGAGACCTACTTTCTGACCCCTCCCCCTCCTCCAGCCAGCTGGGGCCATGGAATTGGCAAGGGACTTCCCTTTTCTGGGCCTCCATTTCCCTGTCTAGGTGTGGTACAAGGGCTAGATAAGTGGTTCCCAAGCCTGGCATGTGGAGGCTTGTTCAAAATACAAATGCCCAAGGCCCCTGGTCCCAGGAACCCAAGCATCTGAAGTTGAACAACTTCCAGATTGGTATGCTGATCAGCTAGGCTAGGGAAACTGAACTGAAGAGTCTGAGGTCCCTTCTGTCTATGAGAATTGTGTGTCTCTAAGTAGGAGACCTGGTCTCTGGCCACAAGAAGCTGGCAAATAAACACTGATAGTATATTACTTCTGCTAATAAAATAGTGATGACAGCAGAATCGTTTTCTAGGTGCCAGGCACATAGTAAGCCTGTTGTGCAAACTATCTTATTTACCTTCTATAACTACTCTATGAGGGAGGTACTATTCTTATTTATTTATTTTTAAAATTTGTATTTATTTTTAAAATATATTTTCTATTGTTTTCAGAGAGGAAGGGAGAGGGAGAGAGAGAAACATCCATGATGAGAGAGAATCATTCATTGGCTGTCTCCTGCACACCCCCTACTGGGGATCGAGCCTGCAACCTGGGCATGAATCCGTGACCAGAATGAAAACCGGATCCCTTCAGTCTGCAGGCAGATGCTCTATCCACTGAATGAAACCAGCTAGGGCTCTTATCCCCATTTTATAGACAGAGATTGAGGCTTAAAGAGGTTAAGGCACTTGGTCAAAATGACACAGCTTTGACATTCTGTGACATCTCTGTACACTCTTGGAACTTCTAAGGAGCTTGTACTGAGTCTTGATGGTTGCAGAGAGTAGCAGGGCAGTGCTTCTCCCAAAGGGGTCCTGAACAGTAACTGGGAATGTTTAGAAATGCAGGTTCTCTGCCAAAACCGGTTTGGCTCAGTGGATAGAGCGTCGGCCTGGGGACTGAAGGGTCCCAGGTTCGATTTCGGTCAAGGGCATGTACCTGGGTTGCAGGCACATCCCCAGTGGGAGATGTGCAGGAGGCAGCTGATCGATGTTTCTCTCTCATCGATGTTTCTAACTCTCTGTCCCTCTCCCTTCCTCTCTGTAAAAAATCAATAAAATATATTTTTTAAAAAAATGCAGGTTCTCAGGCCCACTCCAGAACTAATCACAAACTGAGGGTGGGGCCCAGCAGCCTGCATTTTAACGAGTTCTCCAGGCGATTCTGATGTGGGCTGAAGTTTAAGAAACACAGCTAGGGGGATCGAGGGGAAGGCATTCCAGGAGGGGCAGTTGTGGGGACTAGAAAGGGTAGTGCTGTACCCCTTCGCTGACCTTCCCTTTGGCGGAATAAAGAAGGCTGATAAGCCTCACGGACTCCCACGAGGGGGCGCTGTGGGCACAGGCTTGGATGCTGCCTGCTTTGTTGTCAGGGCTGTACCCTTGCGGAAGCATGAAAAAAGCCTGGTGCCACATCAACTGGAGAGGTCACTTTCTTCTTAGAGAAGGTCTAATGGGGGTGGTAATCTTGTTTATAGGATTCAGCCTTCGCAGGGAAGCTGAATCTGCAGGGCTTGCTGCTGTTCACATGTGCGTGGCGATGCCCACCCATCCGTGCTGCAGTGTCTCTGCAGAGCCTGCGCACACGGCATTCTCTTGTAGCTGCCCAGCCACAAGCTTGCAGTTTCTTGGGGAGGAAGAAGGCTGGAACCCCAGCGGCCAGCTCTGCTTCAGCATTCTCCCTGCAGGGCGATGCCTCTGTCCTGTTCTTGGACAGTCTGGGTGGGGACCAGAGTGCTGGGGACAAGCCTGTCTTCAAGCCTCACCAGCGCCCAGCCATACTTCACGGTCTCATGCACACCCCGTCTCTGGGCCTCAGTTTCCTACTCTAAGATAAGGGACTGGCTCTGAGAAGGTGGCTTTCAGCACTTCCTCTACGCCAGAGGTGGAGAACCTCTTTTCTGCCAAGGGCCATTTGGGTATTTATAACACGAGCCTGGCAAAATTATCATCTTAAAAATTAGCCTGCTATATTTGGTCAAGCATTCAATGAACTCATCCCTAATGCCTTGGCAGGGCCAGACCAAATGATTTCGTGGGCCTGTGGGCTGGATGTTCCCCACCCCTGCTCTATGCAGAGAAAATGCTTCCCTGGGGAGTTGAGAAGGAGATAGACTGGTCCTACTTGAGGAACTCGGATGGCAAGGCCAGCTGCAAGCATCTGTCTCCTGTATCCCTTTAAGTAAGCCTCGGCGGGGGCTGGTGCAGGCAGTAAGGTGGAACCTGGCAAATTGGATTTTTAAAAAGTCCACATCTTTGGACATCAAGGATTTGCCTCTATAGATTTCTGTTCTGCGTTGCTTGGCGGGAGGAAAGATTTACACCCTGTTCTCTCGGCTGCAGTGTATATTTCTTCTGAAAATACAGTGCTGCAAAGGGAGGGGCTGCGACAGCGAGGGGCTTCAGCATTCCTCATTAATCCAGGGATTGGCATCCTGCCCCTCACGGTGGCCGCTCTGCCTGGGCCGTTAGTCTCTGGAACGATGAATTCAGAAAGCTGTAGACATGTGGATCACAGAGCCAGGGGATTAGAGCGAGGGTCTGCTCCAGCCCTCTGCTGGCTCCTACTGTCTGTGATGATTCAGGTGATGGGGAAAATAAGACATTTTTGGGGCTAGCAATCTGAATCTGTGCAGTAACCTAATGGACATTCTTGATAGCCTATAATTAAGTCACTGCCCCTTTCTCCACATTCTGATCCTGCAAAACCTGTTTACCTAAGTACTCCCATTTTACAGAGGCCATAAACCATGGACAATACACAACCCCCGGAGGGGGTTACCAGCGCGCTGGCGCCAGGTCAGGCCTTCAGGTGTGGTCTCACGGCCCCCATCCCAACACAAAGCCCGAGAAAGGTCTGGAAGTCCCATCCATATTTGGGGGACTAAGAAACCAAAGGGTATAAAGGGAGAGCTTCCTCCATATCGGTTTGCTCAGGATTTGGAGAGAAACAGTCTCCCCTGAGTCACTGTACTAGTACATGAGAAACATCTGAAAATGAATGGGTTTTTCCTGTATCTCCAAGTACTCCTGTGTATTTTCGGTCGCCTGGTAAATTCTGTAACACAGGGAGTTTGGTTAGAAATGGCCCAACCGGTAGGCAGGCAAACACCCTTGAGTGGCAGCTCTGCTTGGGGAGGAAAGTGAAACAGGATGCCTCTTGCCTCCAGGCCTCCTCGCAGAGGGGAGGGAGCTCTTCAGTTGATGTGGCCCCTCCGCTGTGCATGCAGGTAGCACTGCAGTTTCTCTGCTTACGGATGAGACCACTGAGGCACAGAGGGGTCAGGTGACTCCCCCCCCCCCCCCGCCTCCGTCCCTCAGCCTTTTGCTATTGAGTTGTGTGAGTTCTTTGTACATTTTAGGGGTTAACCCCTTACCCACGATATTGTTTGCAAATATTTTCTCCAGTTCAGTAGGTTGCCTTTTCATTTTGTTGATGGCTTTTCACCGTAAGCTGGCGCCTCTCCTGACTCCTGATGGCAGGTGAGCCATTGGCTACTCAGGTGCCATTTACTTTTTTATTTTATTTGAATGTTCTACCATTAGGTTTTTTTTTTTAAAATTTCATTGGTTAATAGTATAATGATTTGATATATGTATATATTGTGACATGATTACCACAATAAGTCTAGTTAACATTTATTATCTCATAGTTACACATTTGTTCTTGTGATAAGAACTTTTAAGATCTATTCTTAGTAACTTTCAAATGTACAATGCAATATTTTTTAATATATTTTATTGATTTTTTACAGAGAGAAAGGGAGAGGGATAGAGAGTTAGGAACATCGATGAGAGAGAAACATCGATCAGCTGCCTCCTGCACACTCCCCACTGGGTATGTGCCCTTGGCCGGAATTGAGCCTGGGACCCTTGAGTCTGCAGGCCGACGCTCTATCCACTGAGCCAAACCGGTTAGGGCTGTACAATACAATATTGCTGATTTATTCTCTTAGTCATTTCTAAGTGCACAATGCAACATTGCTAACTGTACTCACCATTCTGTACATTATATCCCCAGAACTTATAATGTGAAATTGTCCCTTCTGACCACTTTCACCCATTTCACCCACCTCCACCCTTCCCATGTCCCCCACCCCTGCCTCTGGCAACCACCAATCTGTTCTCTGTTTCTATGAGTTGGTTTTTTAGTGTGTGTGTGTGTGTGTGTGTGTTTAGATTATGCAATATTTGTTAGTGAGATCAGGCAATATTTGTTTTTCTCTCTCTAACTTATTTTACTTAGCATAATGCCTTCAAGGTCCATCCATGTCACAAGTGGCAGGATTTTCTTTTTTATGGCTGAATAATATTTCTGTGTGTGTGTGTGTGTGTGTGTACACATATTTTCTTTACCCATTTCTCCTTTCGTGGACATTTAGGTTGACTGTTGTAAATACTATAGTGAACATAGAGTGCAGATACCTTTTTGAGATCCTGATTTCATTTCCCCTACATATCTACTCAGGAGTGGAATTGCTGGAACGCATGGTAGTTCCATTTTTAATTTTTGGAAGAACCTCCATACTGTATTCCATAGTGCACCAATTTACCCACAGTGCACAAGGGTTCCCTTTTCTCCACATCCTCACCAACACTTGCTATCTCTTGTGTGTGTGTTTTTTAAAAAATATTTTTTTATTGATTTTTTACAGAGAGGGAGAGGGATAGAGAGTTAGAAACATCCATCAGCTGCCTCCTGCACACCGCCCATTAGGGACGTGCCCGCAACCAAGGTACATGCCCTTGACCAGAATCGAACCTGGGACCCTTGAGTCTGCAGGCCAACGCTCTATCCACTGAGCCAAACTGGTTAGGGCTCTTGTGTGTTTTTAAAAAAATATATTTTTATTGATTTCAGAGGGGAAGGGAGAGGGAGAGTTAGAAACATCAATGATGAGAGAGACTCATCAATCAGCTGCCTCCTGCACACCCCACACTGGGGATTGAGCCTGCAACCTGGACATGTGCCCTTGACTGGAATCGAACTTGGGACAGTGGATAGAGCAGGCCAGTGCTCTATCCACTGAGCAAACCCAGCTAGGGCTTTCTTGTGTTTTTGATGATAATCATTCTAACAGGTGTAAGGTGATATATATATTTCATTGTGGTTTTAATTTGCGTTTCCATGATGATTAGTGATATTGAGCACCTTTTCATGTACCATCTTGGCCATCTGTATGTCTTCTTTTGGAAAAATGTGTATTCAGTTCCTCTGCCTGCTTTTTATTACTTTTTTAATTTTTAAAATTTTAATTTCTCTATTACAGTTTACATTCAGTATTATTTTGTATTAGTTTCAGGTGTATAGCATAGCAGTTAGTCATATACTT
The DNA here is from genome assembly GCF_000147115.1 of Myotis lucifugus. Lineage (NCBI taxonomy): Eukaryota > Metazoa > Chordata > Mammalia > Chiroptera > Vespertilionidae > Myotis > Myotis lucifugus. The sequence goes on along the minus strand of NW_005871117.1, from coordinate 109,078 downwards.
TACAAAGTGTTCTCCCAATATTTCTGGTATTCACTTGGCCCCATACATAGTTATTACAATATTATTGACGTATTTGCTATGCTGTACTTTACATCTCTGTGACTATTTTATGACTACCAACTTGTACTTTTTAATCCCTTCATTTTTGTCATTTAGTCCCCTAACTTTTTTTTTCCTTTTAAAAAATCAGATTGTTTCTTTGCAGTTGAGTTGTGTGAGTTCTTTGTACATTTTAGGCATTAAGCCCTTATCCATGATATTGTTTGCAAATATTTTCTCCCATTCAGTAGATTGTCTTTTCATTTTGTTGATGGCTTCCATTGCTGCACAGAAGCTTTTTAGTTTGATGTAGACCCACTTGTTTATTTTTGCTTTTGTTGCCTTTGCTTTTGGTGTAAAATCCAAAAACATCGCCACCAAGACAGATGTCAGGGAGCTTACTGCCTACGTCTTCTTCTAGGAGCGTTCTGGCTTCAGGTCTTACGTTCGTGGCTTTAATTCATGCAGTTGATTTTTGAGGATGGCGTGAGATAGAGGTCCAGCTTCATTGTTTTGCATGTGGCTGTTCAGTTTTCCCAGCACCATTTCCTTCTGTTTGTAAGGTTACAAAGCACTCAGTGCTGTCCAGGGAACGTCTCCATGCTGTTCAGCTCATTGCCCTGTGCCGCCTCAGTGCCCCTGGAGGCTGAGTGCTGAAAACGCCTACAGTTGATGCTCTCTGAGTTGCTTTGTCTTTGGTTTAGATCAGCGGTCACCAACCTTTCGGACCTCGCAGACCACCAGTGGTCCACGGACCACCAGTTGGTGACCGCTGGTTTAGATGGTGTGTTAGGTAGGAAGCCTTCAGCTGCAAGTAACTGAGAACTCACTGACCTTGACCAATGAGGACATTTATTTGCTTACATAGAAGCTTCTAGATGCTTAGGGACTTCAATTGGATTGATGCAGCAGTTCCACAACGTCCTCAGGACCTAGACGGTTTCTCTCTCTGCTTTTCACTCACAGTGTTGGCTGCGTTTTGTAAGATGGTTGCCAATTACAGAGGGAGCCAGCAGGGCTGGGACTAGGGCGAGGCAATGAAATACCTGGGACGTGGAAGCTAAGGAGGCATGATGTTAGGGAGCTTACTGCCTATGTCTTCTTCTAGGAGCGTTCTGGCTTCAGGTCTTACGTTCGCGGCTTTAATTCATGCAGTTGATTTTTGAGGATGGTGTGAGATAGAGGTCCAACTTCATTCTTTAGCATGTGGCTGTTCAGTTTTCCCAGCAATTTTCCTTCTGTTTGTAAGGTTACAAAGCACTCAGTGCCGTCCAGGGAACTTCTCCATGCCGTTCAGCTCATTGCCACTCAGGGTGATACAAGTGAAGAGCTAGCACTTTCATGACCCCAAGAGTACCTCCCACTGCACAGGCCTGGCCATGGGGCTCCTGGCCTTCCTGTTGGTGGGAGAGAGACTGCCTGCCTCCCTGCCTGCCTGGCTTCACCTACAGCAGGCTGCACTGTAATGAGTAGGTCCCCAAAGGCGCAGGGCATAAACACAGCACACATTTCGTGTTAACTCTCCTAATAGTCCAAGGCAGGGTGGTCAGGGTCAGCAGGAAGCTTTCCTTCCAGGTCTCCACAGAGGCCTGACCAGAAGTTTCTGTTCCTGTTCCAGTGGCTACGTCTTAGCCCAGCCGTGGGCAAACTACGGCCCGTGGGCAAACTACGGCCTGTTTGAAATGAATAAAACTAAAAAAAAAAAAGACCGTACCCTTTTATGTAATGATGTTTACTTTGAATTTATATTAGTTCACACAAACACTCCATCCATGCTTTTGTTCCGGCCCTCCGGTCCAGTTTAAGAACCCATTGTGGCCCTCAAGTCAAAAAGTTTGCCCACCCCTGCCTTAGCTTCTGCACACCTGACTGCAAGGGAGGCCGGGGAACGTAGGCTAGCTCCAGCCCAGGCACAGGTAGGAGAAGGGTTTTGGGGACATGGGCCGGTCTTCGCCGTGGCAGAAAGAAGTAAATGGGTACTTCACAGGGACCCTTCGGACAGAAGTCTCTCAAGCAAAAGGGGGAGTTTATTGGAAATCTGGGCGAGGTCAACCAACCAAAAATATAGGCAGTGCTGGCAGCCTTCCTGAAGAGTATTCCAGTACAAACCAGCTTCTCCTCCTTCCTCCTTCCCCTCTTGGATGCTCCTCCACTCTACTTGCAGCCTGGCTATTTTTGCCTTTCTTTCCATGGCCACCACACCAGGCTTCCCATTAGTTCCCATTGAATGCATCCAACAACATTAATTAGACTCTGCATTCTACTTGTTGCTTCCTGGGAATGGGATGCTGCCTGGCCCTGCCCAGGAGAGGGGTCTCCTCCTGGTCCTGCCAGCTCATGGGTATCATTTCCACTGACCTGTGGCTGAGGGAGCACTTGCTGAGAAGGGGGAAGGGGTGGCTGCTAATGTGGCCACAGCAGCTGCCCTCATGTTGCTAAGGCCTCTGCCCTATCTTGTCACTTGAAAAAACAACAACTATTTTTAAAAACTTTATTTAAAAAGTAGCTTTATCTAATCTAATAATAGACAAACATGGTAATTGACCATACCTTTGCTATGCCTCCCATTGGCTAATCAGTGCGATATGCAAATTAACTGCCAAAAAAGATGGTGGCTAATTTGCATACTGCAGACAGGGCGGGCCAGCGCGAGCCGCCATCTGGGCCCCCGTGTGCCGCCTAAGCCCCGCCCCCAGCCGGGACCCCCATGTGCAGCCCTGGGTGGGTGGGACCCCCGTCTTCGGCCCTGGGCAGAGGGGCTTGGCGGCTTGATCGGCGAGGAAGCCCTATTCTTGCAGGAATCCTCCTGCAACGGGCTTCTAGTTGATATATAATTCATATACCAAAATAATCATCCTTTTAAAGTAAACAATTCAGTGGGATTTAGATATTCTTACAGTCTTGTAACCATCACCACCACCTAATTTTTGACCATGTTTGTCATGCCAGAAGAAACCCCGTGTCATTTAGCAGCCACTCCACATTTCCTCCGACCTCCACCCCCTGACCCTGGGCAGCCATCCATCTCCTTTCTGTCCCTATGCATTTGCCTATTCTGGACACATCTATTGTGTATAAATGGAATTATAGAATATGTAGACTTTTGTGACTGGATTCTTTCACTTAACACAATGTTTCTAAACTTCATATTGTAGCATGTATTAGTACTTTATTTTTTAAAAACAGCCTTTTGAGATATAATTCACATGCCATAGTATTTACCCTATAAAGTGTACAGCTCAATTGTTTTCAGGATGTTCACTGGTTGTGCAACTCTCACCAATAGCTAGTTACAGACATTCTCATCACTACATAAGAGGAAACCTCTTACCGGTGAGGAGTTTCTCCCCGTTCTCCATCCTTCCAGCCCCTGACAGCCATAACGTCTATAGGGATTAGTCTATTCTGGACAGTTTATGTAAATGGAATCATACCATGTGTATGATTTTATGCCTGGTTTTTTACACTTAGCATAGTATTTTCTAGGTTCATCCATGTTATGATATACTACAGTACTTCATTTCTTTTCATTGGCAAATAGTATTCCATTATATTTATCTATTCATCAATTGATGGACATGTGAATATTTCATTATATGAATATACCATATTTATCCATTCATCAGGTGATGGACATGTGAATATTTCATTAAATGAATATACCATATTTATCCATTCATCAGGTGATGGACATTTCAATATTCCATTATATGGACATACCATATTTATCCATTTATCAATTGATGAACTTTTTGGCTATTAAAGATAATTCTGGGGCCCTAGCTGGTTTGGCTCAGTGGATAGAGCATTGGCCTGCGGACTGAAGGGTTCCAGGTTCGATTCCGGTCAAGGGCATGTACCTTGGTTGCGGGCACATCCCCAGTGAGGGGCGTGCAGGAGGCAGCTGATCGATGTTTCTAGCTCTCTAGCCCTCTCCCTTCCTCTCTGTAAAAAATCAATAAAATATTTTTTAAAAAAGGGCACATGCCCAGGTTGCAGGCTCGATCCCCAGTAGGGGGCATGCAGGAGGCAGCCAATCAATGATTCTCATCATTGATGTTTCTCTCTCTCTCTCTCCTTTCTGAAATCAATAAAAAATATTTTTTAAAAAAGAAAAACAAACTCTCTCTTTGTTTAAAAAAAAAAAGAGATAATTCTGGGGAGTATTTGAGATTTTGCTCCTCAGCATATGTTGTCAGTTTGGTTCAAATAAACTCTTATAAAAATTCTATTTAGCCCAGCTGGCGTGGCTCAGTGGTTGAATGTTGACCTATGAACCAGGAGGTGATGGCTCCATTCCTTGTCAGAGCACATGCCCAGAGTTTTGGGCTCGGTCCCCAGTAGGGGACATGCAGGAGGCAGCCGATCAATGATTCTCTCTCATCATTGAACTTTCTATCTGTCTCTTCTCTGTCTCTGTCTCTTTCTCTTTGAAAGCAATAAAAATATATTTTTAAAAATTCTATTTAAAAACATTCTGCTGTTATGTGTTATTTACAAGAGCCAAGGTATGGGAGCAACCCAAATGCCAACAATAGATGAGTGGATAAAAAAGCTGTGGTGCGTGCACACGCACGTGCGCGTGCACACCCAAACACAGCAAACAAAACCAAAGTGTGGCCAGTGTGGCTCAGTCAGTTGGAATGTCCAGTATACTGAAAGGTTGTGGGTTTATTCCCTGGTTGGGGCTCACACAGGAGGCAACCGATTGGTGTTTCTCTCTCACATCAATGTTTCTCACTCTCTCTTTCTCTCTCTCTCTCTCTCTCTCTCTCTCTCAAAATCAATAAAAACATTTCCTCGGGTGAGGATTAAAAAAAAATTATGGGCAAGATTTTGTGTGGACATATGCTTTCTTTTCTCTTGGGTATATACCTAGAGTGGAATTGGTGGGTCAGAGTGGTTACTCTATGTTTAACATTTTGAGGTGCTGCCAAACTATTTTCCATAGAGGTAGCACCATTTTATGTTTCCACCAGCAACGTCTGAGGGTTCTAATTTCTCCACATCCTTGTCAACACTTATTATTATCTGCACTTGGATTTTAGCCATCTAAATCGTGTGAGGTGGTATCTCATTATGGTTTTGATTGGAATTTTATAATAACTAATGTTTTTGAGCATCTTTTCATGTGCTTATTGACTTTATGTCTTCTTTATAAATGTCTATTTAAGCCTTTGCTCTTTTAAAATTAGGTCATTTGTCTTTTTATTGTTGAGTTGTAAGTGTTCTTAATATATTTTACATATTAGACTCTTGTCACATATATGCTTCACAAATATTTTCTCCCATTTTGTGTGTTGTTTTCTCACTTTTTTAAAAAAATATATTTTGATTTTTTACAGAGAGGAAGGGAGAAGGATAGAGAGTTAGAAACATCGATGAGAGAGAAGCATCGATCAGCTGCCTCCTACACACCCCCCACTGGGGATGTGCCTGCAACCAAGGTACATGCCCTTGACTGGAATCGAACCTGGGACCCTTCAGTCCGCAGGCCGATGCTCTATCCAGTGAGCCAAACTGGCTAGGGCCTTCTCACTTTCTTAAAAGGCAAAAGTTTAAAATTTTGATGAATTCCAAATTATTTTTCATCACTCATGTTTTTGAGGTTTTATCTAAGAAATCATTGCCTAACTCAAAGTCACAAAGATAGTTATGTTTTGCGTTATGAGTTATATAGTTTTAGCTCTTTCATTTAGGTCTGTGATTCACTTTGAGTTAATTTTTGTACGGTGTGACAGAGGCGTCTGACTTCATTCTTTGCATGTAGCTACTCACCTGTCCCAGCCCTCTTGCTGAAAAGACTGTTCTTTCCCCACTGACTTGTGGAAAATCGGGGGGTTATGTTGCCACTTTTTGGGTTTTCTGTCCTTGGAAACTGCTGTCAGGGCTCCCATGAGACTTTGAATGTAACAATAATGCATTTCTTTTATTAATCACCTACTATTCTTATGTCAGGCACATTATATATATTCTCTTTTGTCCTCACAACAGTTTTGCAAGGTTTAATGTCAACAAGTGTTATTATCCTCAGCCCAGAGATAAGCAAATTGAAACTCAGGATTTCAGCCACTTGCTAAGGGTCGTTCAGTCAGTGGCACAGCCGGGCCTTGAACTCAGTCAGTGTGGCTCCAAGGCCTCGGCTCGGCTGTTTACTGTGGTTCTCTGCTCCCAGGAGGTTCCACCAGCTTGGACACCCTTTCTGGGGTTCTTGGGGTGATGCCTAGCCAGATACATGTGTGGCAGGGGCTATGGTCTGAAACCTAAATGTCGATTATGACTTCACAGTTGATCTGGATGTTACAGAAAGCCTTGGTAGGAAGCGGGCACCCAGAGGGAAACAAGGGTGGGTCCTGCTCTGTCCTGTCCTGTCAGCCACTGCTGGAGGTTGTGTTAGATTTGGAAGCCATGAGCTGGAGCCCATTCAGAAAGGAGCACCAGGGTGGTGGCCCGCCTCTAGGTGACGGCCCGCCTTCAGGTGACGGCCCACCTTCAGGTGACGGCCCGCCTTCAGGTGGTGGCCTGCCTCCAGGTGGTGGCCTGCCTTCAGGTGATGGCTTGTGAGGCCTGTTTGAAAGGCCTGGAAATGAGCAGAGAGAGGTGCTCTTGGTTAAGGGCTACCATATGGGAAAAGGTAGTGCTTGTTTCTGACTGTGGAAAGGATGGCAAAGTGTCTTGGTTGGAAAGGAATACGTTTTTTAAAAATTAGAGCTGCCCTGGCTGGTTTGGCTCAGTGGATAGAGCATCAACCTGCGGACTGAAGGGTCCCAGGTTCGATTCCGGTCAAGGGCATGTACCTTGGTTGCGGGCACATCCCAAGTAGGGGGTATGCAGGAGGCAGCTGATCGATGTTTCTCTCTCATCGATGTTTCTAACTCTCTATCCCTCTCCCTTCCTCCCTGTAAAAAATCAATGAAATATATTTTTAAAAAAATTAGAGCTAATGGAAGAAGGCAGGGGCTGCTTTGGGGAGCGTCGTGCTTCCTGTCACTGATGATGTACAAGCAAAGCAGAGTCCAGCCGCTTGCTTTGTGGGATTGCTGGGGAAGATCGTTGGCCTTCTGTGAGGTGAGGTCTGGGGATTTTTTATGGTCTCCTTTGACCCCCAGAGGCTGAATGTGGTGCTTCTGGTTTTGCCAGAACATCCTGTTCATGCAGCTGGGATTACTCCCAGCTCGGATCTGTCAGGCCTCACTGATCCTGAGGGCTAAATTTGGAATTTAATAACAACACTTTGGATTTATGTAGCCTGTTTCCTTGGAGGCACTGCATCTGTTATCCCACTAATTCTCATCACACATCCCTGGGCGGAAGGTGAAGGAGGTGAGAGGAGAAGGGATCCCTCTCTGGGTTCCTCACATCCTGAAGGTGAGAGCAGGTGGCTGCATTAGGAGCAAGCCCGGGAGTGGCCTGGATCACAGCCCCTCAGGCTTGCCCCCCAAAGTACAGCTTGCTCATTTGGTAAGGCGTGCGTCTCCCAGCTGGAGGCTCATGTCTGGGGCACAACACTGTATATTGGTGACCTGGTTCCATAAAACGTTTAAGGCACATCCTCTGTGCAAAAGGCTCCAGGTCGACTCTGTCAGGAGTGGGAGTGGGTGGGCACAGAGGTGAGGAAATGAAGTCTGAGCCACGGTGAAGGGAAGACCCATGTGTCCACACTGGCTGGCTGCAGGGGGAGGACTTGCAGAAGTCAAGGTCCCGAGGCAGCAGGAGGGGTTTCTCAGAGAGGGCATCTGAGCTGAGTTTGGCCCCGGACTTGGGCTTGCAGTCTGGAGCTCAGGGTTTGAGCCTGGTTTTCCTACCTCCTAGGCAGGTAATGTGGGCAAGGTCCTTGTCCTTCTGGCTCACTTTCCCCAGGGGAGGACTCTCGTAGGGCCTCATAGGACTCTCTAAGCCTGTGAGCTGAGTGTTGTTGCACGGATGGCCTGAGAGCCAGGACATGCAGAGGCGGGGCTGTGGACTAGCTCAGGGAAGAGCTGCTGGAATTGCTGAAGGATGAGCCCAGGTGGAAGGAAGGTACCCCGGAGGGAGGACTCTGCTTGGGCAAGGCACAGGTAGACTTCAGCCATCCTGTTCATCTTGTCTACCTCTACTCAGACTCATGGGCACCTGGCTTTTTATCCCTCCCAAGCCCTTGGCGCACGTTTTTCAGGCTGGCACTTGGCGAATCCAAGCCTATAGTGGGGCCACTCTCGCCTGGACTCTGACTGCTGTTAGTCTTCCAGGCACCAGGCAAGTGGGTGGGACTCAGTAACTCAGGGCCACGGACTACAGCTGGGAGGTCCCTGGAAATCATCTGGGGCTATACTCTTCTTCCCTCTTTGCATTTGAGGGAACTGGGGCTCAGAGTAGCAAGCCCAGGGAGACATTTCCCAGGAAGAAAGAAGGTCAGGTGACAAGACCTAGAAGCAAGAGAAAGCCGGTCGGTTTGTGGAAGGTAGAGAGCCAGGACCTGGGAGTGCATGGACATGTGGCTGCAGGGCCGGGTGGGCCAGAGGGACCGTGGCAGGCTTCTCCAGGTCAGACTGTAGCTGGAGGGCGGGGGGCAGCCACTGGAGGATTTCAAGCAGAGGACTGGCGCTCTCAGGCTCTCCTTTTTACACAGGGCACTGGCCAAAACCATGGGTTCCCTGCCCTCCCCTTCCCCGACGGCTGTCCCCGGCTGTCCCCACCGTGTATGGCAACTTCGTACTCTGCTTGCTGGGGCTGAAAACCCTGCAAATGGCCTCAACTCTTTCTCTCACCCCATGTCAAATCCGCCCTCTGCTCTTTTGGCTCTTACTTCAAAATGTGTCAAGGATCTGACCACTTCTCACCACCCCGATGGCTTCTTTGGTCCAAGTCCCCACATTTCACCTTTTTCTGCCGAGGTCCCCTCATGTGCTCCATTGCACCTCTGCTCCTCAGTCTCTCCACGCAGCAGCTGGCACGGATGCGGTCAGTCCTGTGTTCAGAGCCCTCTGCGGGCTGCACAGGCCCCTCAGTGAGACACCGAAAGGCCCTCTGTGATCCACGCGGCCCAAGACCCGGTTTCCGAGCCCCCGTCCAGCCACTGGCTCTGCCCCCAGCGTCTCAGTCCTGTTCCTGCCCCAGGGCCCGTGCATCTGTCATTCTCTCTGGCTGGTCCCCTCTCCCCCCAGCTCACCCTGTGGGTCATGGTCTCGCTTCCTGTGGTCTTTGCCCAAGTTTTACCTTCACAGGGACATCTTCTCCAACCATCTTATCAAAGGTTGTAGCTATCCTCAGATTTCCTTCCCAGCTTCATTTTTTTCTCCCCGTCACTTTTAAAACTTTCTTGTGTCTTGGTTGTTTCCCCACTAGAAAGCTTCATGAAGGCAGGATTTAAAAAAAATTTTGTATGTCTTTCTAATTTGTTCTTTGCTGTATCCTGAGCTCCTAGAGCAGTGCCTGGTTCTCACCAGGATAGATAAATGCTGTTGCTGAATGATTGGCCGACCAAATGGTGTCTGGGGGCAGCGCACGGGCTGGGGGCAGGGCCGGAGTGGAGCAGGGAGACAGCTGGGAGGCTGTGGCAGGGTGAGACGGGAGGCGACAGGTTCTTGTCTATAAGACGCCAGGGCTTGGAAGCGCTGCCCTGGCTGCGATGCATGAGCTGTCCATTGAGAAGAGTGTTTAGGGTTAGTTTGTCCAGTTCTCTCTCTGACCACGTGGGGAAACTGAGGCCACAGAAGGAATTCCCCACTTAGTTAGGGACAGAACCCAGCTTTTCTGACTGAGTGGGGCTGCTGGTGCGTTCAGGGCAGGCTGAGGCCTGTCGGGTGACTGAGGACACGTATGAAGTGCTTTTCTCACTTGGGGTGTCCAACCTTGGGGTGTAAGATGGCCCCCGCCCCAAGTGCTGCCAGTTCGGTTGGAAGCTGAGGTGCCTGCTTAACAGTTGGTGTAAAGAGACCTTGGAGGATCTCCCAGTAGCTTCACCAAACATCCATTCTATCCCCTACCACTCCCCCGACTTGTCTGTGCAAGGACTTGCCCCTGGCTAAGGTGACTGAGGGAGGTTGGGCCAATCAGAGTTGCCAGAAAGGCTTCCTTTCAGTGGCTGGACCTGTTCCAGGTTGTGGGAAGTGCAGAAATGAGGATGGAGCTGCCACAGACACTTTGCTACCAGGAGGGAAGCCAGTTTGAGGGCAAAATTTAGATTTGGAGCCGGGCAGAGCTGAGAGGACAGCAGGGAAACAGCCAGAGCCCCACAAACCTGCCCGAAGCACTCGTTGTCCCGGCCCCCAGTTATGGGCCCATTACATGCTGTCTGCTGGTTAAGTTTGAGCCGGCTTTTCTGTCCTGCTCATCAAAGAGGCCTAATTGTATTTGGGTGGGTCACTGGTGACGAGGGGCATGACTGGATGGTGAGGACCTTGGTGGCTTTGATGAAGTGACTGCCACAGCCCTGCCCAGTCCCTGCTCCTCTGAGAAGCCTTGGTCCTGCAGGCCTGGAGGGCTAGTGCCGGGAGATGCTCTCAGCCATTTCTCCCTGAAAGGGGGCCAGCTTGGGTGGTCCTCATGGTTTCTAGCACCCCTGGGACCGTGGGAGTAATCTGTCTTAGAGAGTCACTGGCTTGTTAACCTTTGCCCCCTATGGACTCATGCCCCCTATGGACACATGCCCCCTATGGACACATGCCCCTTATGGACTCATGCCCCCTTATGGACTCATGCCCCCTATGGACACATGCCCCCTATGGACTCATGTCCACTATGGACTCATGCCCACTATGGACTCATGCCCACTATGGACTCATGCCCCCTATGGACACATGCCCCCTATGGACTCATGCCCCCTATGGATTCATGCCCCCTATGGACACATGCCCCCTATGGATTCATGCCCCCTATGGACACATGCCCCCTATGGACACATGCCCCCTATGGACTCATGCCCCCTATGGACACATGCCCCCTATGGACACATGCCCCCTATGGACTCATGCCCCCTATGGATTCATGCCCCCTATGGACTCATGCCCCCTATGGATTCATGCCCCCTATGGACACATGCCCCCTATGGATTCATGCCCCCTATGGACTCATGCCCCCTATGGACTCATGCCCACTATGGACTCATGCCCACTATGGACTCACGCCTCTGCTGGAGGTCTGTGCACAGGTCCATGTGGGAGCCTTGCTGGACCCCAGGCAGCTGCATGCCATCCCCATGAGGACCTTTACCTTTCCTTCGCCCCTGAGTGGGCTGCTGACCAATGGGCTCCTTCCTAGAGTTTTATAAAATGCATAAAAACGTGAACTTAAAGAGAATTTTGTAAAATGCATAAAAACGTGAACTTAAAGAGAATTTTGTAAAATGCATAAAAAACACGAACTTAAAGAGAATGTACCACTCAGGTACATTTAGCAAAATATTTAAATTTTTCTGACAAAGTCCCATATGTTTTTAAAACATTTCTTTACTTATGTGATAGTAATAGTACCTTGTGGCAGGTCTAATAACTATAATTCAAGGTAGTGACAGAGAGGGGAATGGGCATTTGGAGGCATCTGTAATAGCCATGATGTTATATAAAAATACCCGTGATTTCTGTTGGTGACAAAGTTACTGGAACTGATAAAACTGCTGGGGTTTGTTGTCTACATTCATAATTGAAAAAAGTTAGAGGTTAGTGAAGTAGAGATGTGATCCCCACCCCATCTAAGTTCATGGCCTCCCTGCATTCTATCCATGAACCTCATGGGCCCCAAGTTAAGAACCTCTGAGTGACAGATAGTTGTAAAAAAAAGCAAAATCCCTTACATGCACGCACACACATGTACACATGCACACACATATGCGCAATGTGGATGTTATGCATCTATACACTTCCCAGGATCCTCATACTGCATACAGAGCTACAGAAGATCCCTCCTACCTCCCCAGTGAACCTGCTATGCATGCACACACATGTAAAGCTGCAGGCACATCCAGACACTGATAGATGTGCATACACACATATGCATATCCATGAGTGCACAGCCCCCACAGAAGTGTATACTCATGCTCACACTTACACATTGCTCACACACAAAAGCATGTGGACACGCGTCTTGCTCTGTACCCAGAGCCTCTGTATAAACACATGCACAATCCTAGGTCCCAGGGTCGGTGAGCAGAGTCCTGGGCCTGACATGGCCATGGCATGGCAGTTGTGCATGGGCAGAAGAGGTCAAGCTCATGCCATTGGACATTGCCAGCCAGTCCCCCAGGCATCATGGAGGCTCAGTCCATGAGGATGAGGATTCTCTCCAGTCCACGCCCAGGGACTTGTAAACCAAGGAGCCAGGAGGCCTCTAGAGTCTCCCCTCTCTCCTCAGTGAAGTCCTAATTCCCCAGATGGGTGATGGGGGTTTGGGTGATGTCCTGGTGCCACCATAACTGGGTCGCCAGGGAGCCCTCGGCTTGGGCTCTCTGAGCTGGTGGGGGCAGCGGGCAGTGGGCCCAGTACCATGCAGGGGTGTCTTCAAAGGAAAGCATTCTTCATTGGTAATGAACATTTTGTCTGGAGAAACTAATGGCCCAACCTCCTATTCAGTTTATGTAAAATAAGACAGGCCATATGTTGGTGCTTTCAGAGTTTGGGTGTTTAAATTAAATGTTGTTTAATGAATATTCAAACCCATTTGCTTCAAAGTTGTGCTCAATGTGGTGGCAGCTTTCTCCCCCTCCTTCCTCGCAGCCCCCACCCTGCTCCGGTACCCAGGGTATTAAGCCATTAGAACGGGGTGTGAACATCCAGGCATCTGTCTTTCAACGGAAAGTTGGATATTAAAATGCTGCAGCAGATGACAGTATAAATAAAGACATACAGTGAGAGGCTCGTCTGGTTAGTTTTTTTGTTTGGTAATTAAGACTGAGGAGGTTTTGACTTAAGTTCTGTCTTCCTGAGACAGAGGTGGGGCCGAGAGCTCTGCACCTGTCCCCTGTTCCCTTTGCCTGGGAGCCCAGGGAGGGCCCGCATTGGCCGCCGTGGAACTGGTTTATTGACCAGTGTCATCTTGGTGGTTCAGGGACGTGGGATGGTTTCGTTTTCCCTCCAGTTGCTCTGAACTCTGTCAAATTCCCGTTACCATCAGCTCCAGAGGAGGTCATAGCTTTATGGCCACTGGAAGTCCAGGCTGGTTCAAAACTGCCTACTCGTGCCTTGGCGATGGTAGGCCAGACCTGTGCTCGGGTGATGGAAGTGGGGCGGGGTGGCGCTTGCTCTCCACTCCTCCTCCCACTGCAGAGCCTTGAACCTCCTTCAGGTGTGGGGGCAGGGATGGTGGGCTGTGGAGGCGGGCTTCCCGTCTCTACCTTGGCTTCCACCATGGCTGAGCCGGAGGTCTCTGTGCAGATGGCAGCTGTGTCCTTGGACAGAGCCCAGCACCAGCGTCACCGAGGATGTCCCTAGACAGAGGCAGCATTCTCCCTTCAGCCCCATGGATGGGCAGCCATGTCTCCTTTTAGGGTGGGGTGCTGCTTCCTGGGCTGTCCCTGGCTCCAGCTTTTTCCTCTCCCCTCCCCTCTGCACCTCCAGGTGGCAGCACAGGAGGATCTGTGATCCTTCAGTGCTTAGGGGCCATGGGGTCAGGGATGCAGATACCCCAGTCTTCCTTGGCACTGTATTGCCTGGCCTTCCTCATGCTGCTGGTTCTGTGGGCTCCAATACGCCTCTGCTTGCAGAGAGCTCTAGGGAAGTTCTGTGCTCAGGTCTCTCCTCAAGCTCCAGGGGCCCGAGGCAGCCTCAGCCACACTCCCTCCCGAGGTTCTGTTCCTCTCCCCTGGCAGTGTCAGGGTGGGGCTGCAGATCCAGAGCTCAGCAAGCGCCCAGCTGGGGAGGGAAATGCCAGCTTCCCATCTCAAGGGCACCCACCAGTTCTATGAGTGATTCTCTTGAGCACCTTGTATCAAAACAATGTATTCTCTACACAATCAGTTCTTCCAGTGGCCCTCTTCTTTCTCTCCCCTCCCCAGTCTTTATATTTAGGGTGTGTGTGAGAGAGAGGGGGGTGGCATTGGGGTGGGGTCTGGTATTACAGGGCCTGGGTTGTTTCCTTCTTTATGAACCCGTTGGGGGTGTCTGCTGCTGGTGGCTCTTTAGATGTGTGATGGTGAGCCTCTCATTGCTCTTAGCTCCAGTGGCTAGTTCAGGGGCTCCGGTAAAGATCCTACTGATATCCTGTGCCACATTTAGAGTGAGGGCTTGTGTATGGCTGGGACAATTTTAGGAACATCCTGTTGTTTTTCATCCTCTTCTACTGGTTAAGCCACCTTCCAACCCCCCAAAGCCCAAATGCTCCCATGCTTCTAATGATCACCTCCCTGTGGGATATCCCATGCCTCTGTCACCAGCCCTGAGCCTCCTCTGTGGCTCTGTCTCCACTTGGACATCCCACCAAATTTCATTGCGTTTATACCCAACGTCCTCATCTCTTTCCCTTCTCTCCTGCATAGTCCAAACCAATGTTTTCTCTGCAGTGAGAATTTACTCAACAAGTACTTAATTGAGCAGCTACTATATGCCCACCCTTGTATTGGAGATCCAAGGATGACCAAAAATGGTGCCTATACTCAGGGAGTTCTTGGTCCATTGCTGGCCAAAGGCCTAAGGAGAGACTCTGGTATGCAATGGTAAGAGCTAAGTCAAACATGTGGTTGGAGACCTCTTAGAAGCTATTTACTAGAAGCTATTTACTAGCCTTCGAGTACATGGGCATTCAGGAAAGGCTTCTGGAGGGGATGACCTTTGAGCTCAGTCTTGAATTGTAGTGACCATCAGGGTAGGAAATGCAGGAAGGGCATCCTAGGGAAAGGGAATAGCAAGAATGAAGACTGGGGGGCATTGAATAGCATAGGGTGTGCTGAGAACTTGAAGCAGTTCTGGGTCTGATGTGCTGGGCAGGGAGTGGTCAGAGACGTGCTGGTTTCCTGTCTTTGTTCCTGGCACCTCCCCGTAGTCCTCCAAGTGCAGAGTTGTGGCTGAAGCCTCTTCAGCAAACCTTCACCCCTGCCACCCATCCCACCGTATGGTGAATGGTGGAGTGGGTGGCTGGTTGTATGGTACCTTCATACTTTGATATCATGTCACCAGTAGGTGTTTATGGTGATGTCTCTCCTGGGGGAGGTGGCTTGAAGGAACCATTTGAAGATGGGAGGCTATTTGGGGTAAGGCAGCTAACCTAAGGCTACACCCTGTGCCCTGACCTTGACCTTTATCTGGGCTCAGCGCTTGGTCTGAATTTTGAATCTCCTTGATGTGTGACTTCTCTTTGCTTTTTGGTCCTTGAGTTTGTTCCAGAATATGGCTTCCAGATTCCACCTGGTCCCTTGAACAGGACCCATCTCAGTTGGCACTGGCCCTGGCTCCTAATCACCTATATGTGCATTAACCACGGCCAGGGGGTGGGTGGTCCATCTTGCGTGGAAAGAAGTCCTAGTCCCAAATCCATGATGTGGCCTTGGACTCTCCTAGGCGACAGGTGTGGACTCACAGAATGCATTCTCATGATAACCATGGCCAAACAATTCCAGTGCTGAATGTGCTGTAAGGAACCCATTCGTTTGCTTCTTCAGCCTTGAAATCTGTGCCAATGCTTGCCCTGGGAATTGGGGGTAGCAGGATGAATAAGACACAGCTCCTGTTTTTGAGGGGTTCATGGTCTAGTGCAGACTAGAAGCAGGTTTTATGATAGCCAGCCACCTCCATAGGATGAGGAGGACCAATGTTTGTCGGGTGTTTGCCATGTACCTGCTTGGGGCTGCTCCTGAATTATTTAACTTCATCTTCCCAACTTCCTGATAAGATCAATACTATTCCAAAGGAGGAAACATGCTCAGGAAGGGTACGCAAAACATCCAAGGTCACACAGCATAGAGCAACAGGGATAGGCTTTGGATGTGGACAGCCGCGTTCTAGAGATTCCATTCTTAATTCCGGCAGCTTCCAATATACTTGTGGAGGAAGGCTGGCCTACAGAACAACTAGAGTGCATCAGACTGAGGGCATAGTTCTGGCCCTTGTTGTTTGACACAGACAAGTTGGAGGGATCCCCAAGGAGAGGAAGACCCTGAACTTCACTCAAGAGTGGTTCTGGAGTTGACAGAAGTGATCTGCCATTCCACAGGGCAGAGGCTCCTGGCCTGGCTTTCTGAGACCCACAAAGATAGGTCTCCCTAACCCTGGACCTGTTCCATGGCCTCTTCTATACCCAGAGGCAAAAGGAAGCAGCTCCAAGTCTTGAGACCTCCTGTAGTCCTGCATGTGGAGGAGACAGTGCTAGGTGGATGGCAGGAAAATGGGTCTACCTGAGTCTGCTCAGGGTTCCTTCCTAGTGCCTCCTGCAAAAATTGGGTCATCCTGGTGGGGAATGGAAAGGCAATGGGGAGTCAGTTGAGGATAGTAGTTCTGCCTCCCCTTGAATCCTGGAGTGGTTGTGATGAGCATGTGAGACAATATTTGTGAAGAAATATTGCTGAGAAACATCAACTTCTACAAAAGCATAAACATTCACACTTCTACCTGAATTTTTCCCATTTCAGTAGGTTTTCCCCTGTCATTAATGGGTTTCTTAAAACCAACCAACCAAGCAGCTCCCTCACCCATCACAATACGTTTATTTTGTACCTAGTTGTTGGCAGTCACTTGTAATAAAAGACAAGTTATAATGGACAGAAAACCTCTTATAGTATTTTACACTATTTTGAATTAGATGCATTATTTTGCTGAGTCCTTTCCAGACCACATAGTCAGATACTAACTCCATAAGAGATGAAAAACTTGCTCCAGGGCAGAGCTGGTGAGTGGCAGAGCCAACATTTGAACCCACATTTTTTATGCCGAATGGCTTGCTTGGCTAAGGATGAAGTGGCTTTGAAGGTGTATATTTTTAGTTGGTGGAGGAGACTCTTTTGGTTCCAGGAGACCAAAACAAACCATCTATCATGTCACGGTTACACTGAAGCCTCCTTGGTAAAGGGCAGTAACTCTAGGACTGTTTTATAGCTCTCTCATCTTATCTGTAGAGACAGCTCAAGCACAACACCTGGAGTCCTGTCGCAGGCCAGTCTGCATACTGCCCGGGAGCTCAGGGAAGTCCTGGTAGGCACGTGGGGTTTGGGCCCCTGGAAAAGATGGAGAGATGGAGAGGAGGATATTCAGACAGATATGGAGTCAGATCCCTAAGAAAGATGAATCCCTGCTCCTTGGTGGATGTCCCTTGACATCATAATTGTAGGTGAGGATCGTTGGGTTGCATGGAACACAATCCATGTGCGCCAGCTCAGGAACCAGGGGTTGGGCATAGGGCATGGCTATTGGAGCAGTACAGGGTTTTTAGATGGAAAGTAAGGCCAACCAACTCATGGGAAGTGTATCTGGGAGGCCACAGGGAGAGGGGCTTCTCTCTGTCTCTGTCCCCAGTCTCCCATCTCTCTTGGGCTGTATGGCCTTTGCTCTTTGCCTCTCTCTCTGCCTCTGTTCTGTTTTCCTTTCTGTAGCCAGGATTCCTCTGCTTACACATGGCTTCTCTGCTCTGCATACCCCCTCCTCAAGCTTGTTTGCTACAGGGCCAACCTTAGCCATGACTCTACACAACCCCAAAGGCCCATCACTATCTAACACTGGTCCAAATTCTTGAGAGAGAAAATCTGATTGGTCACTGGTTAGCCAATGAACTTGATGTCCTTAAGGCAGGTATCCATCTCTGGTCCAAACAGAGGAGAGTATGTGATACAAAAATGGCCACTTAGGGCTGGCTGCCCCTTCATCTGGGGCTGTGTGCAGGCCAGTGAGCCTAAACACACCTGCCATAGACCAGGGACAAGCCGAAGCCATTTGTCTCACTCTAGACTAGCAGTCACCAACCGGTGGTCCGCGGACCACTGGTGGTCCGTGGAGTCCGAAAGGTTGGCGACTGCTGCTCATGGAAGGAGGGCAGAACCAGGCTTAGTCTTGTGGTTTTATTTTCTTTGAGTAGGCAGCTGCCTCCTGAAGGCTCTGAGCAGAGACTGTGCCCTTGGGGAGGCCTGCAAGACCACAGTTCACTGCTAGGTTTCCACCTGACTTCAAGTCATTTGAGCCCATGAGGAAGAGAGCGCACTGTGGGGGACACGGATCAACATTAGTCAAGAGTCTAATAACACTCTGTCCTGAGCATCTCCCGTGTTCCAAGTACTGTGCTCAACATTTTACCCACGGACTCTCATTTAATCCTCATAACCCTGCCAGGAAAAGTGGGCCCAGTTATAACCACACAATGATGACATATTCATTTGTTCATCAAGTATTTATTGAGTGCTTACTGGTTGCCAAGGCTGTACTGGGTGCTGGGGATATAATGGTGCACATTGGCTACGATTACAGCAAGCTAACTGTAACCAGAGACCATGTGAAGGAGTTGGTATTATATTCATCACTTTCAAACCTCAGACCAACCCTATAAAAGAGTTTCTGTTTTCGACCCTTGTAGGTCACACAGCTAGTAAGTGACACAATCTGAATTTGAACCCAGGCCTAATGGCCTCTTATGTGATTCAGGAATTCCGGGAAAAGACAGATTTTGTTCAGCAAGGGGCACCTGGCCTGGAAAATAATGTTCTCATGGTCTTTGCCTCAGCTGGTTACTTCAATTTCCGAAGGAGTGGTGGTGGTGGTGGTGGTGGGGGGGGGGGGGTCCTGGGTGTGTGCCTCCTACCTTTCTGCTTTATTTCCGGGGCTTTATTTCTGCTCTGGCCCCATTCCTGCTCCTCCCTGCGTGGTGTTTCCTATTCCAGGGTCACAGAGACTTGTGGACTTTTCACAGGCCACATTGTCATAGCATGTACTGGTTGTGTCAGATCACAATTCATATGTTGAAATCATAGTCCCCAAGGGGATGGTATTTGGAGGAGGGGCCTTTGGGAGGAGTTTAGTCAGGGGTGTGAAACCCTCATGAATGGAAGCAGTGCCCCTATGAAAGAGGCCCAAGAGGGCCCCCTCACCCTTCACCTTGTGAGGACACATCGAAGTCTGTGACCTGGAAGAAGGGCCTCACCTGACCATGCCGATGCCATGATGTTGGACTTCTGGCCTCCAGAACTTTGAGAAATAAATTTCTTTTATAAGCCACATGGTCTGTGGTGTTTTGATATACTAACTTGAATGGCCAGGACACTGTGTTTGGTCAGGGAATCTGCTGGCCCCGAGGGCTGAGCAGGGCCATGTTCATCTTGGCTGCCCCTGTCAACAGTTTCCCCCGTGCTGTGGACCTCCCCTATGTCTTTACAGAAGAAACAAGCTGTGTATGTGAGAGAGGGAGAGGGTTAGACCTGGAAGGAGCCTTATCACCAGGGCTTTTAATGGGCAAAGTGACAAGATGACTGTCCTTAATTGGCTATCACAACAGCCACTGGGTCAGGCCTCCTGCCTCCTGCCTCCTTGCAGATCAGCTATGTTAGGTTAGGGGTCATGTGACAGCCAACTGTCAGAGCTCAGCTGGAATCGGCTGGGGCTGGGAGCAAGGGAAAACCTTCCTCTGGCTCGGAATCCAGGAGACAACCAGCAGGGACCAATTGGTGGGGCCAGCTTTCCGGAATGGATGGGCCTTCTCCCTCTACTGCTTGCGTTCATCACTGCACAGAGGAGCTTCTGGCTGGGGGTTTGTAACTCCTAGGCTGTCATAACGCACTCCTTATGTTATAATGAACCCAGAAATCGGCAGTGAGAGCACTGGGAAGGAACAGTCCTATTCTGGATGAGCTGGGAGAATGAATGAGGACCTTGGCCCAGGGCTAAGACTCCCGTTTTAGCCGAGGAGAGAAGACAGGGCAATGTCAGAGCACTGACCTGGCAGGAAGCTGTCTGGCTCTGACGTCATGGAAAGAGCAGAAATATAGGAGTCTGTGGGCTGGAGCCAAGTTCTAAGGAGATAGTAGCTAATAATAGCATGGTACTTATTGTGGGCTGGGTACTCTTCTAAGCACCTTTCAAGCTTCAATTCACGTTCACAACAACACAATGGGTAGGTGCATCATCAGCTCTATTTTACAGTTGATGAAATGGAGGCACAGAGAGGGTAAGCGGCTTTCCCAGGGTCCTATTGGTGGCTGAGCCGACAGTCATGAGTGGTGCCAGCCGGCTGCAGGACTGGGGCAGGTCCTGGGCCTCTTTCCTGGAGTGGCTAGTCTGGTGTCACCTGCTGTGTTCGACACCACAGTCTGGTCCATGTGAGATGGCAAGGGGTGGAGTTTCCCTCCCGAGGGGCAAAGGAACTGCCCCAATGATGTCATCACAAAGCTGCAGAGCCAGCCTTTCCCGGTCGATCACACTCCTCATTAATCCCCATGTAAAACAGTGTGGGACCAGGCTCCTGACCCGTGGTCGCGGCCATGTTTTCACGGGCCTGATGAACGATTCTGCTAGAAGGGGCTTGAAGAGCATCTGTGGAAAGTGGTTGTGAGCAAGATTCCTTCAGACCTTTCACACGTTCCCATCCGCTCCGAGGCTGCCCTGGGACCAAGAAGTGAGAACGCTCACAGCAGTGGGAAGCCGTGCTCCCAAGGTCTTTGGAGCCAGGGAAGCTGGAAGGTCTTCTCCCAGGAAATCGGGGGTGGGGGGCGGGTTAGAGAGTGGCTAGTCCATCCTTTTCGCTGCATTGGGAGGTTCTGGTCCAGACAGGAGAAGGGAGTGGCTCAAGGTTGACCAGCATTAGTCCCAGTGCTAGGACTCAGGGCCACACGGGTCTTCCTCCCCTCCTAGCTAACACATGTGGAAACGTACAGCGCCCTGCATGCATTTTCTCCACTTCATCTCCACACCAACCCATGGAGATGGGTGCTATGAAACCCATTTTACACATGAGAAAATTGAGGCCAAAGTGGCAGAATTGGGATTTGGCCCCAAAAGCTTCCTTATTAGTCCTTCTGCCTTTTTAAAATGTAAGATCTCTTTATACGTATTTTCCAGTGCACTTTTTCTTTCATGTGCAGGCTGTCTGATGGCCATTATTTCTGAACCCACCATCAGGATGACCAATCCAGCTTCAGACAGTCCGGGTTCCAATCCCAGCTCTATCATTTACCAACTGTGGCCTTCAGCAAGTCATGCAGTTGTTGAAGCCTCGGTTTCTATTTCGTAAATTGGGGATAATAATGTCCAAATCACAGGGCATTTTTAGGACAAAATGAGATGATCCTTGAGAGACACTTTATCATGATACCAAGTTAATAAATAATAATAATTATTTTTAAGGAGTGCCAATATTTGATACGGAGTCTTGTTCTAAAAATCTGGAATTGAGTTTGTTGTAACCATATGCTAAAACTTCTATTTCTGAAGAAGGAAAGGCTATTGGGGTTTCATCTATTAAGGTCTGTGGAATCTGAATAAAAAATATGAATAATGAGACCCTAATGTCCATGCCCTAATTCTGGACTCTGTGACTATGTTACCTTACACGGCGAAAGAGATCTTGCAGAAGTGGTTAAATCAAGGATCTTCAGATAGGAGATTGTGCTGGATTATCTGTGTGGGCCCAATGTCATCATAGGGTCCTTAAAAGAAGGAGGCAGGAGGGACAGAGGTAGAGAAGCAGATATGATGGCGGAAAGCAAAGTTAGAAGAGAAGGAGATTTGAAGGTGGTTTGCTGCTAGCTCTGAAGATGGAGAAAGGGGCCAGGAGTCAGGGAATGTGAGCGCCTCTAGAAATGGGAAAAGGCAGGAACCATTCTCCTCGAGGGCCAGAGAGTATGTGGCCCTGCCAACCCCTCCGGGACTTCTGGCCCATAGGACTGGGGGTGGTAAATGTGTGTGGTTTGAAGCCACCAAGTTGTGGTAGTTTGTTACTGCCGCAATAGGAAATCAATACAAGATTCTTATTTAATATTTTCCATTCAGATTCCACAGGCATTTCTAAGCGCCTCCTCCAGGCCAGGCACTGTGCTGGCACTTTCACTCAACGTGTTTCTGTGAACAGCGTGATGAGTGGGTGCGGAGAGTGTGGGCTTTGATGTAGATTTGAGCAGGAATCCCAGTTTTCCTGCTCATTGGTGGTATGATTTGGGCAGTCACCCGGCCTCTCTGAGCCTCAGTTTGCATATCTGTAGAGGCTGCCCTCCTCATGAAAAATAGTTGACGCGGGCTTGGCACTCAGTAGATTCTAACCCAGTTAACGCTGCTATTTACTTCTAGCCTCGGATGCACCATAACTCTTTCCCAGGAGAGCTCCCTTGTCTGGCCAACGCAGCCTGCTGTCTCCCAGGCTCTCCCGGCAGCCTGACCAGCAGCCTGAGGACAGAGTGAGAGCCAGGCAGTGGGGGAGAACTCACCTTCAGCCTGGCTTTCCAGAGGCGGAGCAGCTCCTTGCTACCCTCCTCGATGGTGGGGGGACCCAGGTGTTATGACTGCCCTCCCCAGGGCCTGTCCTGTGTGTGCCACAGGGGCCTGGCAGGGACATTTGGCTCGGGCCTCACACTGTGAAGGGCCTCAGATATGGCCTTGTGATGCTGTCACCCCTGCGGTCACATGCAGTCACAGAACCCACGTGGGACTGACTGCGGAAGAAATGTGCCCCTTGCAGTCTTGCCCCTGCGGCCCAGTCCTGCCTCACTCCCTGGTGCTCCGAGCTTCTCAGGAGGGCGGCCTTCATTTCATGTCTCCCAGGACCGCATTGCAACCCACTTGGGTGGGCTTGGTGGGTAAAACATTTTGGTAAAGGCACACATTGCAAGTTTCCCACGTTTCTTTTTCCTTTTTGCGTTCTAGCACTGGTGACTTTGCATTTTTCACTCTCCTCTAGCTTAAAGAAATGGCAGTAGCCGAGTTGGTTTTTTTTAAAATCCTCACCTGAAGACATGTTTTTACTGATTTTAGAGAGAGAAAGAGGAAAGGAGAAGGAGAGGGAGAGAGAGAGAGAGAGAGAGAGAGAGAGAGAGAGAGAGAGAGAGAAACATGGGTTGGTTGCCTCCCATATGCATCTAGATTGGGGATCAAACCCACAACCTGGGCATGTGCCCTGACCGGGGAATCGAACTATGACCTTTTGGTGCATTGGATGATGCCAGGGCCCCAGTATATTTTAACCTCATGAAGGCTTTGCCTGCAGTCATATCTGAAAAAGAAATAAAAAAATAAAAATATCCGCTCTCCCAGATGTGAACACAAGCCTCCCCCTTTGCGGCCCGATCCCATTCATTCGCTATCTCCGGCAATGCTCTCCACAGAGCTCCGAGGGAGGTATTCTTAGTCTTCTGATCCCACAGTTAACCGGGATCAACAGGCGAGGGTCCAGGCAGTGAAGACATACTATGAGCCCATGGTTCTGGTTGTTTCCCACCAGCATCCATTCTGATTGGCCAGCGCAGATGCTGCACTGATGGGTACTTGTTGGAATAGGACCCCTGTTTATCCCCATTTTACAGATGGGAAAACTCAGATAGGTGAAGGATGGGTGCAAGCCATGCTGCTGAACCCAGGATCCGGGCTCTGAGGAGCCATGAGCTTTCCCACTGCCCAAGCTGCCCCTCTGTGTGGCAGGTTAAGTCGTGCTGGCTTTAAAGACCCACTACAATACGTGGCTTTATTTTCTTTTTACTGCCTCAGAAGTGGCTGTAAAAATATTAAAACCAATTGCCGTCATCTTCCAGACCGCTGCGTTTATGAGACGTAGCTTTCAAATGAATGGAAATAACAGGAAACCCTTTCCACTCCGTTCTGCGGGACAGTTCAGTCATACAATATTCCTGAGAGTCTTATAATAGGGCACATGCACTTAGGGCATTAATGGAGTCGGCTCAGGGCTGGCTGTTCTCATTTCATGGAGCTAATTGTTAAGTGTTTTGCATACTTACAATTGACTAAATTATTCCAAGCTAGCTGGTTTCAGGAAGTGTTAATTATATTTCAGTAAAGGAAAATCAAGGCTAAAAAAGCACCCACTTAGAGCTTATCTATTTATGAACATCTCATTCTGGAGATCTCAAACATATATTTTAACGCCGCGTGAATATTGAGATTAATATTTCTTCACCAAAGGAGCCTTTATTCCCTCTTCCCTTCTTTGAAGAGGATGCCCCCAGCCCATCCTTCCAGCTTCATTCAGCAGCCTCGTCTGGAGGTTGAAAAGCCTTCCTTTGTATTTCTGGCGCCTTGAATCTTTAAGTTGGATGCCAAGAACAGCATTAACTCCATTCATCTTGAGACCAACTGGCCTTCTGTAAATGATATTAAGTAATTAATTTATGGGTCCTGCACAGGCCATTTAGGACCAAGCGCTCCCTTGCTTCTGGGGTTCTTTCTTTGAGGAAGCTGTTTAGACGGGAGTTTTCACCTGGGACGTGGGTTGGAGAGGCTGAGTGACGGGCATTGCCACTCAGTTCCCAGGACAGGGAGCGGAGGGGGAGAGGACAAGGCCGGAGGCGGGGCCCACGCCGCCTGCGTTGTGCATTCACACGTCTCTTCCTGCTCATGGGATCGGGTCTGGATGAATGCCTAACAAGAAGTTCTAGTTTCTTTTGCATCTGTTGCTCAATTTCTTTTCTATTTCTTTTTAACTTTCTTTTCATTCACTCATGCATGCATTCATTTGCTTATTCAGTGCACACATACCGAGCTGTAGACGGCCCATCACACAAGAGCACTGGGCCAGGGGCTGGGCATGGAGAGCTGAGGATGGCAGAGCCCCATCCTCGAGAGCCCTCCTAGTACACAAATAGACCAGGTGCGAGGGCCCCACCGGAGTTTCTGATTCAGAAGGTCTAGGGAAAGATGATAATTTGTATATTTCGCAGGTTCCCAGGTGATGCTGATGCTCTGGCCCAGGGAACACCCTCTGAGAACCACTGTGGGAGCCCCATGGGAGTTTATATCCCGAGACCATCTTGATTTGCACCTAAATGTACATGTGTCACTATCACAGAGCTTTTTTTTGGCGGGCAGATAAGAAGGGCATTTTTTTTTCACAATTAAAGTTTTTTCCATTGAAAATCCCTTATCTCATAAATAATGAATAGAGAATAACAAATATGTACTGAGCAATGGATGCCGAGTGGTTAGCTGGGCTTATGAAACAGCCGCACCGTTCCCTCTGCACACCAGCCTTCCAGAATGAGATTCAAAGCCACACTCGTGCAAATTCCTCCTTTGCAGAGGCCTCCAGGAGTGCTCCCATGTGTATGGGACCTTGGGTGGAATTAATATTTAAGTAGCAGTGTTCTTAATGTTAAATCGATGAATGTCATCGTAGTGTTAAATCTACACATGTGCAGGTTACCCAAAGCTTATGTCGGCCTGGGCCTGGTATGTGGGCCCTGAATGAGAATGGTCAGCATGGAGAGAGAAGAGGACCGAGGAAGCTCACAGGGAGGTGGGACGGTGACCGTCCACCCGGGGTTTGAAGGATGACTAGGAGTTTGCTAGCGTTACCGTGAGGGCGGGGTAGAGCACACTTCGGGCAGAGGGAGCAGTGTTTGCAAGGCACACAGTGAGGGAAGGGAAGGCTTGGACAAAGAGCAGAGAGGAGGGTGCAGACGTGCTGTTTGCCTGTGTACGGGGCACGAGGAGGGAGGCAGGTAGGCGATGAAGCAGGAGGACAAAAACCTTGACTGGTAGGTGGAAGGTAACTTTCCTCTGAAATGCAGGTGGTAGAGGATCTATAGTGCAGGTGGGATAAGACTGTATTTTATAGTTTGGGGGAGTGACTCAAGGATGCTGATGGGTGGGGGTGGGATTAGAAAGGAAGTCTGGCAGGCTGGGAGACTAGTGGGAGGTAAATTAATTAAAATTAATTAAGATAAAAGAAAAGCTTCAGTTCCCCAGCAGTACTAGCCATGTTTCCAGGACTCCTTTGCTGCAGGTAGCTAGTGGCTACCACTGGATGGTGCGTATAGAACTTCACCACTGCAGAATGTGCTAGTCTAGGAGGATCCATGGTATTGGGGTGGGCCTGCCCTCTTGGATCCATGGACACCTTACTGCATGGAGAGAGGGGTGCAGCAGAGGAGGACCAGAGTGGAGTCCTCTAAAAGGGGGACATGCTAGCCGCCCAAGTTCAAGGACAGTGTGTGGGTGGAGTCAAAGCCAGGATCAGAGGCTGCTAACAGGCTACTGAACAGAGGGAGTGGCCAGAGGGGCCACAGTCAGGGGTCAGAGGAAGAATGGCTCAACTCAAGCTGAGTCCTGGAAGCCAAAAAAGACAGTGTGAGGAGTGGAAGCCACTGGTGAGCCTAGCACGAGCGGGGGGTCAGGAGGCTCCCCCTGGGCCCGCTGTTTCCTTCCTCCTGGAAACATGAACCCATTAACGGCGAGTGCTGAGTTGGAAGGCCATCCGCGCAGGGGACAGAGCCTGAGGCTGCCGTGTTTGGGAGGCTATGCAGGCTGTGTGCAGGAAGACGAGGACCCTGTCTATGGAGAGAGAGGAAGAGGCCCACACCCCTGAAAGCTACAGAGGCAGAGAGAGTGTGGCTCTGATCACTTTCCAGTTCCCACGAGGCCCTCTGCTCTCCCTGTGACACCCGGGCGTCTTCACAACACTGCTGCCCCCAGTTGTAACTAAAGGAGTTTCAGTGGGTTCCCCTTTATTACGACCCAAGGATCTATAAACACATCGCCTCCCCACCGCCCAGCCTAGGACGAGGCACGTACCAGGCTCATCAAAGCGGGCTGAGTTGTTGAATGTGGGAGATTTGACCAATGGACAAGACTGAGACAAGCAGAGGGAAGGAGAAGGTCAAGGATCGCCTCTTCATTCTGATAGACGTTCCCCCCTTGGGCACCTGGAATATGGTGCCCCTCCTTCCCCCTTCCTCCTTCCAGAGGCCACATGTGTGGCTGGCACTGGTTTTGATGTCTCTCTCTCCGTGCATCACCACACTCTCACATCAATTCAGGTGGTGGTTTAGAGCCAATTAAAATTTATAAGCCACAGGTAGTGAGTGAAGTCCCAAGGATTAATTTGCTCAGTGGAGTATTAATCTGTGTAATGTCATAGGCACTCCTTCAGCAAACAGGGCAAGATGGAGAGGGAGATACGTCCCCTCCCGTGTTGTACTGTAAATGCTCTAATTGGTCCCACTGGGCTGGAGGTGGCGTGTGGCTCCGCCTCCTCTGAGCACTGTGAAAGGGCAGAGTCAGCTTCTCGGGCCCCCAACAGAGCTGCTCAGAACCCAGCCCCCTCCTCTCCTACCCCTTCCCTCAACTGGCAGACATGGCCTCCCTCTCCTGCCAGCACTCCCTGTGGGCTGTGGGCTGATCCCGACAGAACCTAGGACTTGCCACTTTCTAGGACTTTGTCATTAGAATCCTTCTCAATGAGGAGGTGAAGTGAATCAGCATCCAGCTTGATGGTATGGCAGTGCCCACCTGTCTAGCCAGCCACCTTGTCTCCAAGACAGTCAAAGCGCAAGAGAGAGGACTGGCCGGATGTGAGCCTGTCCAGTGGGCTTTGGTGCTGGGGTTTGGGACGCCTGGCTTCTAATTAAACTCCTCCCCTGACCAGAGCTTGGGTCAGGAGAGCTTTGTCTCAAGGCTGCCCGGTTCCCTGCTGGAGAACCTAAACTTCAATTGGTGACCTTGGGGTCCAGAGGGGCTTCAATGGCCTGTCCAGAGAGCTAGGCAGCAGCAGAGCAGTGGGAATCCATTTAATGTAATGGCGAAGAGTTTTAGATCTGGAGCCAGATGGACCTGGATTTGAGTCCTTATTCTGTACTTTGCAGCTGGATGCCCTTAGGCAAATTACCTAACCTCTCTGAGCTTGTTTCCTTATCACTAGAATGTGTATCAAAATATCTACCTTGTTGCCTGGCTGGTGTGGCTCTGTGGTTGAGCATGGACCTATGAACCGGGAGGTCACCATTCAATTCCAGGTCATGGCACATGCCCGGGTTGCAGGCTCAATCCCCAATAGGGAGTGAGCAGGAGGCAGCCAATCAATGATTCTCTTTCATCATTGATGATTCTCTCTCTCCCTCTCCCTTCCTCTCTCAAATCAATAAAAATATATTTTAAAAAATCTACCTTGTAGGATTTCATGATGTAAATGAAGTGTTTAGTATAGTGCTTGCAGACAGCCAACTCTTAACAAATGGTAGCTTTTATAATTATTTTAATAATAGTGTTAAACATAAAAAACACACCCTCAGATGTCCCGAGTCCCAGTCTCTATCCTGCCCTCTCTCTTGGCTTCTCTCAACCTTACCTGGTAATAGCAAGACCTGCCCTGTCTACCTCCCCTGTGCCTTATTACAGTGACAGGGCAGTGGAGGGGACGGCTTTGAAAAGGTCATTGGTACTTATGCATAAGGCATTATTACTAATAAGCTGAGTTGAAGGCTGTTTCCTTATCACTAGAATGTGTTTCCTTATCACTAGAATCATCTAGGGATTTTAAATTAAAAAAATTTTAGTATTACTATTTATTGGTGGCAAACATTAAGTTTCACTTACATTTTGTAGGGAGAAAAAGTTCCAGCATAAATGATAAATCGAAGCAGTACTTAATTCACAAGGCTATCTACTTTTCATCCGGGCCACAGGCAGACCTTCCTCCAGGATGGCGGACTTACTCTGATGACAAGAGGGAGAAGTTTGAACAAAAGTTCCTTTGGCTTCAGAGGATTCTGATGGGGTCTGCGTTGGTCCAAGTTCGCAGCTGCCAGCAACAGAAACGGCCTCTGGCTGGTTTAACAGGAAAGGAATTTGTTGAAAGAAAATATCAGAGCATCCACGGGAAAGCTGGGGAATCAGGGCCAGGTTGGCGGGGCACCAGGACCGCAGTCTGAACTGTCCTGCGGAAGGCTGGGCGTGGAGTGGTGCTGTCGCTGTCCTCACTGTGAGGCCTGGGGACCCCGGAGCTGCCTCGCCCTCTGGGAGGCCTCCGCTCCTGACCCCGCCTCTGTGCCAATGCACGGCCTGGGTATCTAATCTGCTCTTCCTGGTGACACACTGGGCTTCAGCTGCAAAGAGGAGTAGACAAGTATCAACCAGCGGCAGACCTGCGTTGCTCTGAGTTAGGAGGCGGGCTCTGCCTCCTGAAGACGCGCACAGTAGGCTGTTACACAGTAAGAAGATGCGGGGCGGCCAGAAAATGATGTAGTCAATGGCAAATGCTAGAGGTCTTCAAAATCCTCGGCCATGATGATGTTGAAACCTTATCTGGCGTATTTTTGGTGTGTTTCTGCGTTGACTGGTACTTCTGTTGTGTTGAAAAAGGGACTTGGGCTCCTGGAGGTTGAGGCTCAGATCTTGAGAGGGGCCACGACAGGCTCCTGGGGAGCTCTGGAGTGGGGGAGGGGGAGGGAGGGAATCGGAGATAGTGGACTATCCCTATAGCAGCTGGTCAATAAGTTCAGGCCAAGGGCAGAGTCCAGCTGTCTGGGGCACCAGTGGGTCAGAGCCGGGCTTGCAGGACAGAGGGAGAGCCGGCAGTGCAGCCACGGTGGGGAGCCGCCATGCTGCCTTTCTGGGAATGCATTTGGCCTATGACACCCTCCTCGCTTTGTGATGTGGATGTCCAGTGGGGAGGAGACAGGAAAAGGCCTTTTCCAGCTCTGACAGCCTAGCTCAGTGGTCAGCAAACGCATTAGTCAACAGAGCCAAATATCCACAGTACAACGATTGAAATTTCTTTTGAGAGCCAAATTTTTTAAACTTAAACTATATAGGTAGGTACATTGTTATTAACTTAATTAGAGTACTCCTAAGCTGACCTTTGCTAAAAACGTGGTATTTTGTGGAAGAGCCACACTCAAGGGGCCAAAGAGCCGCATGTGGCTCGCGAGCCGCGGTTTGCCGACCTCTGGCCTAGCCATCACCCAGGGACTCCACCCCACCCCTCCCCAGCCCCACAGTGGGTGACACTGTGCTCCAGGGAAATGAAGTGTAGCTTCTCACGGCCAAATGATAAGGACCCTCCATGACATCTTCCGGTCCTTTTCAAATCACAGTGTGTAAGTGGCCAAACACCAATAAAAAACAAAAGCTAATCTTACTCACACAACAGAAAAAAGTAGCGCTGCTCTGTTCACATCACGGGTGGGTGGGTGGGGCCCAGAACACGCACTGCCTGCCTGCATCACCTGAAACAGCACCAGGAACCCTGAGGACAGTGGTCCTCAAGGTGTGGTCTCTGTATCAACAGCTTCAGCATGGCCTGGGAACATGTTAAAAATGCAAATTCCAGGACTCACTGAATCACAAACCCTGGGGCTGGGGCCAGCACTCCATTTCTACAAGCCCCCCCTCCCCCCGGGCCTTAGGATTTTGAGATGTGCTTTGTCTTGAAGGGCCTCACTCTCCCCATCTGTTAAAGTTGAGCGTTTGAATTATTTTTTTGAACTGCAAATTCAAATAATCCCACGGGGTGGAAAAACCTGGGTTCTTCCCTCTACTCTGCTTTCAATTAGCTGAGTGCCATGGGGTGAGTCCAAAACCTCTCTGGGCTGTTCCTTATCCGTCAAAGGAAAGGCATTCAGATGGCTTCATGGGGGAGGTGGTACCGAGGCGTGGGCTGGGTTAGATGACTTCTGGGAGCTGCCTGGGCACCTGGTGTGTAGGACCAGGTATGTTTGCAAGGTGGCTTTTCGCAGCCCTGACTTTCAAAGCACCAGACTGGAAACAGCTGTCTCCACAAGGAGGACGCTGGTTGAGGAAATGATGGTGCGTCCATGCAATAAGTACTCTGCACTGTCAGAATGAGGAGAATGTATATGTACTGATTGAGGCAGATCTCTCAGACACATTGAGTGGAAAAACCAAGGTAGAGAACATCATGTATAACATGCTAAAATCTGTGTACAAAGATAGGTATGTAAGAGCGCTGGCCACCGTAGATGCCTCCTGGACAGGGCAGGCTACAGACGGGTTGGAGGGGGATGGGAGCAAGACTTACCTGTCACTATATCCCTTGTGGTTTGAGTTTTTAAAGCACATACTTGTACTACTCAAAAAATGAAAACGTGCCCTAGCTGGTTTGGCTCAGTGGATAGAGCGTCGGCCTGCGGACTGAAGGCTCCCAGGTTTGATTTCGGTCAAGGGCACATACTTGGGTTGCAGGCTCGATCCCCAGTAGGAGGCGTGCAGGAGGCAGCCGATCAATGATTCTCTCTCATCATTGATATTTCTATCTCTCTCTTCCTCTCCCTTCCTCTCTGGCAACAATAAAATACATAAAAAAAAGAAAACACAACATAAAGCAGCAACAGCAGAGAGCCACAGTCCTGTCGGGCCCTCGTATACGTTGGTCCTTGGCGTACTGGCAGCCCAGGCTGAAAGTCAAAGTTGAAGGAGGCTGGTGTGGTCGCTGCTAGAGGAGGAGAGGGCAGTGTGGCAGCAGGTGTTGGCAGCGCCCACCTTTACACACACAGGGAGGCCCAGTTTCTGGGCCTCTGTCTGCAACCTGCACAGGGAAGGGGTGGTGGAGGTGCAGTGGGCCCTGCTTGCAGGCTGTGCACTGAGCTGGGCAGGGAAGCACTTAGGGCAGAGCTGTGCTTGCCAGGCAGCCAGGGCACCAGCCTCACGGTGGACTGCAGCCGGGCACTTCTGTGACGGAGTCCCGGATCCCAGGGCTGCCAGGGGCTGGTGAGTTTATGCTGGAGGACTGCGCTCATCGCTGCGGCTTCGCATCCACACTGCCCTCTCCCTGCGAGACCCGCATCTCAGGCGGCCCGAGGCGTGATTGTTGTCAACCTTTTTCTGCACAGGAAGAAACGGAGGCTCATTTCTCCCAAACCTGCCCAAGATCACATCACTGACCAGTGGCTGACTGAGCTGGGATGGGAACTTAGCTTACTGGCTCCAAACTCCATGCAGTGGATGGTGGAGAGAGGCTGCTGGTTGTTGTTTGCCTGGCAGGGAATGGTCACTCCCTGTTTATGGTCCAGGTGGAAGAGCTCGGAGGTCCCAGGTTCGAGAGGTGGGTTTGGGGAGCTGCACTCTAGCAGCTGCTGACCTCCAGGCCCTTCCTTAGGCAGCGCCCTGCTTCTTCCTCAAAGGAGGAGGAACACGCCCCTGCGACCCTGAGGGGGCTCTGCATGCTGGTCCCGCTCCCTCTTCTCATTGCCAAGCGCCACTCAGGCCGATCAATGAAGAAAATAACATCCTCTGCCTTTTGAAATCCTGTTACTCGTTCACATGCCTGTCCTCAGGAAGGTTCTCTGAGCAGCCCCAGGGGCTGGGTCTCTTCTTGCTCAGCCGGGACCAGGCAGAGTGAGACCTTCAATTTCTTCCTCAGGCAGGAGCCAGGAGCCAGGACTGGATTCCTTGCCATCGCTCACCCGATGGCAAACGGTAGGTGCACAGCCATGTTGTGTGAAGGCTGAAAGGTTTTGGCTCATTTCTCTCTCTGACCTTTATGGTGCCTAGTCTCACGGCTGGAGCCGAGGGTGCGTGGCGGGAGTGGCCAGACTAGACAGTGCTCAGCGCTCAGCGCTCAGCGCTCAGTGCTGGGGCTGGTTGTGAAGGCCCTTTATTCTGTAGGGAGACTTGACCCTGGAGGCCCTGGGAGGAGCCATGGGAGCTGCCAAATTAACCAGTGGTAAGAGCTGCAGGGAGAGACCCTGGATGTGAAGGACCAGGGGCTCGGCAGGCTGGGGGCTGGCTGGGTCTGAGTTGGGCAGTGGGGGCGGCCTTATGGGGGAGCAGCCAGAGCTGGAATCAGCGGGAAGGAAGAAAGGGTGGGAGGGGCCTACATGGCCCTGTGGCCTCTGATGGGCCCTGGCGATGGGAATACAGAATTTTAAGTGAAAGGAGGGTTAGAGGAAGTCTCAAAAACCAAGGGGCGCACCCTTTTAAAAAGGAGGGGTGATGGCCCAGTTGGGAGGGCTGGGAGAGTGGCTGGAGCGGGCGGTGAGGCAGAGGCATTCGTCTGGGCTGGGAGTGGGTGCCCAGCCCACACGGGCTCACTGCTTGAGATTCTCCTGCTTGAACAGCACATAGAGCCGGAAATGAAAGCATCGCCAGACCCTGCACAGAGCCCCTGGCATTGCTAATTACCCCGAAGTCACTCCCTGCCAGGGAGCAACTACATCGCGCCTCAGTTCCAGCTGAGCTACCTGAGCGGGCAGGCTGGTCTGGCTGCCCACTGACCCCTTGCCCCCCTTGCTCCCAGTTCCCTATGAGAAGTGCCAAAAACAACCACCCAGCCCTGCCTCCCCGTCCTACCTTCCCATGGCACCACTGTTTAGGTATTACTAGTTAAGAGGGGGACTAATTTGTGTAATAAAAAGTCACGGAGAGAGAATGTGGTGTAAATGTTAATCGTTTTTTTTAACTTCACATTATGTGATCCGTTAACATTAATATTTAATTTAATGCAGTCAAAAGATTAATGCTTGTGTTGATTTCTAAAAAAGGCAAGGATGCTCCAGGCTGCTTTTCAGCTTGGTTGAGCTTTGGGAGAAAAAATAAAAATCCACCCAGAACAGAAGAAATGTATTCATGCTGTAGTAATACAAATACCCTCTCCCCCACCCGCTCTCCCTCCTCAATTCCTAAAAATAAGCCACAGGGTTCTAATGGGGACACTGATTAAATATTCGGCTCTGTAATTTATGCCCAAGTGAATCCCAACAGGAACCAGGGGCTCTGGAAATCTGTTGTGAAATAATTATCCTGAATGACATTGTCGAGATGGTCTGCAAGGGTGCTGTCAATAATGCATTAGCCCAAATCTGTTTGAAATACAGCAAGGAAATTACACGATATTCATGGGAACTTGAAAGAATTATCAGTAAACAAATTTAATCAACTTGATGTTATGCATACCACTCAACCTCTTATTATCTGATCATCTAGGTTTAGAACACGCAGGGGAATTGAATGAGGCGGGATGCAGGGCTGAGTGTGTGTGTGTGTGTGTGTGTGTGTGCGTGTGTGTGTGTGTGTGTGTGTGTGTTTGGTGGAACCAGCCTCAGGTCTCAGCATTTCTCCTCCTTGGCTGCATTTCATTTGCATTTTTTCTCTAGGCCTGATTGTTGGCTCCCGGCTCTCACCTCAGCCTGGCCTTTTTTTTTAAATCCTCACTCAAGGATATTTTTTCCATTGATTTTTAGAGACAGTGGAAGGAAGAGGGAAAGACAGAGAGAAACACTGATGTGAGAGAGACACATCCATTGGTTGCCTCCTGCACATGCCCTGACCAGGGCTGGGAGCCTGCAAACGAGGTACGTGCCCTTGCCAGAATCAAATCCAGGACCCTTCAGTCCATAGGCTGACGCTCTATCCACTGGCTAGGTCTCAGCCTGGCCTTTGAATTCTCATTCTTCACCCCCAGTGTCAGAGCCCCGCTTAGAAGTCAGCTGACTGCCACCCATCCCCCATGTGCCTTTTTCTCCCCTCCACCTTCCAAAGAAGTGGTGGTTCCCCTGCGATTGAGCTCAGAAGTGAAGAGGTTGGGTGGAAAGGAGGTGAGTGCTGTAATCTGGGGAGATGCTTCCTGGTCTAGAATAAGGAGCCCTGAGTGAAGACCTGCCACCAATTTGCTGGGTGATCTTACCTACATCCCGCCCTGGAAAAGGAGTCTTGGTCTGGGCAGTCGGTATGACTTCGTGAAATCTTGGTAGATGCTCAGGAGCATCTCGTTTACTTGGCTTCTGCTCCGTGTCCTCTAGAGCCTGATGGGGACCCACGGGGAAGGGGCTTCCTCAAGGCCGCATGGGAAGTTGGAGGCAGAGTCAAGAGAGTTTTCACTTCTCATGACCCCTTTGCACCCCAAACTCAGAACATGGCTTTCATCTTCAAAAGCCATGGGAAGCATCCCGAATCTTTATCTCAGAGCTGAGCCCCAGGTTCTGTGTCAGGGAACCGGGCCTGCCTTCTTGGGTGGACAGTCACTTCCCATGTCCAGGCCTCAGCTTCCCCACCTGTGCAGCACAGGAGTTGGGTGAAGTGACTTCACATATGCCTCTTATTTTAGCTTTGATATTCCAAGTTGTCACCTACTTTCTAAGTTCCTTCACTGGCTTTGGCTTCATACCTTGAGGAGGAATCTAGCTTCCATTTCCAGACTGTAACCCGCCCTTCTAACTTACTTGTGGAGTGAGAGTACATTCTTGTTGAGTATCTGCTTGGTCGGTGCCCAGGGCCAGGCCTTGCGGTGGGGAGAACATACTTACTGAGTCCTTCTTTGTGCCTAGCTCTGGTCCTGGTATTGACATAAGTTGATGAAACTCAGGAAGTTCTCCTTGGGGACTAAGTAAAAGCCAGTTCATTTAACAAATTCTTTTTGGGCACCTACTGTGTGTCTGTCCCTATACTGGGCATTGTATAGGATAGTAGTTAAGGGGGTTCAGAGGATGTCAGGTTGGAGTAGCTCTTGGGGAAGTGTAGTGGCGAGCCTTCCCTTCTGTAAGGTCTCCTTAAGTCTAGCTCATGCATGCATTCTATCAGTTTGGGACCTACCTCATAGAGATTATTACCAGAGACAGTGAAGATTGGGCCATGAAAGAGCTATTAGCCACCTGTATCAGTTAGAGGTTAGGTTATGCTAAGTAACAAATGGCACCAAAATCGTAGAGCTTTATGACAATGAAGATATATTCCTAGTTCATTATTCATGTTCATCTCTACTAATTCTACTGGGACCTGTGTTCACATGTCATTTGCTACAGCAAGCCACAGGGTTCCACATAATTTAAAGGGGACAGGAAATTGTAATTTTTCCTTGTGCCTGGTGTTAGGACTGGATATTTTTATTGACCAGCACTATGCTCCTTTCTATCCTTTTTTCTAGGCCCTAAAGATCCAAGGAGAAAGGGCCCCATGAGAGGAAGAGCAGAGCGTGTGCCCTCCCTCATGGCAAGACTCAGGTTGATGCTTTGCTAGTATGGGAGGAAGGGGGGATATAAGTGCTAAATTAGATATGCAGTTGAGATTTTAACCAAACTGGACTTTCCATTTAGCTACTGAAAAATGAAAGGAGACAGGGGGCTCTTCCTGCAATGTCGTTACAAAATGGGAAATTGAGCTTTATCATGGCATGGGTGAAGGAAGTACTTAGAAAGGAACAAAGCTGTATTTTGTGTGGCCCACTAATTTCAGACACTACCTAACCCACTATTCATGCATTTAATCCTCAACAATCCTTTAAAGTAGTCACTATTATTACTTTCCTTTTACATGTCACAAAGCTGAGGCTCGGGAAGGTGAAATAATGTGACTAGTGGCATAAGCTCGAGAAGCTAGCCAAAACCCAACCTCAGATTAGCCTGACTCCCAGTACACTTTTGAAAGCCACTCTTGCTTTACTGTGCCATGCTACTCTAAGTGCCCTCCTGGAGCAGACAAGGAAGGATGCGTACATTGTGAGTTAGCCCTTTGTGGGTAAAAGGGTCAAATTAGAAAAATTCCTCAGGATGTAGCAAAAGGGACCTGACATTTCTGGGACCGCTCCCATGTGCCAGGCCCTTCCACCTACTTGGCATGCATTACTCAATTCCTAGGGCAACTCTGTAAGCCAAGCAATTCCATTTCAATTGTGCAGGTGAGCTAACCTGAGGCATCAAGAGGTATGTGACTTGCCCGAGGTTAAGCAACAAGTTCTGTCTGTTTTTCCAAACTCTCTCCACCCAGCAACAATTTCCCAAAGAATGAGTTTGGAGGAGTTAGAGGAGGGGGCACTGTTGGGTGGAACAGTCTTCAGGAGGGTCTCCAGGATGAGAGGATGTGATGGACACAAGGAGGGTGGCAAGTGAAGGTGCAGTGATGAGAGTTTGGGGATCAAGGGTAGACAGGTCTGATTGTCACTGAGGCAGTGGGGGCAAGAGGAAAGGCAGGTTGGGGTTAGGTAGGGAGTTGTTCGGAATGCTGGGCTGAGGCAGTTTGGCTTTGTTCCCTTAGGACAGTGGTTGGCAAACCGCAGCTCTTGAGCCACATGCGGCTCTTTGGCCCCTTGAGTGTGGCTCTTCCACAAAATACCACGTGCAGGCACACACGTACAGTGCGATTGAAACTTCGTGGCCCATGCGCAGAAGTCAGTTTTTGGCCTGGGCGACTCTATTTTGAAGAAGTGGTGTTAGAAGAAGTGGGGGCTGTCGGTCGGTTGGGCGACGGGAGACGCGGCGTAGGTGGGCAGCGGGATATGCAACGCTGGGGAGGTACATTGTTTTGAGGTAGGTTCGCTGAGGTCAACCCCTTCCAACTCTCCCATCCACACTCGTCTATCGGAAACAAGTATACAAGATGAGTGTGGATGGGAGAGTTGGAAGGGGTCGACCTCAGCGAACGTACCTCAATCAGATTGAGGACGTTTTTAGCAAAGGCCAGTTTAGGAGTACCCTAATTAAGTTAATAACAATGTACCTACCTATATAGTTTAAGTTTAAAAAATTTGGCTCTCAAAAGAAATTTCAATCATTGTACTGTTGATATTTGGCTCTGTTGACTCATGAGTTTGCCGACCACTGGGTTAGGATATAAGAGACCATGTGGAGTGAGGTCTGGTGCACGGCTTGGAGGGGGAATAGGAAGCTCAGACGCTCAGAGCGTGGGGTTTCTGGGCTGCCCCGAGCCTCAGTGCTGGGCTTTCTGCCCATAGAGTCAGCATCCCCCAGCAAGTGGGAAGCAAGAAGAGGGAGATTAGGCAGGAGTGTTCCTCAAGACAGAAGCAGGGTTGGCGGAGTCAATGCGGACGGTTTCAGACACAGCAGGACAGCTAACTGAAGGCACCGAGGCAGGGAGTGGGCAGAAGACAGCAGAAGGAATGTGTCTTCGGCACATGACGGACCTCTTTCAGGTCCAGCCGTGTCATTTACTATCTATGTGACCCTGGGCAGTACTTTTGCTTTCATGACACTGAAATTAAGTGAGACCTGGAATTAATGAGAACCTGCAACTTTCCTCACTTTAGTTAAACATTCTCTGAAATGTAGCCCCGTTGGCTTATCTGCCCTTGATGAGTCCCTTTCTTGCAGGGGGACAGGGAAGCCTAACCTGCCATTGCCAGTCTAGCCAGTCTCCTTTCGGTGAAAATGTTGCCTCTCCTCATTTCCACCTTCCTACCAGGGCTGGTTTAAATAGTCCCTTGGGATTGCTGAAGAACGCGAAATAAATGTTCAGTCTTTCAGAACTCCACTCCCTCCCCTTCAAGGTAGCACCTGAGTGTCTGAGGGGCTTATTGCATTCTCAAGGCAGTAGGGCGAGGGGTCTTTGATCTGTAGGGAGAGGGGCCTTTGATCCGTAGGGAGCGGGGCCTTCGAGCTGTGTGGTGTCCTTCAGACCCAAGAGCTAGTCTGGTCTGCTCCCTGGACTGGTGGCCACTAAAGGAATGACTGGTCTCTTCCAGTCTTCTGTGGTTTTGGCCACGTGTCCTCAGGTCACATGGTGGCTTCCTTCTCTGGATTCTAGGCCTCTGCCCTGTCAGCACCTTTGTATCCCCTCTTTGGGTCCCCCTCCTTGGGTCCCCTCCTTGGTAGAGTCGGGGGTGCTGCCTCAGGCTCCTTCCTCTGGTCATTCCTGTAGTTGCTGCTGTGCCCTCACCCTCTGCCAGATGGGAAGCTTTTACAAGTGGCGTGTCCTAGAGGCAAAGAGACTCCTGCTAGTAGACATAGGAAGTGGGCCTTTCCATGGCCATGGCTTTATCCTCCACCTGTCTAATTTATCTCTTCAAGGTGAGGTTACAGTTAGAGGCAAAAGGTAGAACTCAATGGCCTAAACTCCAGCTTCTCTTTCCTCCTTTCCTCCTTCTTTCCATCTTTTCTTTCTCACAACTTCTTGAATGTGAAGGCATAAATGCCAGCATTTTACTTTGAGGAAATATTAGGTGATATGGTTCGGGGTGTTTACTACATGCCTAAACTCCAGGGACAGACAGATAACTCAGACCTGGACAACCAGATTATTCCCTCGCTGGCCAGTGATTGGTTCAGGGACGGACATGTGACCACATTTGCAAACTTAGTAGAACTTACAACAGAGAAGCTCTCTTTTTATATTTCATCCCTGAGACATAATTTATATAGGATGAAATGTGCAGATCTTTAGTGTTCGGGTTGAAGAGTTTTGACAAATGTATACATACACATTTGTGTAACTAACACCCAAATAAGATAGTGATCATTTCCATCACCCCAAGTTCCCTCAGGCTCTTTCCCAGTCACCCCAGAAAGTTCCCTCTGTCCTTTCCAGTCAATACCACTCTCTCCCCCCCGTGCCCACCAGAGATAGTTACTTTCTGACTGTTATCACCACAGATTACTTTTCCTTCTAGAACTTTTCATTCTGTTCCACTTATCTATTTGTCTATTCTGCATCCAATACACACTGCCTGGTATACTGCCCTGAAATTAGGCAATATACATTTTCTAATGTTTTCCTTTACAAACTT
This sequence comes from Myotis lucifugus, assembly GCF_000147115.1. NCBI lineage: Eukaryota > Metazoa > Chordata > Mammalia > Chiroptera > Vespertilionidae > Myotis > Myotis lucifugus. Next base: position 69,760 of record NW_005871117.1, on the reverse strand, counting down.
GTTTTTGCCATTTAGGTCCTTTGAATTTTCATATAAATTTTATATATTATTTCAATTTATATAAAAAAACATGCTGGGATTTTGACTGGGACCTCATTGAATCTCTAGGTCAGTTTGGAGAAAGTTGACATCTTTTCCATACTGACTCCCAATCCAGGCCGATAGTATCTCTCTCCATTGTTTTAGTTCTTTCATCCTTTAAGCAATGCTTTGTCGTTGCTTATATTTCGTGATGCTGCTGTAAAAAGTATTTAAAAAATTCATTTTTCAGTTGTTGGTTGCTGGCATTATGTTCTTTTTTTGGTGCTTGAGAGGTAAGCCAGGCAAGGCCCACCATGAGGAGAAGGTCTCTTGAGAGTGAATTCAGAACCGAGGGGAGCAGAGCCAAGAGAGAAGGATGGAGGGAGGGAGAGAGATTTGCTCTGAAGAAAGGATTTGATCTCCTATATTCAGTTTTGCCTGAAGCCAGGCCTACTCTGGCCTTGACTGGGACAATACATTAATTTATTTAGAGCTGGGTTCCTTTCACTTGCAGCTGAAAAAGTTCTGATTAATTCAATTTTTGACTTAGCTCAGCCTACAGATTAGCCTGTGTGTGAGGGTGTGAGTTCCATGCCAATGAAGAAAAGAAAGAACGCGAGTCACCAATTCCTATTCCATCCTCCCATGAGTGAGAGCTGTGTGCCTGCTGGTTTCCTCACCAGGTGACCTATTATGTGACCCCATTGCTTAATTCTATCTTTTTCCCTCCCTCTCTCCTCCTTCCCTTTCTTCTTTCCAAAACACAGTCTAAACCTGTGTGGAAGAATTAAAAAAACAACATTGTCTCTGGTAGCTGGCCTGTGGCCCTGCCATTTTACTGAGGAACATAGGGCTTATTTTTCATCTCTTAGGGTCTGTGGCATCACAAAAAGCACACTAGGTTTTGATGGCTGCTTTCTTTGCAGCTTAGGAATGCCACTGCTTCTTGTTCAACTCTAGGGGTAGGAGTGGGGAATGTGTGTATGGGAAGCACTTGCTGTTTTCTCTGGTGGTTTAACCCATTCATCCATGCAACCATTCATCCCATTAGTACTGCACTTTTATTGGAAAGGAAGGTAAAACATGTGTTGGGTGCATTTCACACACATTATTTCACATGATTCCCATTGCAAGCCTTTGAGATGGACATTATCACCCCCATTTTTCAGATGAGGAAGCTGAAGCTTAGGGTGTTTAAGCCATGCATGAGTCAGGACAAGAAAGTGACAGAGCTGATATTCAAACCCCCAGTGCCCATACTCTTTATTGTGAGACGCTGTCTCGGTTTTCTGTGTGTGAGGTCCATGCTAATCAGTGTCTGGGGAAGGTGGAAGAATTACCAGCAACTGGGTGTGAATCTTGTTATCAAACTCAACAGTGGCCCTAGCTGGTTTGGCTCAGGGGATAGAGCATTGGCCAGTCAAGGGCACATGCTGGGTTGCGGGCTCGATCCCCAGTAGGGGACGTGCAGGAGGCAGCCAATCAATGATTCTCTCTCATCATTGATGTTTCTCTCTCTCTTCCTCTCTGAAATCAATAAAAATATATTTAAAAAAAAAACAAAAATAAAAAACACAGCAGTGATTAGAGGCACTGAGACAAGGAGTAAACAACTGTAAAACAAAGAAGAAAGCAGAGTATCTTAATGTAATGGTACCAATATTCAGAATATAGGAATAAAAAATGAGAATTCCAGGGAATTCTCTATATCATGTTATTCTTAAGACTTGCAATGTTCATCATTCTGTTTATGCATTATTATGTGTAGCTATTTTTTTTGTTATAAAAAATAGTATGTTAGTGGAATAGAAATATGGCCTATAGTGGCTTTGAAACACCGGGAAATGCCGGAGAACATAATTGGGTAGTGTTTGAATAATGTAACATGGAGATCTCCTAGCAAGGTTAACAGCACTAAGCAATTAGGAGTTTTCTAAAACTTGTTATTTCTTGGAGAACCACTCATAGGATTTCTGTAAAGTATACTATGCATACAAACCTATTAATATTTTATTTGCAAGAATAACTCACCATTAGCAGTAAAAGGGGCATCAAACACACTGATAACATACAACAGCTATGATGGACTCATGTCAACCCTCACCTTCAACTCTGCTGGTTGGCATTTCCTACTCTTGTTTTTTTTTTTAATCCTCACCTGAGGATATGTTTTTATTGATATTTAGAGAGAGAACGAGATGGAGAGAGAGAAACATCCATGTGAGAGAGACACATAGATTGGTTGCCTCCTGCACACGCCCTGACCCGGGATGCATGGGGTGATGCTCTAACCACTTAGCCACTGGCCAAACATTTTTCTTGATGAATTTTTCTTTAGAGTTGAGATTTGGAAAAGCATTTCAATTCCCTGAGGAACAGCAGGAAGGGATTTCTGAATGGATACACTGGTCATGAGGTAGGCACAGATATGAGCGAGGGGATTTGGGGAAGGGAAATGTAATGGGTGTCTGCAGAACTCAGGGTGGACGTCCTACAGAAGCTGCCATTTGCACTGGGCTGTGCAGGATGCCCAGTATTGAGAGATTGAGGTGGGGGAAGGGAATGGAGGAAGGCATTCCATGTGGAAGGCACAGCTGTGCAGAGAGCCTGAGAAGCCTAAATCTAGGGATACACCAGGAAGTTTGATTCCCCTTGAGCAGGAAGTTGGTGAAAAGGGGTGGTGTCAATAAGATTGGGAGGATAGAGTGGGATTGATCCTTTTGGACCAGAGTGGGGCTCATATGTCATCTGCCTCTCCCTGGCCTGTAAGGTAGGTACTCCCATGGTAGAGAGTTTGTTAGGATGAGGAAACAGGCTCAGGAGTAAAATGACTTGCTTAAGGTCACACAGGTAATAAATAAATAGAAGGTGGGGAAAGTGATCCCCACAGGGCACATAGTCTAATGTCTTGCCCATCACAAGAACGCATTGGAAGTTCATGGAACGCAGGAGTCATGGTGGCTTTCTTAGGTGTCTGTTGAGTTGAACCGATGTGTAGACATTAGAGGGAAATTGGATTTTGGTTCAGGATGAGCCAACACTATCGGGAAAAACAGGCTTTCATAGCAAGGTGTTTTAACAACCACTTTTTGAGATATCTGTTTGTATGTTTATCTGTCTGTCTGTCATCTCTCTGTCTATCTCTTACTGATGCTGTGAATTTGTAACTGATCCCAGCTTCCTCTTCCTTTTAGCCACATGGAAGCTTGTCAAATCTGTGGCTCTATGGAATGGATGAACAGCCTTTCTACATGCTAATCTTACCCCTTGTTTCAGTTTTTTCCTGCTCCTTTGTCCCTATGCATTGGACATATTTGTTTAAGCCACTTCAGATGTGGGTATAATTAACTAATTAAGTGGGCACAGACTGGGAAATTCTAACAGATGTGCAAAGCAGTGCAGCGTGCTGCCTGGTCATGAGCTCACTGCCACCAGAGGTGTGTAAAGAGGCTGGAGGACCATTTGGCTGAAAGATCCCTTCAATTCTGAGATTTTTTTGATGACAAGAGTTGGAAATAGGTCATTCTTTCACTGTGCCCACAACCATCCCTCCAACAAGCTGCAGCCGGTGCCCATGATACAATCCTCGTCCTCTCACAGGCCTGAGGTCCTCTGGCTACGCAGCTAATGAGGCTCTGGGGCTGGGGTGCAGGCTGCCTGGCACTGGGGCGACCGCGCAGTTGACGTTAATAGCATGTGACTAGCAGTGGATTGATTGAGTAAGCAGATGTTAAGGTTTTTGCTGATAATGATTCATTACTATTTGGGAGAAACCTGATAGGAATGCTCTCACTCTCAGAATTAATTAGTTTATGCTTCATCAGTCGTATTGAGCAGAGTGTAAATGGCCCTTCTCAGTACAGAGCTCTTCAGTTAGGGGAATTAGCATTCCTTCCACCCAGCCAGACATGAGAGCAGGCAGCAGCTTCCTTTCATGGACTAGCAGGCAGAGGGGGCGGGGAGGGACAGGGAGACAGAGAGGCATCCATCCACCTGATGTCTGTCTTCCGGGCGGCGTCCCTCCCCCATCCTCCTCCGCAGACCATTTGGAGATGCTCCCCTTTGCGGCTCTCAATCCATGGGTGGGGCTAGGGTGGGGCTCCTGTCCAGCTCAGAGGAGGAAGAGCATGTAATCAAAGCCGGTCCAATCCCTATACTGAACTGCCTGGGCCCCAGGGATTGGTTCAGGGATGTACATGTGTGACCCAGTCAGGTTCCATGAGATTCAATTAGGTATTTGCTGGGAATTGAGGAAAAGCCATTCTCTCCCCTTCCCAAAAGGATGTGAGGTAGGAGCTGCATCAGCCATTTTGTGATTCCAGCCTCCAAACCTTTGAGTCACTCCCAGCCTTGGAGCCGCCCAGCTGGTGTCAAACGGAGCAGAGACCAGTGTCCCCACTGAGACTTCTCAAAATTACAGACTTGCCAGCAAATATGACTGTTGTTGTTTCAGTCACTAACGTTGGGGCTGTTTGCTGCACAGCAATTGATCCCTAGAACAGTCCCTCTCGCAGAGTTCGGACTCTGGGCTAGTATTTGCTCATTGCAAATCTGATCATCTTGCTCTTCTGCTTAAAACAGCCCCCAAAGCCTGTAGGTTAAAGACCAAGCATCTGGGTGTGGTATTCAAGGTCGTTCTGGCTCCACCTCTGAGACCTCATCACCGGGCTCTTACTCTCAGGAATCCTGTCCCACCTCACAGACCTACTTGCAGTTCCCTAAACAGCGCATGCTCCCTCAGCCTCTGTGTCTTCTGTGTGCTCTTCCCTGCGCCTGGAGTGCCTCTCTGTCCCTCTCTGCGGAGAAGTCCCTCTCCTTTCCATTTTCTTTCTTGAACTCCTATGAGTCAAATGTCGAACCACTTAGATTAATCACTGTATTCTCTCCTACCATTTTTGTACATATTCTTTGCTTGACTAGATGGAGAATTTCTTTGACTCTCTTTTCAGCCTTTCTTGGGGAAAATTTTATTTTCATACTCCATTTTATATTTCCAGCAACTCTTTCTTGTCTGTTTTTCACTTCATCTTGTTGCTTGTTTCCTGCTTTATGTTCCTTGTTTCATGTATGAAGTAGCTTCTTGGATCTCTCTGCTCTTCTGCGTGCTGAATTATCCCAGCTTCCCTGAGGGTCTTTGTATATTTCTTGGTTTCTTGCTGTCATGTTGGTAGCTTGCCTTACATGTCTGGTGATCTGAGTTGTCCATTCATGGTTAAGAAAGATTGTCTTGGGAGCTCTGAGGACAGAGGGCTTATGGGTGAACAGGAAGCTGCTGTTACCCGGGAGAGCTTGAATACTGCAACACCGCCATGAGCTGTCTTTGCTCTTCCCAGATAGTTCACATCAACCCCTGAGAGTGCAGCTCTTCACTGGGTGATACAGGGCCCACTGCACGTGGGGTGGGGTGGGAGGGTGATGAACATTATAAAGATTTCAGATTAACCCCTTCTATTCATTCCCTGACCTGCATTCTTTTTAAAAAATAAATATATATTTTATTGATTTCAGAGAGGAAGAAAGAGGGAGAGAGAGATAGAAACATCAACGATGAGAGAGAATCATTGATCAGCTGCCTCCTGTACACCCCCTACTGGGGATCAAGGCTGCAACCCAGGCATGTGCCTGACTGGGAACCAAACCGTGACCTCCTGGTTCATAGGTTGACGCTCAAACACTGAGCCACATTGGCCAGGCGGGTTTATGACTTTTAAATTCTCTCACTCGTTTTACAGGAATCTCATCAGGAGGGGAGAGAGATGCCTGGCCCACATCAAGAAGTGCCAGTTCAAACTGTGCCTTCCTGCCTGGAAACCAAAGTTAGAATAGGCGTAGTGACTGGCCAAGGATGGATGGCCCAGGAGGGAAGTACAGAGTGTGTTAGTTTAGAGCCTAGACCAGGGGTGGGCAAACTTTTTGACCCGAGGGCCACAATGGGTTCTTAAACTGGACCGGAGGGCCGGAACAAAAGCATGGATGGAGTGTTTGTGTGAACTAATATAAATTCAAAGTAAACATCATTACATAAAAGGGTACGGTCTTTTTTTTTTTTAGTTTTATTCATTTCAAACGGGCCGGATCCGGCCCGCGGGCTGTAGTTTGCCCACGGCTGGCCTAGACTCTAAGACCAGATGGTTTGGGTTAGAACCCCGGCTCCATCACTTACTAACCATAGGATCTTGAGAAAGACATTTAACTTCACTCTCTGTTTTCTCAGCTAACAAATCGGGATGAAATGATAATCTTATAGGGTTATGAGAATTAAGTGAGTTAATACATGTGAAGTGCTTAGAATAGGGCCCATCACAAGGAGTTGTCTATTAGTGGAGAAACTTAGACTGGAACTCAGATCTCAGCCAACCTCAGGTTCTTCATCAATCTTTCTTATGAACTTCTTCCAGGTGAAGTTTATACATAAATGGAAGTGCAGTCATTGCTCAATTAAGTACACAGTCTTCATCCTGGTAGCTCAAACCCTCCCCAGTGTGAATCCCCCCACCCTCACCTAGCTTTTCCTCCTAGTGCCTCAGACTCTTCCCCCTCTTGCCCTATCTCAGCTGTGTCCTTCTAGGCTGGTCCCCTTGGTCCCCCTGTCATGCTTCTCCATGGATGATGAGAATAGCTCCTGGACAAAGTCTCCGGAGCCCACCATTGATATAAGTGAGTCATAGTAAATGGCACCCTCAAGCACCTGGAGAATTCCTCTCATCTCTTTCGCTGCTGCCTTTGCCAAGATTTAAATCTGTTTAGCAAAATAGACTGTTCTCCTATTTGTGTCTTGGTTCCCATCAGAATTATGAATCCCAAGAATTGTGGCTTAGTCATAATCCTCTGGAAGGCTGAAGGACTTTACCATCCACACTTTCTGAGAAGGATGGAGCCACCTGGAGATGGGTAGACTGGGTTGAGGTCTCAGCTCTACCAGTTCACAGCTGTGTGTTTTTGGGTAACTAAATTATCTTCTCTGGGCCACCATTTCCTTGTGAGCTTTTTGAGACTCGAATAAGATGCCAAACTGAGAAGATGGTTTCATTGAGGATATGCTGATAATGAGACGAGCTGAGCATCAGTGTGATGACAAGCATTCCCAGCAGGAAGAATGGTTATGGGAGCGAAAACCACGGGGCTCTATTACAGAGGAATTGGCAGAGGCAGATAGTGGGGGGGGGGCAGGGGAATTGGCAGGAGTCTATGCCTGTGGGCACACACGGGAGGTGGTAGGCAGGTAACTGAGGTGACAGGGATTTTCAGTGTAGCTAATTAAGAAATTGTGTGAATATTTTCAGATGTGATAATGGTATTATGTTTATGTTTTTGAAAATATATTTTTATTGATTTCAGAGAGGAAGGCAAGGAAGAGAGAGATAGAAACATCAATGATGAGAGAGAATCATTGATTGGCTGCCTCCTGCACGCCCCCTACTGGGGACTGAGCCAGTAATCCAGGCATGTGCCCTTGACTGAATTGAACCCGGGACCCTTCAGTCCACAGGCCGATGCTCTATCCACTGAGCCAAATTGGCTAGAGCTATATTTATGTTTTTTTTTTTAAAGTCCTAACCTTTTAGTAACACATATCAAAGGATTTGAAGATGAAATGATATGATGTGTGTTTTATTTTTTATTTTTTTTGTTCATCAACTGATTTAATAGATAAATCAACAGTAGTTTATCTATATAATAAGTTAATTATACTTCAATACAGCTGTTTAGAAAAGATTTTGTTTTTCCCATTAGAAGATCAGCTGACTTCTCAATAGAAATACTTCAGGCCAGAAGGGAACCGCATGAGGTACTCAAAGTAATGAAAAGCAAGACTACTGTATCCAGCGAGGCTATCATTTAAAATTGAAGGTGAAATAAACAGCTTTCCAGACCAATAAAAGAAAGGTTAAAGACTTCAAAACAAAGACCATAACAAGAAACAAAGAAGGCCTCTACATAATACTAAAGGGAATGATTTAACAAGAAAATATAACCCTTGTAAACACGTGTGCACCCAATATAGGAGCACCCAAATATATTTTTAAAAACCCTTGATGGACTTTAAGGGAGAAATTAACAGTAACACAGTCATATTAGGGGACTTTCACACCCCAGTGACATCACTGGATATAGATCTTCCAGACAAAAAAAAATCAACAAGGAAACAGAGGCCTTAAATGACACACTAGATCAGATGGATCTAACTGATATTTACAGAACATTTCACCCCAAAAGGACAGAATATACATTCTTCTCAAGTGCACATGGAACAATGTCAAAGATAGACCACATGTTAGGACACAAAACAAGTCTATACAAATTCAGGAAGATTGAAATCATATCAGACACCTTCTCTGATCATAATGGTATGACACTAGAAATCATAAGAAAAAACTGAAAAACACAGAAATACATAGAAGCTAAACAATGAATGGGTTAACAATGACATCAATGATGAAATCAGAAAATATCTTGAAATTAATGCAAATAAGAGCAAAACAACCCCAAATCTATGGGATGCAATGAAAGCAGTCCAAAGAGGGAAATTCATAGCATTACAGGCCCACCTGAAGAAACATGAAAAAAATCTAACTTTACACTTAAAGGTACTAGAAAAAGAATGATAAAGAAAGCCCAGCCCAGCCAGTGTGGCTCTATGGGAGTGTTGACCTATGAACCAAGAGATAATGGTTCAATTCCCAGTAGGGGCACATGCCTGGGTTGTGGCTCGATCCCCAGTGTGGGGCATGCAAGAGGCAGCAATCAATGATTCTCTCTCATAATTCATGTATCTATCTCTCTATCCCTCTCTCTTCCTCTCTGAAATCAATAAAAATATATTTAAAAAAAGAAAAGATTTCGTTTTAATTTTATAAGCAATGGGAAACCACTTAAGATTTATAAATGAAGAAAAACTATTGAAAAAGTTGCCAGTAAAGAATTATTCAGATTAAAATCTAAAACTAGACTGAATGTCCTTGAGCATCTCCAGGAAGGCCTGCGGGGATGGCGCCTCCACATTCTGGAAGGTGTCCTGGACTCTGCCGTACCAGAAGAAGTATTTCTCCTCCAGCCAGATGAACCCGAAGTGGTCCTCATCGAACAGGATGAAGACTCCAGGGCAGCAGTGCCTGGGGTCGGCGAAGGGATCAATGTCCACGCCATAGAAACACATCCTGCAGGTGCGGGGGTAGTTCTGGTCACTTGAGCGCACGCCCACAGGCAGAACAAACCGGACAGGCTGCTCCTCCGAAGCGGCAGCCCCGGACTCCCCGACGCTGGGCTGGGCAGGGCTCTGCCAGCCATGGCCCTGGCTTTCCTCAGTCCCGTCTTCTTGCTGCTGCTGCTGCTGCTCCCGGGTCACCTGCTCGTCCATCTCCTGGACCACGCGGGAGAGCTCGTTGAAGTTGCGGAAGATCTCGCCATCTCGCAGCTGGATGCGGCGCATGAGGTGGATCTCTAAGGCCTTCGTGCCTATCCCCATGAGCCTCGTGACCCTGGCATACTCCCCATGGAAGCTGAGCATGACAGTCGTTGGGCCGAAGGCGTTGAATTTGCCGTGGAAGAGGCCTGGCCTGATGAGGTCGTCCGGGTGGCGTGGTGGGAGGTAGAGGCGGCGGTAGGTCAGGCAGCCATACTGCTGTCCGTCCTCCTGCACCCGCCCCCGCCCCGGTTATCCCCTAAGCCGCGTTGGTGAATCCGTTCGGTGGTCTGTCCTCTTGCACTGGATGGTGAGCCTGTCCTTCTGAATCTGCATGTGGCTGCTGTGGGGCCTGCCGAGGAGGCCTGCCATGCACTCCACCGCGGCTGATGTCCTCTCCGTCAGGCGAATTCTGAACGAGGGCTTGAAATGTATTGGGCCACGCGCATGGGTATTAAGGGAAGGCCTGTACGCCCAGCCAGTAATGCATAAGCCGTCCGCCACGACATTCAGCAGTGTTCTATAGCTGTAATTTAGCTGCCACAATCCCAAAATGTGTCTGTATGGGAACAGCTTCGCATAGACTTCTCGGTAAGACATACCGATCATCTCCAGGTTCTGTAAGTTTTCACGAACGCCAAACTCCTCGCGGCAGCGCCGTCTCCAGATGCTGTCCATGTGCAGGATGTGGTGGAATTTGGTGCAGGCCTGGGCCAGGCTGGGCAGGTCGGTCCCGGGGAGCGAGGCGAAGATCTTCACCAGCATCTCCACCGGCAGGTCCTGCAGGGAGCACCGCGCTGCGGCGTCTGCCTCGACGTGTTTTTCTGCCGGGGACGGCTTGCTGTGGGGCGCTGCCTTCTCGGCTGGCCGCTGGCGCTTCTGATGACACCGATGTCCCCGCGAAGAGCCCACGCCGCAGATGGAAGCGCACTCCTCCATGCCTCCACTTCTAACCGCCACCGCAGCGTGGGCCTCTGCTCCTCAGCCCCGGCTTTAAACTGGCTCGATCCGCCCTAGAGTCCAGCCACGCCCCCATGGCCTAGCCACGCCCCCTCAGAGAGCTGATGTGTGTTTTAAAAGAAACTGGTGGGCTGCCTAAAAGAGGCACACTTTAGGATTCGAAGATACAAATAGGTTGAAAGTAAAGCATGGAAAAAATATGCCATGTAAACAGTAACCGAAAGAGAGCTGGAGTGGCTGCACTATTATCAGACAAAATAGACTTTAAGACAGAACTTGTTATTAGAAACAAAAGGAAATTTTATAATGATAAAAGGGTCAATCCATCAGAAAGACATAACAATGATAAAATATGTACATCTAACAACAGAACCTCGAATACATGAAGCAAAAAAATTGACAGAATTGAAGGGAGAAATAGACAATTCAACAATAATATTTGGGAACTTCAGTATTTCACTTTCAATAATGGATAGAATGAGGTAGATCAACAAGGAAATGGAAGGTTTGAGCAACACTCTAAACCAACTAAACCTAACAGATATCTACAGAACTCTTCATCCAACAAAAGCAAGATGCATGTTCTTCCAACTGCACAGGGAACATTCTCTAGTTCAGACTATGCTAGACCATAAGGAAGTCTTAACACAGAGAATGGAAAAACAGTAGAGAAAATCGTTAAACTAAAATTGGTTCTTTGAAAAGATCAAGAAAATAGACAAACCTTTAACTAGACTGACCAAGAAAGAAAGACAGGAGTCAAGTGACTAAAATCAGGAAGGCAAAAGGGAACCGAAATAAACTGGGTATAAGAGAATACTATGAACAACTGTATTCCAACAAGTTAGATAACCTGGATGAAATGGACAAATTCCTAGAAAGACGCAAACTACCAGAACTGACTCAAGAGAAATAGAAAATCTGAATAGACCTCTAACAAGAGAAGATTGAATTGGTAATTAAATATCCCACAAAAGGAAATACCAGAATGGATGGTATCACTGGTGAATTCCACCAGCTGTGTAAAGCAAAGTTAATACCAATCACAAATGCTTCCAAATATCAGAAGGGAGGGAACACCTCCCAACATGTTCTGTGAAGCCAGATACCATGTTACCCAAATATTAAAATCAGACAAAGACAACACAAGAAAAATAAAACTGTAGATCAATATCTTTTATGAATATAGATGTAAACATCTTCAACAAGGTCTTAGTAAATCTAATCCAGCAACATATAAAAAGGATTATATACCATAATTAAGTGGGATTTATCCCAGGATTGCAAAATTGGTTTAACATCTGAAAATCAATCAGTGTAATATATCAATCATATCAATAGAATGAAAGACAAAAAAACAACACATGTGATTATCGCAATAGACACAGAAAAATCAATTGACAAAAACCAACACTTTCATACTAAAATCACTCAACAAACTAGGAATAGAAGATGTAGTGGGTTGAATGGTAACCCCCCCAACACCGCCCCCCTCCCCAATTTGCTCATATCCCAGAACTTGTGAATGTAACCTTATTTGGAAAAAGTTTCTTTGCAGATGTAATTCAGTTAAGGGTCTAGAGATGTCATCATCCTGGATTACCTAAGTGGGCCCTAAATTCAATATGGAGTGCCCTTCTCAGAGGCAGAAAAGACACAGAGACACAGGGAAGGAGGCCGTGTGAAGGTGGAGGCAGAAATGGGAGTGATGCAGCCACAGGCAAGGGATTCTTGGGTTCATCAAAAGCTGAAAGAGGCAACAAAGGGTTCTCCTCTAGAGACTGGACGCAGCGTGGTCCCGTGACACTCTCATTTCAGACTTCTGGTCCCCAGAACTGTTAGAGTATACATTTCTGTTGTTTTAAGCCACCAATTTTGTGGCAACCTGTTATGGCAGCTATGTCCAGAAGGAAACTCTTTCAATCTAATGCAGTGCATCCATAAAAACCCCATGGCTAACATCATTTCCGATGGTGACAGGCAATGTTTTCCTCTTAGTCATGAACAAGAAAAGGATATCTGCTCACATCATCTGTATTCTAGCCGGGACAGTCAGGCAAGGAAAAGTAATAAATGAAAATGCAGTTTGTAAAGGAAGAAGTGAAACTATCTCTACAGCTCACATGATTTCATATGTAGAAAAAATATAAAAAACTATCGAAACTAATAAACCAGTTTAGCAAGATTACAGGATACAAAATCAAAATATAAAAATCAATTGCATTTTTATAAACTTGCAAGGATCAATCGGAAAATAAAATTAAGAAAATTTTTTTTATATTAGCATCAAAATGAACAAGATATTTAGGAATAAATTTAACCAAAGAAATGTAAGACTTGTACACTGAAACTATAAAACATTGTTGAGAGAATTTAAGAAGAGCCAAATAAAATGACAGACATCTGTAGAGACGGCAATATTTTCCAAATTGACCTATAAAATCCAACACAATCTTTATAAAAATTCCAGTTGGCTTTTTTTTTTGGGTAGAAATAGACAAACTGATCTTAAAATTTATATGGAAATGCAAGGAACCTATAATAGAAAAAAAAAGTTTTGCAAAAGAAGAACCAAGTTGGAGGGCTCACATTCCCTGACTTTTAAACTGTACTACACACTTACAGTAATCAAGACTTTGGTTCTAGCATAAGAATAGACATATGGATCAATGAAATAGACTTTGGAGTTCAGAAATAAATGCACACATTTGCAGTTAATTGATTTTTTGGATGTTTGCATGTTAGCATTTTCTTTTTTAAAAATAATTTTTATTTTTTAATTACAGTTGACATGCAATATTATATTGGTTTCAGGTGTACAACATAGCCATTAGACATTTAGAGAACTTACAAAGTGATCCCCCAGATAAATATAATAGCCATCTGATACCATACATAGTTATTACAATATTATTGACTATATTCCCTTTGCTATACTTTACATCACCATGACTATTTTGTAACTACTAATTTGTACTTCTTAATCCCTTCCCCCTTTTCGCCCATTCCTCCAACCCCCTTCCCATCTGGCAATCATCAAAATGAGTTTGTTTCTGTTTTATTGCTCATTTATTTTGTTTCCATTTTTTTGTTTTGTTTAGATTCTGCTTATAAGGAAATTATATGGTATTTGTCTTTCTCTGACTTATTTCATTTAGCATGATATCCTCTAGGACTCAGTGGTTCTCAACCTTTCTAATGCCGCGACCCTTTAATACAGTTCCTCATGTTGTAGTGACCCCCAACCATAAGATTATTTTCATTGCTACTTTGTAACTGTAATTTTGCTACTGTAAACAATATGTAATTATATATGTATTTTCCGATGGTCTTAGGCGACCCCTGTGAAAGGGTCTTTTGACCCCCAAAGGGGTCACGACCCACAGGTTGAGAACCGCTGCTCTAGGTCCATCCATGTTGTTGCAGATGGCAATATGTCTTTCTTTTTTTATGGCTGAGTAATATTTTCTTACCTAATAATAGACAAACATGTAAATTGACCGCCCCTCCGCTATGCTCACCAGCCAATCAGGAGACTATGCAAATTAACCCAACAAAGATGGCGGTTAATTTGCATACGTAGGCACGAAGCAGCAGAGCAAGATGGCTCTGGCCAGAGCCGTGAAGACTGAAGGCTCTGGCTGGAGCAAAGGCCTGGGTCCCAGGTGCCGGAGGAAAACCGGTGCCGGCAGCCAGGGGAAGGGAAGGCCTATTGCACGAATCTCTTCGTGCAATGAGCCTCTAGTATTGTATCTATGTACATATTTTAATCTATTCATCTGTTGATGGACACTTAGGTGGCTCCCATATCTTGGTTATTATAAATAATGCAGCAATGAACATAGGGGTGCATATGTCTTTTCAAATTAGTATTTTGGGTTTCTTTGAATAAATACCCAGAAGTGGAATTGCAGGGTCCTTCTTTGCCTCTTGATACTACCTTTGTTTTAAATTCTGTTTTGTCTTGTGTAAGAATCACTACCCCAGTTTTTTTTTCCATTTCCATTTTCATGAAATATCTTTTTTCATCCCTTTACTTTCTGTGTGTATCTTCTGATCTGAAGTGAGTCTTTTGTAGGCAGCTTATGTAAGGGTCTTGTTTTCTTATTCATTCAGTCACCCTATATCTTTTGATTGGAGCACTTATTCCATTTACAATAAAGTAATTGTTGCTAGATATGTATTTATTGCCATTTTATTATTCATATTTTTTTGTGTTTGATCTTTTCACCCCTTCTTTTTCTTAAACAAATCCCTTTAACATTTCTTGTAATACTGGTTTGGTGGTGATGAACTCCTTTAGCTTTTTTTTTTGTCTGGGAAGCTCCTTATCTGTTTCTTCAATTCTAAATGATAGCTTTTGCTGGGTAGAGTAATCTTGGTTATAAGGTCCTTGCTTTTTATCACTTTTAATATTTATTGCCAATTCTTTTTGGCCTGACAAATTTCTGTTGAGTAATCAGCTGACAGTCTTATGGGAGCTTCCTTGTAGGTAACTGCTTTTCTCTTGCTGCTTTTCAGATTCTCTCTCTGTCTTTAACCTTTGCATTTTAATTATGATGTGTCTTGGTGTGGGCCTGTTTGAGTTCATCTTGTGTGGGACTTTCTGCACTTCCTGCACTTGTATGTCTATTTCCTTGGCCAGGTTAGGGAAGTTTTCTGTCATTATTTTTCAAATAGGGTTTCAACTCCTTGCTCTCTCTCTCTCCTCCTTTTGGAAGCCCTATGATGCAAATGTTGATATGTTTGATGTCCCAAAATGCTCTTAAACTATCCTCTTGTTTTATTGGATTCTTTTTTTTTTGCTGTTCTAATTGGATGTTTTCTGGTACCTTATTTTCCAAATTGCTGATTCAGTCCTCTGTTTCACCTAATCTACTGTTGCTTTCCTCTCATGTATTTTTTTTATTTCAATTATTGTAGTCTTCATTTCTGACTGTATTTTTTATGTTTTGTACCTACAAAAATGTTTTCTATCTCTTTGTTAAAGTTCTGATTGAAATCATCCTTATAACCAGTATTTTGAGCTCGATATCTAGTGGATTGCTTTTCTCCATTTGTTTAGTTCTTTTTCTGGAGTTCTGTTCTATTCTTTCATTTGGAACATGTTTCTTTGTCCCCTCCTTTTGGCTGCCTCCCTGTGTTTGTTTCTATATTAGGTAGAGCTGCTACATCTCCTGGTCTTGCCAGAGTGACCCTTTCTAGTAGGTGTTCTGTGGGATCCAGTGGCAAAGTCTCCTTGGTCACATGAGCCAGGTACTCCAGGTGTGTTCCTTGACTATAACGGATACCCTACTGAGCAGAATTTGCTTTAGCGGGGCTAGTAGGGCTCTGATGCTTACCGAGTCTACTCTTTTGGTGTGCCATTTGTGGA
Organism: Myotis lucifugus; assembly: GCF_000147115.1. Taxonomy (NCBI): domain Eukaryota; kingdom Metazoa; phylum Chordata; class Mammalia; order Chiroptera; family Vespertilionidae; genus Myotis; species Myotis lucifugus. The sequence goes on along the minus strand of NW_005871117.1, from coordinate 54,002 downwards.
GATGGTTGGATAGTACTCTGGTGTGGTCTAAAGCTGGCCACCAGGTGTATTGGTAGTGGGGCCTCTTGAGAAGGGCTCTGGTGCAGTCTAAAGTCAGCTGCTGCCTGTGCCCTGCCAGGACCACTTGGTATGAGCTAGAAAGTGATCTGCAGATGGTTGCCACTTGTGCTGGGCTTGGAGGTACTTTGGAGGTGCCTGAGGCTGGCTTCTGCTATGCCTGCCTAGGTGATGCTTAACAAGAGGCACAGGGCAAGCTGAGGCCAGATGCTGCTTGTTTGTGGTTTGTGAACTTTTGAGAGATTTTGGGAAAGTCTTCAGCATGAGCCAAGACAGGCAGTTTGTATGGAAAAGCCACTGGAAGTGGTTTGGGTGAGCATGCAAGTTGGGTGGGGTGGGATCTCAGGAAATCACCAGGGGAGGGCTACCAGTGTTAGTCAGGTTGATCGAGACTCAGATATGGAGCCTGCCTGCTGGCTCTGTGGGGGAAGGCTCAGCAAAGGAACAATAGCCTCTGCCTGCACTTCTGTCTGGGAGAAAGCTGCCCCTCCAGATCTTGCCCCAATGCCAGACCATCCAGTTCTTCCCTGTATGTCCTTGGTGCCTTTCGAGCTGCTGCGCTAACACTGCATCTCAGAAAGAGGGAGTCCCAATAAGTCTGTGAGCAGGTCCTTTAAGAGGAACACCTGGGACTCCAGCAGCCCTCTGTCTCAGCCACAATTCCCACTGGTTTTCAGAGCCAGAAGTTATGGGGAGTTCACTTCCCAGTACTGGAGCTCTGGATTGGAGAGCCTGGTGTGGGGCTGGGACACCTGGCTCCTCAGGGGGAGACCTCCACAGCCAAGATATGCTTCCCAATTGTTAACCACCACCTTTCTGTGTCTCTGCCCCTCATACCAGTCTAGATGTGGCTTCTTCTGTATATCTTTAGTTATAGGATCCATGTTTGGCTGGACTTCAGGTGGTTCTCAATGATGGTTGTTCTGTATTTTAGTGGTAATTTTGATGTCGTCTTGGGAAGAGGTGAGCACAGCGTTTATTTACTCCACCATCTCTACAGCCAATTAATTTTTGACAAAGGTGCCAAGACAATTCAATGAGGGAAAAGAAGAGTGTTTTCAACAATGGTTCTGGGAAAACTGGATATCTACATACAAAAGAATGACGTTGGACCCCTACCTGAGACCATGTATAAAAGTTAAGAGCTAAAACTATAAAACCCTTAGAAGAAAACAGAATTAAATGTTGTGACCATAGGTTAGGCAGTAGACATGACACCAAAGTACAAAAAAACCCCAAAGACCCAGATATTTTGGTCTTAATAAAAATTATAAAGTTTTGCACTTCTGAAGCCATCACTAAGTAAATGAAAAGACAACTCAGAGAATGGGAGAAAATATTTACAAATCATATATCTGATACAGGACTTGTAACCAGAATATAGAAAGAACTGTAACTCAATAATAAAAAAATAAATAACAAACTTTGGAAATAACAAAAATTGGAATCTTCATGCATTCCTGTTGGAATAGTACAGATACTTTGGAAAACAGTTTTATAGTTCCTCAAAATATCACACAAGGAGTTTCCATACGACCCAGAAATTCCACTCCTAGATATGTATCCAAGAGAAATGAAAACATATGTCCTCACAACATTGTTCATAGTAGCAGATTATTCATCCATAAAATGGCAAGTCATTCGGCAATGAAAAGAAATGAAGTACAGCCAGGCAGACTGCCTCAGCTGGTTGAGCATTGGCCCATGCACCGAAAGGCTGCTGTTTGATTCCTGGTCAGGGCACATACCTGGGTTGTGGGTGTGATCCTCAGTCTGGGAGCACATGGAAAACAAGTGATTTCTCTCTCTCTCTCTCTCTCTCTCTCTCTCTCTCTCTCTTAGCATGTCCTGGGGTGAAGATTAAAAAAAAGAGAGAGAAATGAAGTACTGATACATACTACAGCATGGGTAAATCTTAAAACATTATGCTAAGTCAAAAAAGTCAGTCACAAAGCACCACACACTGTCTAATGCCATAAATGCCCAGATAGACAAATCCGTAGAGACGGAAAGTAGATCAATTTTTGCCAAGGGCTGCAGGATGAGAGAATGGGGAGAGACTGGTAATGAGTACATTATCATTTGGGGGGAATAAAATGTTTAAAATTAGATAGTGGTGGTGGTTATACAACTCTGTGATACGCTAGAACCCACTGGTTGTACACTTTAACAGGTTGGACATTGAGGTACGTCAATAAAACTGTTAAACGTTTCAAATTATTTTAAACGAAATGAAAAGTTCAGTTACTCCGTCATGGGTTTTGCCAGCAGGACTGGATCCTCAGTGGCCCAGGGCCAGGCCGGGCACCTTCCCTGAGCCCAGGGTTGGTCTCTAACGCACACGATCCCATTTACTGCACAGTCGCAGTAACTACTAAACAAGATAATTTAAGCAGAACACTTGGCGTGAAGAGTAAAAGTGATGTCAAGTCCATCGTTAGGAGATACCAGGTTTACCATTTTGCTGTGTTTTTGTACCAGTCTTATTCCTATTTGTATAAATGCACACTTAAAAATACCATCATTCTCTACATACTGTTCTGTAGCATGCTTTTAGCACTTACATATTCTGAGGACAATTTCCCATGTCATTAAATATTTTCTATAGCCCTAACTGGTTTGGCTCACTGGATAGAGCGTTGGCCTGGGGACTGACAGGTCCCAGGTTCGATTCTGGTCAAGGACATGTACCTTGGTTGTGGGCACATCCCCAGTAGGGGGTGTGCAGGAGGCAGCTGATCGATGTTTCTCTCTCATCGATGTTTCTAGCTCTCTATCCCTCTCCTTTCCTCTCTGTAAATAATCAATAAAATATATTTAAAAAATATTTTCTATAGCATCATCTTTTTAAATGTACGCAGATCGTTTCAGTAGGTGGATTTCCCATGGTCTATTTTAGCCGATTCCTGGTCACGTAAGCTGTTCCTTATTGTTTTCCACCATAAAGAGCACTGTGAGGAACTTCTGTGGCTGTACTTTCACATACACTCATTGCTATTTCCCTGGGCAGTTTCCTGGCAATGGAATTTCAGCGGAGCTGTGGACAAGCCCTTGCGCCCTCCTGCAGATAGAGGAATAGGAGGGTTTCGGTGATAGCACAGACATGCAGAATGAACAGTGGTTCCCAAAGGTGCTGATAAATGGGCTGCTGTCATCCTGGAAGCAGGGCTCCGGGGCCAGAGATACGTCTCTCGAGGTGGTCTGTCCCCTTCAACAATGTAATTGCTGCCCCGGGCAAAGGCATAAAGGCGAGTTTATCAAATACGAGGAAGCCGTGAAGTTGAGAGGGATATGTTGAATGACAGCATCACGATGCAGGGGAGACCCAGAGTGGCAGGAAGAATGGCCTGAGACAAACCGGAGAAACTGAATAGGGAAATCTGCGCTGTCTTACAATGGTAACATTGCAAAAATCTAGCCCACGCATGGAGAGGCTGCGGGAGGGCGGATGAGCACCAGGTCATGCCAGAAGCGCAGGGGTGGATGTGCTGCAGTCACCCCCAAAATCATGCAGCCCAACCCAGTAGCCTCAGGCTGAATGTCTGAGGACAGTGTCCAGACCATGTGTCAATGGAATGCTGGTAGTTGGAGCTCAGCCACAAGAAGGGTGGTCAGGCTGGTGAATGGTCTAGACCAGTGGTCGGCAAACTCGTTAGTCAACGGAGCCAAATATCAACAGTACAACGATTGAAATTTCTTTTGAGAGCCAAATTTTTTAAACTTAAACTATATAGGTAGGTACATTGTTATTAACTTAATTAGAGTACTCCTAAGCTGGCCTTTGCTAAAAACATCCTCTATTTGAGAGATGTTTCAGATAGACGAGTGTGGATGGGAGAGTTGGAAGGGGTCGACCTCAGCGAATGTACCTCAAAACAATGTACCTCCCCCACACTGCGTATCCCGCGTCTCCCGTCGCCCAACCGACCGACACTCCCCACTTCTTCTAACGCCACTTCTTCAAAATAGACTCGCCCAGGCCGAAAACCGACCAGTGGTCGGCAAAACTGCGGCTCGGCAAACTGTGGCTGGCGAGCCACATGTGGCTCTTTGGCCCCTTGAGTGTGGCTCTTCCACAAAATACCGACTTCTGCGCATGGGCCACGAAGTTTCAATCGCACTTTACGTGCGTGCCCGCACGTGGTATTTTGTGGAAGAGCCACACTCAAGGGGGCAAAGGCCTCATGTGGCTCGCGAGCCGCAGTTTGCCGACCACGGGTCTAGACCATGGCTGTTTAATAGAAATATAATGCAAACCTTACCTGTCTCTCTGTCTAGCTATCTATCTATCTATTGATATAAAATTAAACGATTTTGGGATGACGTGGCCAAGTGGTTAAGGCAATGGACTGATAAAATGAAAAATTTTCTAGTAGCCAATAATATCTTTTAGGTAACCCAGTATATTGAAAACTTTATGATTTCAGTTTGTAATCAGTATAAACAAATTATTGAGATATTACATTAGTTTTTCTCCCTGAATACTAAGTCTTTGAAATCCAGCATGTGTATGTTATGTTTCTATTCAGACACGAAATTTTCAATGGTTGAAATATAGTCCAACTAAAACAGTAAGTTGTGTTTAATGGAATCTATTTCATACGGCTTTCACTTTTTTATCTTAAATGTTAAATAATTAAAATTAAATGCAATAAAGATTTAACCCATCGGTTGCACTAGCAGCACTCCCAGTGCTCAGTACGCAGTGTGGCCCATGGCTAGCAGCACCTCCCGTCCCACAGCTGGTTAGAGAAACAGACTCTCAGGCCCCACCCAGACGTCCTGGGTCAAAATGTGCATTTCGCCAAATTCTCATTTCTATGCTGGCTACCGTTTGAGAAATGGTGGCCTAGATGTCAGGCCGTGATTGGGGGATGTCGTAGAAACCGAGGGAAGCCTCCAGGAAGCGGTGACAGCCATCTTCAAATATTTAGAGGCCTGTCGGTGGGAGGTGGGGAGGTGAATCCCAACTGAGAGAGCAGGGACCATAGCTCGAGGCAGGGCTGGGGTGAGAGAGAGGGAACGGAACTTTATTAAGCTTCCATAGGTAACTATGTCACTTAACCTCCATACAAAAGACCTGGACTTGGGTTCAATCACGTAGTCTCATGGCGCATCCTGAAGGGAAAGTTGTTTACCATCTGAGCCCCAGCTTCCTGTCTGTAAAATGGGAAAACTACTGACCTCCCTCCCAGGGCAAAACCTGTATTTGCTGTATTCACAGCACCTGGGCTGGGCACAGGCCTGGCGCAGATTTAGCCACAGCAGTGATTTTGTTGTAAAGTGGGCTTTGCCTGGTGAAGGATGGCTACTGCGGCTATTAGCAGGCCTGTGGTTTGAGGTGACAGGTTGCGTTTTTCAGCAGACCCAGCGAACCCAGCCTGTTTCCTTCATCCCCCAGAAAGCCCGTTTTTTATTTTCAGCCTCCATTGATCTGGATCGATCTCTCCTCAAACCTTTCCATCAGGGGAGTGAACACAGACAAGCAGGGAGGGGCGGTCGGTGCTCTGGCACCTTCCCTCGCTCAGGGGTGCTGCTCGGTTTCCGCCGCTTAACCCACTGTGGGGGCCCAACCCTCTCCAAAGCCTGGTGCTGGGTCGCTCCACAAGGAGTTGGGATAACCTGGCCCAGCAAGTCGTCCCTCTGCCAAGACCCCAGCTCAGGCCCCGCAAGCACATCTGTGCTTCTGCCAAGTACACAAACAGTCTCTACTGCTCCGCAGGCACCAACGCCAGCCCACTGAGGGCTCTTTGGGGACGGAGAAAGGAGGTTCACATCTGAAAAGGAGCTACTGCCCGTGGATTTATGGCACTGCTTTTCCGACGAGAGGGGAAATATTTTTCTCTGGGAGATTAGAATTTACTAGTGGATTCAAGTGTAACTTTGGAGAGTGGCAGAGGTATTCAAAGCGGCAGTATCACAGTATTGTTTTATTGGCAATTAGATTTCAAACTGGCATGAATGTATGAAAATAAGTCTCAATTATGGGCCTGTGACGTTTCCCCACCATCTGTCAACAGTGTTGCTCCTTCTGCCTCGGCATGTGCACCTTCGGAGGGAAAGTGATTTCATAGCCCCAGTGAAGAGGTGCAGCCACCAGCCTGGGTGGGAGTTTATAGCCAATGCCTGCGCTGGTGGTTTCTGATGCACAGAAAGCAAATTTAAACGTGCACGCGCGTACACACACACACACATGCACTTTCTGAGTGTCACAGCCTTGCAACTGTCAGAGATGCAAGATGCCTTAAAAACGATGGAGATACAAGAGCCAGCCCAACTTGACAGTGCTGAAGAAGCAAGTCCCAGGGAGGCCAGGGACTTGTCCAAGTGACACCGGGACCTGCGGCAGAGCTAGAGCTGTGACCAATGGGAAACCTAGGCTTAGGGGCAGTGGTGTGTGGGTAACTGTGTAACAATGGGCTCTCTGGGGGAAATTCAAGGCCTGGCGGGTAGTGCTTGCTGGTCCTATGGGGTGAACACTCCCTCCGTGACGTCGCAGAAGGTGGCATGTGGAAGGACGTGCACAGCCATCTCTCAGAGCTCGAAGGAGCCAGCTCAGGGCACCATTAGGAAGGGCAATGGTTTGCCTGTCTACATCTGTTTCTCCTTCTGGTAAGAGCACCCTGATTTTTCCTGAGTAATCTACCCTGACCCTCTTTTCAGCCCACATAGTTTGGGTAAGGGTGACCCCTTCACCAGCTCCAAGGGTGTCATGTGACCCAGGCCTGGTCCAATCAGTGTATCCCACTCCCCTGGGCATTGACTAGTTCAGGGATAGGCTAGGACCCCATTTGGCTGTGGGAGTTGGGCCAATGACTTGTCTGAATTGGCGGTCTTGGGGATGCGAAGGAGCAGCCTGCACCTGCTAGTGGCCAACTGGCCACCCTTGAGAAGAACTGAGAACTGTCTGGGAGTGGAGACAAACACAGAGGAAAACTCAGCCAAGGGAGAGAGAATGGGCCCTGATAATACTGTTGCCCCCTCGTGTCTATCCTGCTTCAAGCTTAATTCCCATGTTTTTAAATCAAGCATGTCATTTCTGACAGAAAGAATTCTAACTGACAAGTTTGTCCCTGGCAGATGTACCAGAAAATCTCTAGGGCCTTTGGGACATGCTGCTTATCTCGAGTGTGAATGGACTTATACTGGCCATCATGGAAGGGAGAGAGATAGAGAGTTAGAAACATCGATGAGAGAGAAACATCGATCAGCTGCCTCCTGCACACCCCCTACTGGGAATGTGCCCACAACCAAGGTACATGCCTTTGACTGGAATCGAACCTGGGACCCTTCAGTCCGCAGGCTGACGCTCTATCCACTGAGCCAAACCGGGTAGGGCCTGATGCTTATCTTGAGTGTGAATGGACTTGTCCTGGCCATCATGGCTCTCACAGAACCATGCCCTGTGCCTGGTATGCGGAAGATACTCAAATCTACTAGTTCAGTGATGGCGAACCTATGACACGCGAACTCATTTTTTGGTTGATTTTTCTTTGTTAAATGGCATTTAAATATATAAAAAAATCAAAAAATATAAGTCTTTGTTTTACTATGGTTGCAAATATCAAAAAATTTCTATATGTGACACGGCACCAGAGTTAAGTTAGGGTTTTTCAAAATGCTGACACGCCGAGCTCAAAAGGTTCGCCATCACTGTACTAGTCCTACATTTTGTATCTGGCAAGTTTTACTGTATTAGGAGGCAGCAACAAACAGCCCCCAGACGAGATGGCTTATAACAACAAAGGTTTATTTTCCAGCCAGATCCTTTGTCACCTATGTTTGCTGTGGCTCTGCTCCACGCACCGTGATCCTAGGATCCAAGCAGGTGGAATAGCCTGCATCTGGGACATGACAATCTCATGGCAGAGGGAGAAAGAGCACAGGTGGAACCAGCAGATGGCTCTTAACGTCTCTGCTTAGATATAAGGCGCTTGTCATTTCTTGTTTCTTTGGTCAACGCCAGTCACAGGCAGGGCGGTGTGCTCCATCCACAGCAAGACACTGCACGCCACAGGCTGGGTAGACATTGGGAATCAATTCTCTTATAAATTGGGGAGCGAATAGCAAGGCAGCCACATACTTAGAGAATGTGGGTACCCAATTAGATGGTTTCCTGAAAGTGAACATGGGAGCATCCACTGACCCAGCAATGCCGCTCCTAGGAGTGGGCCCCAGAGAGCCACTTGCATGTGGGCACCACATGTGTGCAAATGTGTGCAGAGATGTTGCTAGCAGCATATTTCGGATAGAGCAAAAACCCCAGCCACGCAAACAACTTGAATGTCTGTGGACAGGTGGGCGATAGGCAAATTAGGACACGTTTACACAAAGGAATAATATGCAGCAATTAAAATGAACAAACCTTAGCTATTTGGGACAAATGGGTGTATCCTATAAACATAATATTAAGTGTAGTAAGCAAGTCTACAGAACTACATAGAGTGTGATTCATTTTATAATTCATTCATATGTGAAAACACTGCAGTAAACATAAAGGAATGATATACCCCAAATTCAAGATGTGGCCACTTTGCGGGGAAGGAAAGTATGGGGATGGGATAGGTGGAGAGAATTTACTGCTAATGTTCTAGCTTTGAGGTTGGGGGGGCAGTTGAGGGGGGTCCTTTTAATGTTACACATTTTAACTTAATTTTTTTTACATTTATTCTTTATATTGTCTAGCAGATATTACATTCAAAATATATTTAGAAAGAATGCAAAGATAACAACTGGGAAAGGAAATAACTTAAAAGCAGACAAAAGTGATTATGGAAAAGAGCTGTCTTAGAAGAGCCGGGATTCCTAGGAGCAACTTTGGAAAATACATTTTGGAGCAGAGTTCAGGGGCCTGGACAAGAAGGTGGGGTGTTGAGTGTTCTGGCCCCTCAGGACAGGCCTGTGCAGGGGCCAGCTCAGGTCATCAGGCCTCCTCACCCTGAGGAGGATGCGTCCTCATTGGCCCCAACATCATGCTCATCAGGACACTCCAGGGGCTGAGCTGCCTGAAGGGACCCTGCATGGGGGCATGAGTGCTCCGGGTCTACAGAGAGAAAGCGGCCACTGGGGCTGGACTCAGGGGCTGCTGGGTTTGTCCAACAGGGGTTCTGATTTCACTGTCCATTCTGACTGTATGAAGAAGGCACTGTTTTGGCCTCGTCAAGCAGTAGAGGCCACACCCAGATGGCCTGTGAAGTTGGCCTCTGTTGACCACCCCCCACAACGCCGATCACTCCCAGTGAGGCTGCCTTCTGCTAGAAGGTTCCCTGGCCTGCTTTCCCATCTCAGAGAAGGGGAGTGAAGCTTCAGGTGAAAGCTTCTCGGTTTCTGTCAAAGTAACGAGAGCATCTGCCCCAGCTTCCTGGGCAGAGCAGTGACGTCACTGAGGGAGGCCTGCCTTGCTGTGGGCAGCGGCCCCAGTGGTGTCCGAATCCATGTTCTCAGAGGGAGGGAGAGAGAAGGGGACTGGAAGGAGCCCGGAGAGGAGTCAGAGCAGAAAGCAGTCCAGCAGTGAGACCCACCCAACCTCTGAGGGAGGGAGGCTTGCCGAGCCAGCACTCCCTGAGCCTGCCTGCTCACCTGTGGGGCACATGCAAAATGTGCCCTCTGCTCCCTGTGAGGGGGGGGGCATGCTTGAAAATCACTACACATTCAGGCACAATTAGCTTATTTTAGTTTGGTTGCAAGTAACAGAAGCCCAGGGAAAAAATGGAATTTTTGTCCAGCACATTTATTATTTTTATTTTTAAAAATTTATCTTTATTGTTGAAAATATTACAGATGTCCCTCTTTCCCCCTCACTGACCCCCCCCAACTCCTATTCCCTCCCCAGGCCTTCACCCCACTACTGTCTGTGCCCATGGTGTCCAGTGCATTTAAACAGGAGCAGGTTTAGCTTTGGGTATAACTTGATCCAGGATTTTTATTTTATTTTTTTAAATATATTTTTATTGATTTCAGAGAGGAAGGGAGAAGGAGAGATGGAAACATCAATGATGAGAGAGAATCATTGATGGGCTGCTTCCTATACTCTCCCTAGTGGGGATTGAGCCAGAAACCTGGGCATGTGCCCTGACTGGAAATCTAACTGTGACTTCCTGGTTCATAGGTTGATGCTCAACCACTGAGCCACAGTGGCTGGGCTGGTCCAGGATTTAAAAAAAGTCACAGAGCCCTCTTTCTCTCTTGACTTCTTGGCTCTGCTTTCTGGTGTTGGCTTTATTCTGCGGGGAGGAGGCTTCCTGGTTCCAGGTTCTCCCAGGAGCTCCTGGGCCTCCGTTAAAGTCCACCAGGAACGAAAGCTTCTTTGTCTCTGACCCACTAGAAGCCTGAGATTCATTCTGTGGGGGCTGCCTTGGCCACATGCCCCTTCCTAGCCAAGCACAATGGCTGGGAATTCAATGCACTGATTGGGGTAGCTAGGTCACATGATCTCCTTGGGGTGGGAGATGGAGTCAGAACCACGTGGATCTTTCGATGGAAAGCAAGGGCCTTGAGGAAGAAGGAAGGGGGATTGGATGCTGAGAGGGTGACCCACAGATGTCACTTCCTACCTCCTGGTGCTCCAAGGAATGCTAGTCATCTGAAGGCGCTCTTGCACTTTAAGATCAGCCTGGTTCAAATGCCACATTGTGGGAAAGGAGCATTTCCCTTTGGGTGCTTGCCTTTTGCATTTATGTTCATTTTTAAAACCTTGAAAAGCTTTTATTTTTAATCATGGACATTTTCAAAAATACACAAAAGCAGAGCAGTAGCACAATGAACCTCCCACCCTGTCCCTGTCGTCCAGCTTCAGCCATGGGGATATATTGATTTTTGACTTTCAAACGTGTACAGAGTTCCATCTTGATCTCTTCCACTGTGGTTCCTTCCAATGTCCGTGTTTGTGTTTAGAGAGAAGCCAGATAAAGATTCAGCTACATTTTCTTGTAGTTTTTATTTTTCCTTTGGATGTAATGCTGTGAGTCAAGGCCCTAACAGGATTTTTTCCCAGGTATCCAATTTTTCCAACTCTGCTTATTGAATCGTCCATTCTGTTTTCACTGGTTTGGGAAGCATCCTTGATTTGATATGAAGGTCTTGCATGTACCAGCATCTGTTATTGGCTACATATTCTGTTTTATTGACTCGAGGTTATGGAGCTGGGAGCGGGAATTTATGTCAGAGAAGCTGTAGAACTTAAAAAACCCAACACAGTACCTAAGTCCCACATCAGATCAATGCAATCAGAAATTCTGGGGCGGGGTTCTGGGTCAGATTAGGTGGGCAATGCCAGAGGGATTCTGATGAGTGGCCAGGCTTGAGAAAGGCTGGGCCAGGTGTCTCTCTGGTGGCAGCAGATGATGTCGAGGTGGTAGAGGCAGGGGAGGCTGGCATGTGGGGATGGCAGGGAGACGGCAGCAGATGCAATGGTGAGGCCCATTGGAGGCTTCTGGGCATCGGAAGCAGCATGATCTTTCTTTAAGGGGAAGAAAAAATAGCCAGCAGGCTGAGCCTCTGTGTGTGTGTGTGTGTGTGTGTGTGTGTGTGTGTGTGTGTTTGCGAGAGAGCGGGGAGAGAGGATGGACATATATATATCTGTGTGTGCATGTGATTGAGTATTTGTATGATTATGTATATGCACTTATGTAATTGTGGAAATATGTGTATGGATATGTATATGCATGTGAGGAAGTATGTATGTATATGTGTGTATCTCTGTGTGTGTGTGATTGTATGAATCTGTTTGGATGAGTATATATGCCTCTGTATTTGTGTACATGCAAATGTATGTGCACATTTATTTATGTGTTTATTTGTGTGCAGGTATGTATGAGTGTTAGTGTAAATATGGGGGTATGGGATTAGGTAATGTGCATGTGTTTTGACTATATATATGAGTGTTTTTAAAATTTTTATATATTTTTATTGATTTTAGAGAGAGAGAAAGGGAGAGGGAGAGAGAAACATCCATTGGTTGCCTCTTGTAAGTGCCTCGACTGGAGACTGAACCTGTAACATGGGCATGTGCCCTGACTGGGAATCAAACCAGACACCTTTCATTGCACAGGACGATGCGCAACCAATTGGGCCACACTGGCCAGGACATGAGTGTTTATTTTAGTATAAACATGTGTATGTATATGGTTGTGTACATGTATGTGGGTCTGTGCAAGTGTGTATGACTATATATAGGTGTGCATGTATGTTTCTGTATGTGCACATTTGCTATGGGTTGAATGTTTGTGTCCCCGCACATATATTGAAGCCCTAACCCCCCAATGTGATGGTAATTAGAGGTGACATAATTGGGAGGGTAGAAGCCATGAGGGTGGGGTGCTCATGATGAAATTAGTTCCCTTATAAAAAGGGAAGAGACGGGAGAGCTGTCTCTCTGCCCTGTGCGGATGGAGCTAGAAGGTGGCTGTTTACAAGCCAGAAGACGTCCTCACCAGACACTGAATCTGCCGGCGCCTCCAGAACTGTGAGAAACAATAGCTTGTTCAAGCAGCCTGTCTATGGTATTTGTAGTAGCAGCCTGAGCTACGACAACATAGTTGTGTATTTATGTATGCATGTAGGCAAGCATTTGTACACATGTATAAATGTGTGCAGGGGTGTGCATGTGAGAGAGTACATATATTTGTGTCTGTATGTGTGAGTGTAGGTAGGAGTATATAGACATTGGTGTCTCTTTGTGCTGTGTATCTGCGAGTGTGCGTATGTACACACTTG